>NC_138308.1:51235000-51237500 GCF_965601325.2 Salmo salar
ATAGTAGTAGTAGTGGTAGTAGTAGTAGTAGTAGTAGTAGTAGTATCAGTATTAATAGTAGTAGTAGTAGTAGTATCAGTATTTGTAGTAGTATCAGTATTAGTAGTATCAGTATTAGTAATAGTAGTATCAGTATTTGTAGTAGTAGTAGTAGTATCAGTCTTAGTAGTAGTAGTAGTATCAGTATTTGTAGTAGTAGTAGTAGTATCAGTATTAGTAGTAGTCGTAGTAGTAGTAGTAGTAGTAGTATCAGTATTAGTAGTAGTAGTAGTTGTAGTATCAGTAGTAGTAGTAGTAGTATCAGTAGTAGTAGTATCAGTATTAGTAGTAGTAGTATCAGTATTTGTAGTAGTAGTAGTAGTATCAGTATTAATAGTAGTAGTAGTATCAGTAGTAGTAGTATCAGTATTTGTAGTAGTAGTAGTAGTAGTATCAGTAGTAGTATTATCAGTATTTCTAGTAGTAGTAGTAGTATTATCAGTAGTAGTAGTATCAGTATTTGTAGTAGTATCAGTATTTGTAGTAGTAGTAGTAGTATCAGTATCAGTAGTAGTAGTATAAGTATTTGTAGTAGTATCAGTATTTGTAGTAGTAGTAGTAGTATCAGTATCAGTAGTAGTAGTATCAGTAGTAGTAGTAGTAGTAGTATCAGTATTTGTAGTAGTAGTAGTAGTATCAGTATTTGTAGTAGTAGTAGTATCAGTATTTGTAGTAGTAGTATCAGTATTTGTAGTAGTAGTAGTATCAGTATTAGTAGTAGTAGTAGTATAAGTATTAATAGTAGTAGTATCAGTAGTAGTAGTATCAGTTTGTAGTAGTAGTAGTAGTAGTAGTATCAGTATTAATAGTAGTAGTATCAGTATTTGTAGTAGTAGTAGTTAGTGTCAGTATTAGTAGTAGTACTAGTATCAGTATTAGTAGTAGTAGTAGTATCAGTATTAATAGTAGTAGTATCAGTATTTGTAGTAGTAGTAGTAGTATCAGTATTAGTAGTAGTAGTATCAGTATTTGTAGTAGTAGTAGTAGTAGTAGTATCAGTAGTAGTAGTAGTACCAGTAGTAGTAGTATCAGTATTTGTAGTAGTAGTAGTACCAGTAGTAGTAGTAGTAGTAGTAGTAGTAGTATCAGTATTAATAGTAGTAGTATCAGTATTTGTAGTATTAGTACCAGTAGTAGTAGTAGTAGTAGTAGTAGTAGTAGTAGTAGTAGTAGTATCAGTATTAGTAGTAGTAGTAGTAGTAGTAGTAGTGTCAGTATTAGTAGTAGTAGTATCAGTATTAGTAGTAGTAGTATCAGTATTTGTAGTAGTAGTATCAGCATCAGTAGCAGTAGTAGTAGTAGTAGTATCAGTATGTAGTAGTATCAGTATTTGTAGTAGTAGTAGTATCAGTATTAATAGTAGTAGTATCAGTATTTGTAGTATTAGTACCAGTAGTAGTAGTAGTAGTAGTAGTAGTAGTATCAGTATTAATAGTAGTAGTAGTAGTAGTAGTATCAGTATTAGTAGTAGTAGTAGTAGTAGTAGTAGTAGTGTCAGTATTAGTAGTAGTAGTATCAGTATTAGTAGTAGTAGTATCAGTATTTGTAGTAGTAGTATCAGTATGTAGTAGTAGTATCATCATCAGTAGCAGTAGTAGTAGTAGTAGTATCAGTATGTAGTAGTATCAGTATTTGTAGTAGTAGTAGTATTAGTATTAATAGTAGTAGTAGTATCAGTATTTTTTGTAGTAGTAGTAGTATCAGTAGTAGTAGTAGTAGTATCAGTAGTAGTAGTAGTATCAGTAGTAGTAGTAGTAGTAGTATCAGTAGTAGTAGTAGTATCAGTATTTGTAGTAGTAGTAGTAGTAGTAGTAACAGTAGTAGTATTTGTAGTAGTAGTAGTAGTAGTAGTAGTAGTATCAGTATTATTATTATTATTAGTAGTAGTAGTAGTAGTAGTATCAGTATTAGTAGTAGTAGTATCAGTATTTGTAGTAGTAGTATCAGTATTTGTAGTAGTATCAGTATTTGTAGTAGTAGTAGTAGTAGTATCATTATGTAGTAGCTGTCACGTTCGTCGTAGGAAGGAGACCAAAGCGCAGCATGGGTATCGTTCCACATCTTTTATTTTAATGTGAAACAGACAAACTACAAACAAAACACAAACCGTGACGAAAGAGGTGCAACATGCACTAACTCAAAATAATCTCCCACAAACACAACCACTTAAATATGATCCCCAATTAGAGACAACGATGACCAGCTGCCTCTAATTGGGGATCATACAAAAACCCCAACATAGAAAAAATAAACTAGAACACAACATAGAAAAAAGAAACTGGAACCAAACAACATAGAACTAAATAAACTAGATAACCCCCCCCAGTCACACCCTGACCTACTCTACCATAGAAAATAAGAGCTCTCTATGGTCAGGACGTGACAGTAGTAGTATCAGTATTAATAGTAGTAGTACCAGTCCATAGCAGGAGTAGTAAGTATCAGTAGTAGTGGTATCAGT
>NC_138308.1:51840000-52195000 GCF_965601325.2 Salmo salar
TAACAGGAGACTATTGGTTTATTAACAGGAGACTGGTGGTTTATTAACAGGAGACTGGTGGTTTACTAACAGGAGACTGGTGGTTTATTAACAGGAGACTGGTGGTTTATTAACTGGTGGTTTATTAACAGGAGACTGGTGGTTTATAAACAGGAGACTGGTGGTTTACTAACAGGTGGTTTACTAACAGGAGACTGGTGGTTTATTAACAGGAGACTGGTGGTTTATTAACTGGTGGTTTATTAACAGGAGACTGGTGGTTTATTAACAGGAGACTGGTGGTTTATTAACAGGAGACTGGTGGTTTATTAACAGGAGACTGGTGGTTTATTAACAAGAGACTATTGGTTTATTAACAGGAGACTGGTGGTTTATTAACAGGAGACTGGTGGTTTACTAACAGGAGACTGGTGGTTTATTAACAGGA
The DNA here is from genome assembly GCF_965601325.2 of Salmo salar. Lineage (NCBI taxonomy): Eukaryota > Metazoa > Chordata > Actinopteri > Salmoniformes > Salmonidae > Salmo > Salmo salar. Next base: position 51,840,428 of record NC_138308.1, read on the forward strand.
GACTGGTGGTTTATTAACTGGTGGTTTATTAACAGGAGACTGGTGGTTTATAAACAGGAGACTGGTGGTTTACTAACAGGTGGTTTACTAACAGGAGACTGGTGGTTTATTAACAGGAGACTGGTGGTTTATTAACTGGTGGTTTATTAACAGGAGACTGGTGGTTTATTAACAGGAGACTGGTGGTTTATTAACAGGAGACTGGTGGTTTATTAACAGGAGACTGGTGGTTTATTAACAGGAGACTGATGGTTTACTAACAGGAGACTGGTGGTTTATTAACAGGAGACTGGTGGTTTATTAACAGGAGACTGGTGGTTTATTAACAGGAGACTGGTGGTTTACTAACAGGTGGTTTACTAACAGGAGACTGGTGGTTTATTAACAGGAGACTGGTGGTTTATTAACAGGAGACTGGTGGTTTATTAACTGGTGGTTTATTAACAGGAGACTGGTGGTTTATTAACAGGAGACTGGTGGTTTATTAACAGGAGACTGGTGGTTTATTAACAGGAGACTGATGGTTTACTAACAGGAGACTGGTGGTTTATTAACAGGAGACTGGTGGTTTATTAACAGGAGACTGGTGGTTTATTAACAGGAGACTGGTGTTATACTAACAGGAGACTGGTGGTTTGTTAACAGGAGACTGGTGGTTTATTAACAGGAGACTGGTGGTTTATTAACAGGAGACTGGGGGTTTATTAACAGGAGACTGGTGGTTTACTAACAGCAGACTGGTGGTTTATTAACTGGTGGTTTAATAACAGGAGACTCGTGGTTTATAAACAGGAGACTGGTGGTTTACTAACAGGTGGTTTACAACAGGAGACTGGTGGTTTATTAACTGGTGGTTTATTAACAGGAGACTGGTGGTTTATAAACAGGAGACTGGTGGTTTACTAACAGGTGGTTTACAACAGGAGACTGGTGGTTTATTAACTGGTGGTTTACTAACAGGAGACTGGTGGTTTACTAACAGGAGACTGGTGGTTTATTAACAGGAGACTGGTGGTTTATTAACAGGAGACTGGTGTTATACTAACAGGAGACTGGTGGTTTATTAACAGGAGACTGGTGGTTTATTAACAGGAGACTGGTGGTTTATTAACAGGAGACTGGTGGTTTATTAACAGGAGACTGGTGGTTTATTAACAGGAGACTGGTGGTTTACTAACAGGAGACTGGTTGTTTATTAACAGGAGACTGGTGGTTTATTAACTGGTGGTTTATTAACAGGAGACTGGTGGTTTATAAACAGGAGACTGGTGGTTTACTAACAGGTGGTTTACTAACAGGAGACTGGTGGTTTATTAACAGGAGACTGGTGGTTTATTAACTGGTGGTTTATTAACAGGAGACTGGTGGTTTATTAACAGGAGACTGGTGGTTTATTAACAGGAGACTGGTGTTATACTAACAGGCGACTGGTGGTTTATTAACAGGAGACTGGTGTTATACTAACAGGAGACTGGTGGTTTATTAACAGGAGACTGGTGGTTTATTAACAGGAGACTGGTGGTTTACTAACAGGAGACTGGTGGTTTATTAACTGGTGGTTTATTAACAGGAGACTGGTTGTTTATTAACAGGAGACTGGTGGTTTATTAACAGGAGACTGGTGGTTTACTAACAGGAGACTGGTGGTTTATTAACAGGAGACTGGTGGTTTATTAACTGGTGGTTTATTAACAGGAGACTGGTGGTTTATTAACAGGAGACTGGTGGTTTTTTAACAGGAGACTGGTGGTTTTTTAACAGGAGACTGGTGGTTTACTAACTGGAGAATGGTGGTTTATTAACAGGAGACTGGGGGTTTATTAACAGGACACTGGTGGTTTACTAACAGGAGACTGGTGGTTTATTAACTGGTGGTTTATTAACAGGAGACTGGTGGTTTACTAACTGGAGACTGGTGGTTTGTTAACAGGAGACTGGTGGTTTATTAACTGGTGGTTTATTAACAGGAGACTGGTGGTTTATTAACAGGAGACTGGTGGTTTATTAACAGGAGACTGGTGGTTAACAGGAGACTGGTGGTTTATTAACAGGAGACTATTGGTTTATTAACAGGAGACTGGTGGTTTATTAACAGGAGACTGGTGGTTTACTAACAGGAGACTGGTGGTTTATTAACAGGAGACTGGTGGTTTATTAACTGGTGGTTTATTAACAGGAAACTGGTGTTTTATAAACAGGAGACTGGTGGTTTACTAACAGGTGGTTTACTAACAGGAGACTGGTGGTTTATTAACAGGAGACTGGTGGTTTATTAACTGGTGGTTTATTAACAGGAGACTGGTGGTTTATTAACAGGAGACTGGTGGTTTATTAACAGGAGACTGGTGGTTTATTAACAGGAGACTGATGGTTTACTAACAGGAGACTGGTGGTTTATTATCAGGAGACTGGTGGTTTATTAACTGGTGGTTTATTAACAGGAGACTGGTGGTTTATTAACAGGAGACTGGTGGTTTATTAACAGGAGACTGGTGGTTTACTAACTGGAGACTGGTGGTTTATTAACTGGAGACTCGTGGTTTATTAACAGGAGACTGGGGGTTTATTAACAGGAGACTGGTGGTTTATTAACTGGTGGTTTATTAACAGGAGACTGGTGGTTTATTAACAGGAGACTGGTGGTTTTTTAACAGGAGACTGGTGGTTTACTAACTGGAGACTGGTGGTTTACTAACTGGAGACTGGTGCTTTACTAACTGGAGACTGGTGGTTTATTAACAGGAGACTGGTTGTTTTTTAACAGGAGACTGGTGGTTTATTAACAGGAGACTGGTGGTTTACTAACAGGAGACTGGTGGTTTATTAACAGGAGACTGGTGGTTTATTAACTGGTGGTTTATTAACAGGAGACTGGTGGTTTATTAACAGGAGACTGGTGGTTTTTTAACAGGAGACTGGTGGTTTTTTAACAGGAGACTGGTGGTTTTTTAACAGGAGACTGGTGGTTTACTAACTGGAGAATGGTGGTTTATTAACAGGAGACTGGGGGTTTATTAACAGGAGACTGGTGGTTTACTAACAGGAGACTGGTGGTTTATTAACTGGTGGTTTATTAACAGGAGACTGGTGGTTTACTAACTGGAGACTGGTGGTTTGTTAACAGGAGACTGGTGGTTTATTAACTGGTGGTTTATTAACAGGAGACTGGTGGTTTATTAACAGGAGACTGGTGGTTTATTAACAGGAGACTGGTGGTTAACAGGAGACTGGTGGTTTATTAACAGGAGACTATTGGTTTATTAACAGGAGACTGGTGGTTTATTAACAGGAGACTGGTGGTTTACTAACAGGAGACTGGTGGTTTATTAACAGGAGACTGGTGGTTTATTAACTGGTGGTTTATTAACAGGAAACTGGTGTTTTATAAACAGGAGACTGGTGGTTTACTAACAGGTGGTTTACTAACAGGAGACTGGTGGTTTATTAACAGGAGACTGGTGGTTTATTAACTGGTGGTTTATTAACAGGAGACTGGTGGTTTATTAACAGGAGACTGGTGGTTTATTAACAGGAGACTGGTGGTTTATTAACAGGAGACTGATGGTTTACTAACAGGAGACTGGTGGTTTATTATCAGGAGACTGGTGGTTTATTAACTGGTGGTTTATTAACAGGAGACTGGTGGTTTATTAACAGGAGACTGGTGGTTTATTAACAGGAGACTGGTGGTTTACTAACTGGAGACTGGTAGTTTATTAACTGGAGACTCGTGGTTTATTAACAGGAGACTGGGGGTTTATTAACAGGAGACTGGTGGTTTATTAACTGGTGGTTTATTAACAGGAGACTGGTGGTTTATTAACAGGAGACTGGTGGTTTTTTAACAGGAGACTGGTGGTTTACTAACAGGAGACTGGTGGTTTACTAACTGGAGACTGGTGCTTTACTAACTGGAGACTGGTGGTTTATTAACAGGAGACTGGGGGTTTACTAACAGGAGACTGGTGGTTTACTAACAGGAGACTGGTGGTTTATTAACAGGAGACTGGTGGTTTATTAACAGGAGACTGGTGGTTTATTAACTGGTGGTTTATTAACAGGAGACTGGTGGTTTACTAACTGGAGACTGGTGGTTTGTTAACAGGAGACTGGTGGTTTATTAACTGGTGGTTTATTAACAGGAGACTGGTGGTTTATTAACAGGAGACTGGTGGTTTATTAACAGGAGACTGGTGGTTTATTAACAGGAGACTGGTGGTTTATTAACAGGAGACTATTGGTTTATTAACAGGAGACTGGTGGTTTATTAACAGGAGACTGGTGGTTTACTAACAGGAGACTGGTGGTTTATTAACAGGAGACTGGTGGTTTATTAACTGGTGGTTTATTAACAGGAGACTGGTGGTTTATAAACAGGAGACTGGTGGTTTACTAACAGGTGGTTTACTAACAGGAGACTGGTGGTTTATTAACAGGAGACTGGTGGTTTATTAACTGGTGGTTTATTAACAGGAGACTGGTGGTTTATTAACAGGAGACTGGTGGTTTATTAACAGGAGACTGGTGGTTTATTAACAGGAGACTGATGGCTTACTAACAGGAGACTGGTGGTTTATTAACAGGAGACTGGTGGTTTATTAACAGGAGACTGGTGGTTTATTAACAGGAGACTGGTGGTTTTTTAACAGGAGACTGGTGGTTTACTAACTGGAGACTGGTGGTTTACTAACTGGAGACTGGTGGTTTATTAACTGGTTGTTTATTAACAGGAGACTGGTGGTTTACTAACTGGAGACTGGTGGTTTGTTAACAGGAGACTGGTGGTTTATTAACTGGTGGTTTATTAACAGGAGACTGGTGGTTTATTAACAGGAGACTGGTGGTTTATTAACAGGAGACTAGTGGTTTATTAACAGGAGACTGGTGGTTTATTAACAGGAGACTATTGGTTTATTAACAGGAGACTGGTGGTTTATAAACAGGAGACTGGTGGTTTACTAACAGGTGGTTTACTAACAGGAGACTGGTGGTTTATTAACAGGAGACTGGTGGTTTATTAACTGGTGGTTTATTAACAGGAGACTGGTGGTTTATTAACAGGAGAATGGTGGTTTATTAACAGGATACTGGTGGTTTATTAACAGGAGACTGATGGTTTACTAACAGGAGACTGGTGGTTTATTAACAGGAGACTGGTGGTTTATTAACAGGAGACTGGTGGTTTATTAACAGGAGACGGGTGGTTTAATAACAGGAGACTGGTGTTATACTAACAGGAGATGGGTGGTTTATTAACAGGAGACTGGTGGTTTATTAACAGGAGACTGGTGGTTTATTAACAGGAGACTGGGGGTTTATTAACAGGAGACTGGTGGTTTACTAACAGCAGACTGGTGGTTTATTAACTGGTGGTTTAATAACAGGAGACTGGTGGTTTATAAACAGGAGACTGGTGGTTTACTAACAGGTGGTTTACAACAGGAGACTGGTGGTTTATTAACTGGTGGTTTATTAACAGGAGACGGGTGGTTTAATAACAGGAGACTGGTGTTATACTAACAGGAGACTGGTGGTTTATTAACAGGAGACTGGTGGTTTATTAACAGGAGACTGGTGGTTTATTAACAGGAGACTGGGGGTTTATTAACAGGAGACTGGTGGTTTACTAACAGCAGACTGGTGGTTTATTAACTGGTGGTTTAATAACAGGAGACTGGTGGTTTATAAACAGGAGACTGGTGGTTTACTAACAGGTGGTTTACAACAGGAGACTGGTGGTTTATTAACTGGTGGTTTATTAACAGGAGACTGGTGGTTTATAAACAGGAGACTGGTGGTTTACTAACAGGTGGTTTACAACAGGAGACTGGTGGTTTATTAACTGGTGGGTTACTAACAGGAGACTGGTGGTTTATTAACAGGAGACTGGTGGTTTATTAACAGGAGACTGGTGGTTTTTTTTAACAGGAGACTGGTGGTTTACTAACTGGAGACTGGTGGTTTACTAACTGGAGACTGGTGGTTTATTAACTGGTTGTTTATTAACAGGAGACTGGTGGTTTACTAACAGGAGACTGGTGGTTTACTAACAGGAGACTGGTGGTTTATTAACAGGAGACTGGTGGTTTATTAACAGGAGACTGGGGGTTTATTAACAGGAGACTGGTGGTTTATTAACAGCAGACTGGTGGTTTATTAACTGGTGGTTTAATAACAGGAGACTGGTGGTTTATAAACAGGAGACTGGTGGTTTACTAACAGGTGGTTTACAACAGGAGACTGGTGGTTTATTAACTGGTGGTTTACTAACAGGAGACTGGTGGTTTACTAACAGGAGACTGGTGGTTTATTAACAGTAGACTGGTGGTTTATTAACAAGCGACTGGTGGTTTACTAACAGGAGACTGGTGGTTTATTAACAGGAGACTGGTGGTTTATTAACAGGAGACTGGTGGTTTAATAACAGGAGACTGGTGGTTTATTAACAGGTGACTGATGGTTTATTAACTGGTGGTTTATTAACAGGAGACTGGTGGTTTATAAACAGGAGACTGGTGGTTTACTAACAGGTGGTTTACTAACAGGAGACTGGTGGTTTATTAAGACTGGTGGTTTATTAACTGGTGGTTTATTAACAGGAGACTGGTGGTTTATTAACAGGAGACTGGTGGTTTATTAACAGGAGACTGGTGGTTTATTAACAGGAGACTGGTGGTTTATTAACTGGTGGTTTATTAACAGGAGACTGGTGGTTTACTAACTGGAGACTGGTGTTTTGTTAACAGGAGACTGGTGGTTTATTAACTGGTGGTTTATTAACAGGAGACTGGTGGTTTATTAACAGGAGACTGGTGGTTTATTAACAGGAGACTGGTGGTTTATTAACAGGAGACTATTGGTTTATTAACAGGAGACTGGTGGTTTATTAACAGGAGACTGGTGGTTTACTAACAGGAGACTGGTGGTTTATTAACAGGAGACTGGTGGTTTATTAACTGGTGGTTTATTAACAGGAGACTGGTGGTTTATAAACAGGAGACTGGTGGTTTACTAACAGGTGGTTTACAAACAGGAGACTGGTGGTTTATTAACAGGAGACTGGTGGTTTATTAACTGGTGGTTTATTAACAGGAGACTGGTGGTTTATAAACAGGAGACTGGTGGTTTACTAACAGGTGGTTTACTAACAGGAGACTGGTGGTTTATTAAGACTGGTGGTTTATTAACTGGTGGTTTATTAACAGGAGACTGGTGGTTTATTAACAGGAGACTGGTGGTTTATTAACAGGAGACTGGTGGTTTATTAACAGGAGACTGGTGTTATACTAACAGGAGACTGGTGGTTTATTAACAGGATCCTGGTGTTATACTAACAGGAGACTGGTGGTTTATTAACAGGAGACTGGTGGTTTATTAACAGGAGACTGGTGGTTTACTAACAGGAGACTGGTGGTTTATTAACTGGTGGTTTATTAACAGGAGACTGGTGATTTATTAACAGGAGACTGGTGGTTTATTAACAGGAGACTGGTGGTTTACTAACAGGAGACTGGTGGTTTATTAACAGGAGACTGGTGGTTTATTAACTGGTGGTTTATTAACAGGAGAGTGGTGGTTTATAAACAGGAGACTGGTGGTTTACTAACAGGTGGTTTACTAACAGGAGACTGGTGGTTTATTAATAGGAGACTGGGGGTTTATTAACAGGAGACTGGTGGTTTATTAACTGGTGGTTTATTAACAGGAGACTGGTGTTATACTAACAGGAGACTGGTGGTTTATTAACAGGAGACTGGTGGTTTATTAACAGGAGACTGGTGGTTTATTAACAGGAGACTGGGGGTTTATTAACAGGATACTGGTGGTTTACTAACAGGTGGTTTACAACAGGAGACTGGTGGTTTACTAACAGGAGACTGGGGGTTTATTAACAGGAGACTGGTGGTTTACTAACAGCAGACTGGTGGTTTATTAACTGGTGGTTTAATAACAGGAGACTGGTGGTTTATAAACAGGAGACTGGTGGTTTACTAACAGGTGGTTTACAACAGGAGACTGGTGGTTTATTAACTGGTGGTTTATTAACAGGAGACTGGTGGTTTATAAACAGGAGACTGGTGGTTTACTAACAGGTGGTTTACAACAGGAGACTGGTGGTTTATTAACTGGTGGTTTACTAACAGGAGACTGGTGGTTTACTAACAGGAGACTGGTGGTTTATTAACAGGAGACTGGTGGTTTATTAACAGGAGACAGGTGGTTTATTAACAGGAGACTGGGGGTTTATTAACAGGAGACTGGTGGTTTATTAACAGCAGACTGGTGGTTTATTAACTGGTGGTTTAATAACAGGAGACTGGTGGTTTACTAACAGGTGGTTTACAAAAGGAGACTGGTGGTTTATTAACTGGTGGTTTACTAACAGGAGACTGGTGGTTTACTAACAGGAGACTGGTGGTTTATTAACAGTAGACTGGTGGTTTATTAACAAGCGACTGGTGGTTTATTAACAGGAGACTGGTGGTTTACTAACAGGAGACTGGTGGTTTATTAACAGGAGACTGGTGGTTTATTAACTGGTGGTTTATTAACAGGAGACTGGTGGTTTATAAACAGGAGACTTGTGGTTTACTAACAGGTGGTTTACTAACAGGAGACTGGTGGTTTATTAAGACTGGTGGTTTATTAACTGGTGGTTTATTAACAGGAGACTGGTGGTTTATTAACAGGAGACTGGTGGTTTATTAACAGGAGACTGGTGGTTTATTAACAGGAGACTGGTGGTTTATTAACTGGTGGTTTATTAACAGGAGACTGGTGGTTTACTAACTGGAGACTGGTGTTTTGTTAACAGGAGACTGGTGGTTTATTAACTGGTGGTTTATTAACAGGAGACTGGTGGTTTATTAACAGGAGACTGGTGGTTTATTAACAGGAGACTGGTGGTTTATTAACAGGAGACTATTGGTTTATTAACAGGAGACTGGTGGTTTATTAACAGGAGACTGGTGGTTTACTAACAGGAGACTGGTGGTTTATTAACAGGAGACTGGTGGTTTATTAACAGGAGACTGGTGGTTTATTAACTGGTGGTTTATTAACAGGAGACTGGTGGTTTATTAACAGGAGACTGGTGGTTTATTAACAGGAGACTGGTGTTATACTAACAGGAGACTGGTGGTTTATTAACAGGATCCTGGTGTTATACTAACAGGAGACTGGTGGTTTATTAACAGGAGACTGGTGGTTTATTAACAGGAGACTGGTGGTTTACTAACAGGAGACTGGTGGTTTATTAACTGGTGGTTTATTAACAGGAGACTGGTGGTTTATTAACAGGAGACTGGTGGTTTATTAACAGGAGACTGGTGGTTTACTAACAGGAGACTGGTGGTTTATTAACAGGAGACTGGTGGTTTATTAACTGGTGGTTTATTAACAGGAGACTGGTGGTTTATAAACAGGAGACTGGTGGTTTACTAACAGGTGGTTTACTAACAGGAGACTGGTGGTTTATTAACAGGATACTGGTGGTTTATTAACTGGTGGTTTATTAACAGGAGACTGGTGGTTTATTAACAGGAGACTGGTGGTTTATTAACAGGAGACTGGTGTTATACTAACAGGAGACTGGTGGTTTATTAACAGGAGACTGGTGGTTTATTAACTGGTGGTTTATTAACAGGAGACTGGTGGTTTATAAACAGGAGACTGGTGGTTTACTAACAGGTGGTTTACAAACAGGAGACTGGTGGTTTATTAACAGGAGACTGGTGGTTTATTAACTGGTGGTTTATTAACAGGAGACTGGTGGTTTATAAACAGGAGACTGGTGGTTTACTAACAGGTGGTTTACTAACAGGAGACTGGTGGTTTATTAAGACTGGTGGTTTATTAACTGGTGGTTTATTAACAGGAGACTGGTGGTTTATTAACAGGAGACTGGTGGTTTATTAACAGGAGACTGGTGGTTTATTAACAGGAGACTGGTGTTATACTAACAGGAGACTGGTGGTTTATTAACAGGATCCTGGTGTTATACTAACAGGAGACTGGTGGTTTATTAACAGGAGACTGGTGGTTTATTAACAGGAGACTGGTGGTTTATTAACTGGTGGTTTATTAACAGGAGACTGGTGGTTTATAAACAGGAGACTTGTGGTTTACTAACAGGTGGTTTACTAACAGGAGACTGGTGGTTTATTAAGACTGGTGGTTTATTAACTGGTGGTTTATTAACAGGAGACTGGTGGTTTATTAACAGGAGACTGGTGGTTTATTAACAGGAGACTGGTGGTTTATTAACAGGAGACTGGTGGTTTATTAACTGGTGGTTTATTAACAGGAGACTGGTGGTTTACTAACTGGAGACTGGTGTTTTGTTAACAGGAGACTGGTGGTTTATTAACTGGTGGTTTATTAACAGGAGACTGGTGGTTTATTAACAGGAGACTGGTGGTTTATTAACAGGAGACTGGTGGTTTATTAACAGGAGACTATTGGTTTATTAACAGGAGACTGGTGGTTTATTAACAGGAGACTGGTGGTTTACTAACAGGAGACTGGTGGTTTATTAACAGGAGACTGGTGGTTTATTAACAGGAGAGTGGTGGTTTATTAACTGGTGGTTTATTAACAGGAGACTGGTGGTTTATTAACAGGAGACTGGTGGTTTATTAACAGGAGACTGGTGTTATACTAACAGGAGACTGGTGGTTTATTAACAGGATCCTGGTGTTATACTAACAGGAGACTGGTGGTTTATTAACAGGAGACTGGTGGTTTATTAACAGGAGACTGGTGGTTTACTAACAGGAGACTGGTGGTTTATTAACTGGTGGTTTATTAACAGGAGACTGGTGGTTTATTAACAGGAGACTGGTGGTTTATTAACAGGAGACTGGTGGTTTACTAACAGGAGACTGGTGGTTTATTAACAGGAGACTGGTGGTTTATTAACTGGTGGTTTATTAACAGGAGACTGGTGGTTTATAAACAGGAGACTGGTGGTTTACTAACAGGTGGTTTACTAACAGGAGACTGGTGGTTTATTAACAGGATACTGGTGGTTTATTAACTGGTGGTTTATTAACAGGAGACTGGTGGTTTATTAACAGGAGACTGGTGGTTTATTAACAGGAGACTGGTGTTATACTAACAGGAGACTGGTGGTTTATTAACAGGAGACTGGTGGTTTATTAACAGGAGACTGGTGGTTTACTAACAGGAGACTGGTGGTTTATTAACAGGAGACTGGGGGTTTATTAACAGGAGACTGGTGGTTTATTAACTGGTGGTTTATTAACAGGAGACTGGTGGTTTATTAACAGGAGACTGGTGGTTTACTAACAGGAGACTGGGGGTTTATTAACAGGAGACTGGTGGTTTACTAACAGGAGACTGGTGGTTTATTAACAGGAGACTGGGGGTTTATTAACAGGAGACTGGTGGTTTACTAACAGGAGACTGGTGGTTTATTAACAGGAGACTGGTGGTTTATTAACAGGAGACTGGTGGTTTATTAACTGGTGGTTTATTAACAGGAGACTGGTGGTTTACTAACTGGAGACTGGTGGTTTGTTAACAGGAGACTGGTGGTTTATTAACTGGTGGTTTATTAACAGGAGACTGGTGGTTTATTAACAGGAGACTGGTGGTTTATTAACAGGAGACTGGTGGTTTATTAACAGGAGACTATTGGTTTATTAACAGGAGACTGGTGGTTTATTAACAGGAGACTGGTGGTTTACTAACAGGAGACTGGTGGTTTATTAACAGGAGACTGGTGGTTTATTAACTGGTGGTTTATTAACAGGAGACTGGTGGTTTATTAACAGGAGACTGGTGGTTTACTAACAGGTGGTTTACTAACAGGAGACTGGTGGTTTATTAACAGGAGACTGGTGGTTTATTAACTGGTGGTTTATTAACAGGAGACTGGTGGTTTATTAACAGGAGACTGGTGGTTTATTAACAGGAGACTGATGGTTTACTAACAGGAGACTGGTGGTTTACTAACAGGAGACTGGTGGTTTATTAACAGGAGACTGGTGGTTTATTAACAGGAGACTGGGGGTTTATTAACAGGAGACTGGTGGTTTATTAGCTGGTGGTTTATTAACAGGAGACTGGTGGTTTATTAACAGGAGACTGGTGGTTTACTAACAGGAGACTGGGGGTTTATTAACAGGAGACTGGTGGTTTACTAACAGGAGACTGGTGGTTTATTAACAGGAGACTGGGGGTTTATTAACAGGAGACTGGTGGTTTACTAACAGGAGACTGGTGGTTTATTAACAGGAGACTGGTGGTTTATTAACAGGAGACTGGTGGTTTATTAACTGGTGGTTTATTAACAGGAGACTGGTGGTTTACTAACTGGAGACTGGTGGTTTGTTAACAGGAGACTGGTGGTTTATTAACTGGTGGTTTATTAACAGGAGACTGGTGGTTTATTAACAGGAGACTGGTGGTTTATTAACAGGAGACTGGTGGTTTATTAACTGGTGGTTTATTAACAGGAGACTGGTGGTTTATTAACAGGAGACTGGTGGTTTATTAACAGGAGACTGGTGTTATACTAACAGGAGACTGGTGGTTTATTAACAGGATCCTGGTGTTATACTAACAGGAGACTGGTGGTTTATTAACAGGAGACTGGTGGTTTATTAACAGGAGACTGGTGGTTTACTAACAGGAGACTGGTGGTTTATTAACTGGTGGTTTATTAACAGGAGACTGGTGGTTTATTAACAGGAGACTGGTGGTTTATTAACAGGAGACTGGTGGTTTACTAACAGGAGACTGGTGGTTTATTAACAGGAGACTGGTGGTTTATTAACTGGTGGTTTATTAACAGGAGACTGGTGGTTTATAAACAGGAGACTGGTGGTTTACTAACAGGTGGTTTACTAACAGGAGACTGGTGGTTTATTAACAGGAGACTGGTGGTTTATTAACTGGTGGTTTATTAACAGGAGACTGGTGGTTTATTAACAGGAGACTGGTGGTTTATTAACAGGAGACTGGTGTTATACTAACAGGAGACTGGTGGTTTATTAACAGGAGACTGGTGGTTTATTAACAGGAGACTGGTGGTTTACTAACAGGAGACTGGTGGTTTATTAACAGGAGACTGGGGGTTTATTAACAGGAGACTGGTGGTTTATTAACTGGTGGTTTATTAACAGGAGACTGGTGGTTTATTAACAGGAGACTGGTGGTTTACTAACAGGAGACTGGGGGTTTATTAACAGGAGACTGGTGGTTTACTAACAGGAGACTGGTGGTTTACTAACAGGAGACTGGTGGTTTATTAACAGGAGACTGGTGGTTTATTAACAGGAGACTGGTGGTTTATTAACTGGTGGTTTATTAACAGGAGACTGGTGGTTTACTAACTGGAGACTGGTGGTTTGTTAACAGGAGACTAGTGGTTTATTAACTGGTGGTTTATTAACAGGAGACTGGTGGTTTATTAACAGGAGACTGGTGGTTTATTAACAGGAGACTGGTGGTTTATTAACAGGAGACTATTGGTTTATTAACAGGAGACTGGTGGTTTATTAACAGGAGACTGGTGGTTTACTAACAGGAGAGTGGTGGTTTATTAACAGGAGACTGGTGGTTTATTAACTGGTGGTTTATTAACAGGAGACTGGTGGTTTATTAACAGGAGACTGGTGGTTTACTAACAGGTGGTTTACTAACAGGAGACTGGTGGTTTATTAACAGGAGACTGGTGGTTTATTAACTGGTGGTTTATTAACAGGAGACTGGTGGTTTATTAACAGGAGACTGGTGGTTTATTAACAGGAGACTGATGGTTTACTAACAGGAGACTGGTGGTTTACTAACAGGAGACTGGTGGTTTATTAACAGGAGACTGGTGGTTTATTAACAGGAGACTGGGGGTTTATTAACAGGAGACTGGTGGTTTATTAACTGGTGGTTTATTAACAGGAGACTGGTGGTTTATTAACAGGAGACTGGTGGTTTACTAACAGGAGACTGGGGGTTTATTAACAGGAGACTGGTGGTTTACTAACAGGAGACTGGTGGTTTATTAACAGGAGCCTGGGGGTTTATTAACAGGAGACTGGTGGTTTACTAACAGGAGACTGGTGGTTTATTAACAGGAGACTGGTGGTTTATTAACAGGAGACTGGTGGTTTATTAACTGGTGGTTTATTAACAGGAGACTGGTGGTTTATTAACAGGAGACTGGTGGTTTATTAACAGGAGACTGGTGGTTTATTAACAGGAGACTATTGGTTTATTAACAGGAGACTGGTGGTTTATTAACAGGAGACTGGTGGTTTACTAACAGGAGACTGGTGGTTTATTAACAGGAGACTGGTGGTTTATTAACTGGTGGTTTATTAACAGGAGACTGGTGGTTTATTAACAGGAGACTGGTGGTTTACTAACAGGTGGTTTACTAACAGGAGACTGGTGTTTTATTAACAGGAGACTGGTGGTTTATTAACTGGTGGTTTATTTACAGGAGACTGGTGGTTTATTAACAGGAGACTGGTGGTTTATTAACAGGAGACTGATGGTTTACTAACAGGAGACTGGTGGTTTACTAACAGGAGACTGGTGGTTTATTAACAGGAGACTGGTGGTTTATTAACAGGAGACTGGTGGTTTATTAACAGGAGACTGGGGGTTTATTAACAGGAGACTGGTGGTTTACTAACAGCAGACTGGTGGTTTATTAACTGGTGGTTTACTAACAGGAGACTGGTGGTTTACTAACAGGAGACTGGTGGTTTATTAACAGGAGACTGGTGGTTTATTAACAGGAGACTGGTGCTTTATTAACTGGTGGTTTATTAACAGGAGACTGGTGGTTTATTAACAGGAGACTGGTGGTTTATTAACAGGAGACTGGTGGTTTATTAACAGGAGACTATTGGTTTATTAACAGGAGACTGGTGGTTTATTAACAGGAGACTGGTGGTTTACTAACAGGAGACTGGTGGTTTATTAACAGGAGACTGGTGGTTTATTAACTGGTGGTTTATTAACAGGAGACTGGTGGTTTATTAACAGGAGACTGGTGGTTTACTAACAGGTGGTTTACTAACAGGAGACTGGTGGTTTATTAACAGGAGACTGGTGGTTTATTAACAGGAGACTGGGGGTTTATTAACAGGAGACTGGTGGTTTACTAACAGCAGACTGGTGGTTTATTAACTGGTGGTTTACTAACAGGAGACTGGTGGTTTACTAACAGGAGACTGGTGGTTTATTAACAGGAGACTGGTGGTTTATTAACAGGAGACTGGTGGTTTATTAACAGGAGACTGGGGGTTTATTAACAGGAGAATGGTGGTTTATTAACAGCAGACTGGTGGTTTATTAACTGGTGGTTTAATAACAGGAGACTGGTGGTTTATAAACAGGAGACTGGTGGTTTACTAACAGGTGGTTTACAACAGGAGACTGGTGGTTTATTAACTGGTGGTTTACTAACAGGAGACTGGTGGTTTACTAACAGGAGACTGGTGGTTTATTAACAGTAGACTGGTGGTTTATTAACAAGCAACTGGTGGTTTACTAACAGGAGACTGGTGGTTTATTAACAGGAGACTGGTGGGTTATTAACAGGAGACTGGTGGTTTATTAACAGGAGACTGGTGGTTTATTAACAGGTGGTTTATTAACAGGAGACTGGGGGTTTATTAACAGGAGACTGGTGGTTTACTAACAGGAGACTGGTGGTTTATTATCAAGAGACTGGTGGTTTATTAACTGGTGGTTTATTAACAGGAGACTGGTGGTTTATTAACAGGAGACTGGTGGTTTATTAACAGGAGACTGGTGGTTTACTAACTGGAGACTGGTGGTTTATTAACAGGAGACTGGTGGTTTATTAACAGGAGACTGGGGGTTTATTAACAGGAGACTGGTGGTTTACTAACAGGAGACTGGTGGTTTATTAACATGAGACTGGTGGTTTATTAACAGGAGACTGGTTGTTTACTAACAGGAGACTGGTGGTTTATTAACAGGAGACTGGTGGTTTATTAACTGGTGGTTTATTAACAGGAGACTGGTGATTTATTAACAGGAGACTGGTGGTTTACTAACTGGAGACTGGTGGTTTGTTAACAGGAGACTGGTGGTTTATTAACTGGTGGTTTATTAACAGGAGACTGGTGGTTTATTAACAGGAGACTGGTGGTTTATTAACAGGAGACTGGTGGTTTATTAACAGGAGACTGGTGGTTTATTAACAGGAGACTATTGGTTTATTAACAGGAGACTATTGGTTTATTAACAGGAGACTGGTGGTTTATTAACTGGTGGTTTATTAACAGGAGACTGGTGGTTTATTAACAGGAGACTGGTGGTTTATTAACAGGAGACTGGTGGTTTACTAACAGGTGGTTTACTAACAGGAGACTGGTGGTTTATTAACAGGAGACTGGTGGTTTATTAACAGGAGACTGGGGGTTTATTAACAGGAGACTGGTGGTTTACTAACAGCAGACTGGTGGTTTATTAACTGGTGGTTTACTAACAGGAGACTGGTGGTTTACTAACAGGAGACTGGTGGTTTATTAACAGGAGACTGGTGGTTTATTAACAGGAGACTGGTGGTTTATTAACAGGAGACTGGGGGTTTATTAACAGGAGAATGGTGGTTTATTAACAGCAGACTGGTGGTTTATTAACTGGTGGTTTAATAACAGGAGACTGGTGGTTTATAAACAGGAGACTGGTGGTTTACTAACAGGTGGTTTACAACAGGAGACTGGTGGTTTATTAACTGGTGGTTTACTAACAGGAGACTGGTGGTTTACTAACAGGAGACTGGTGGTTTATTAACAGTAGACTGGTGGTTTATTAACAAGCAACTGGTGGTTTACTAACAGGAGACTGGTGGTTTATTAACAGGAGACTGGTGGGTTATTAACAGGAGACTGGTGGTTTATTAACAGGAGACTGGTGGTTTATTAACACGTGGTTTATTAACAGGAGACTGGGGGTTTATTAACAGGAGACTGGTGGTTTACTAACAGGAGACTGGTGGTTTATTATCAAGAGACTGGTGGTTTATTAACTGGTGGTTTATTAACAGGAGACTGGTGGTTTATTAACAGGAGACTGGTGGTTTATTAACAGGAGACTGGTGGTTTACTAACTGGAGACTGGTGGTTTATTAACAGGAGACTGGTGGTTTATTAACAGGAGACTGGGGGTTTATTAACAGGAGACTGGTGGTTTACTAACAGGAGACTGGTGGTTTATTAACATGAGACTGGTGGTTTATTAACAGGAGACTGGTTGTTTACTAACAGGAGACTGGTGGTTTATTAACAGGAGACTGGTGGTTTATTAACTGGTGGTTTATTAACAGGAGACTGGTGATTTATTAACAGGAGACTGGTGGTTTACTAACTGGAGACTGGTGGTTTGTTAACAGGAGACTGGTGGTTTATTAACTGGTGGTTTATTAACAGGAGACTGGTGGTTTATTAACAGGAGACTGGTGGTTTATTAACAGGAGACTGGTGGTTTATTAACAGGAGACTGGTGGTTTATTAACAGGAGACTATTGGTTTATTAACAGGAGACTATTGGTTTATTAACAGGAGACTGGTGGTTTATTAACTGGTGGTTTATTAACAGGAGACTGGTGGTTTATTAACAGGAGACTGGTGGTTTATTAACAGGAGACTGGTGGTTTATTAACTGGTGGTTTATTAACAGGAGACTGGTGGTTTATTGACAGGAGACTGGTGGTTTATTAACAGGAGACTGGTGGTTTATTAACAGGAGACTATTGGTTTATTAACAGGAGACTGGTGGTTTATTAACTGGTGGTTTATTAACAGGAGACTGGTGGTTTATTAACAGGAGACTGGTGGTTTATTAACTGGTGGTTTATTAACAGGAGACTGGTGGTTTATTGACAGGAGACTGGTGGTTTATTAACAGGAGACTGGTGGTTTATTAACAGGAGACTGGTGGTTTATTAACAGGAGACTGGTGGTTTATTAACAGGAGACTGGTGGTTTATTAACTGGTGGTTTATTAACAGGAGACTGGTGGTTTATTAACAGGAGACTGGTGGTTTAATAACAGGAGACTGGTGGTTTATTAACAGGAGACTGGTGGTTTATTAACTGGTGGTTCATTAACAGGAGACTGGTGGTTTATTAACAGGAGACTGGTGGTTTATTAACAGGAGACTGGTGGTTTATTAACAGGAGACTAGTGGTTTATTAACAGGAGACTGGTGGTTTATTAACAGGAGACTGATGGTTTATTAACAGGAGACTGGTGGTTTATTAACAGGAGACTGGTGGTTTATTAATAGGAGACTGATGGTTTATTAACAGGAGACTGGTGGTTTATTAACAGGAGACTGGTGGTTTATTAACAGGAGACTGGTGGTTTACTAACAGGAGACTAGTGGTTTACTAACAGGAGACTGGTGGTTTATTAACAGGAGACTGGTCGTTTATTAACAGGAGACTGGTCGTTTATTAACAGGAGACTGGGGGTTTACTAACAGGAGACTGGTGGTTTATTAACAGGAGACTGATGGTTTATTAATAGGAGACTGATGGTTTATTAACAGGAGACTGGTGGTTTATTAACAGGAGACTGGTGGTTTACTAACAGGAGACTAGTGGTTTACTAACAGGAGACTGGTGGTTTATTAACAGGAGACTGGTCGTTTATTAACAGGAGACTGGTCGTTTATTAACAGGAGACTGGTCGTTTATTAACAGGAGACTGGGGGTTTACTAACAGGAGACTGGTGGTTTATTAACAGGAGACTGGTGGTTTATTAACAGGAGACTGGTGGTTTATTAACAGGAGACTGGTGGTTTATTAACAGGAGACTGGTGGTTTATTAACAGGAGACTGATGGTTTATTAACAGGAGACTGGTGGTTTATTAACAGGAGACTGATGGTTTACTAACAGGAGACTGGTAGTTTTCTAACAGGAGACTGGTGGTTTATTAACAGGAGACTGGTGGTTTATTAACAGGAGACTGGTGGTTTATTAACAGGAGACTGGTGGTTTATTAACAGGAGACTGGTGGTTTATTAACAGGAGACTGGTGGTTTATTAACAGGAGACTGGTGGTTTATTAACTGGTGGTTTATTAACAGGAGACTGGTGGTTTATTAACAGGAGACTGGTGGTTTATTAACAGGAGACTAGTGGTTTATTAACAGGAGACTGGTGGTTTATTAACAGGAGACTGTTGGTTTATTAACAGGAGACTGGTGGTTTATTAACAGGAGACTGATGGTTTATTAACAGGAGACTGGTGGTTTATTAACAGGAGACTGGTGGTTTA
Source organism: Salmo salar (assembly GCF_965601325.2). Lineage (NCBI taxonomy): Eukaryota > Metazoa > Chordata > Actinopteri > Salmoniformes > Salmonidae > Salmo > Salmo salar. The sequence goes on from NC_138308.1 coordinate 51,859,721, forward strand.
CTAACAGGAGACTAGTGGTTTACTAACAGGAGACTGGTGGTTTATTAACAGGAGACTGGTGGTTTATTAACAGGAGACTGGTGGTTTATTAACAGGAGACTGGGGGTTTACTAACAGGAGACTGGTGGTTTATTAACAGGAGACTGGTGGTTTACTAACAGGAGACTGGTGGTTTATTAACAGGAGACTGGTGGTTTATTAACAGGAGACTGGTTGTTTACTAACAGGAGACTGGTGGTTTATTAACAGGAGACTGGTGGTTTATTAACTGGTGGTTTATTAACAGGAGACTGGTGATTTATTAACAGGAGACTGGTGGTTTACTAACTGGAGACTGGTGGTTTGTTAACAGGAGACTGGTGGTTTATTAACTGGTGGTTTATTAACAGGAGACTGGTGGTTTATTAACAGGAGACTGGTGGTTTATTAACAGGAGACTGGTGGTTTATTAACAGGAGACTGGTGGTTTATTAACAGGAGACTATTGGTTTATTAACAGGAGACTGGTGGTTTATTAACTGGTGGTTTATTAACAGGAGACTGGTGGTTTATTAACAGGAGACTGGTGGTTTATTAACAGGAGACTGGTGGTTTATTAACTGGTGGTTTATTAACAGGAGACTGGTGGTTTATTGACAGGAGACTGGTGGTTTATTAACAGGAGACTGGTGGTTTATTAACAGGAGACTGGTGGTTTATTAACAGGAGACTGGTGGTTTATTAACAGGAGACTGGTGGTTTATTAACTGGTGGTTTATTAACAGGAGACTGGTGGTTTATTAACAGGAGACTGGTGGTTTACTAACAGGAGACTAGTGGTTTACTAACAGGAGACTGGTGGTTTATTAACAGGAGACTGGTTGTTTATTAACAGGAGACTGGTGGTTTACTAACAGGAGACTGGTGGTTTATTAACAGGAGACTGGTGGTTTATTAACTGGTGGTTTATTAACAGGAGACTGGTGATTTATTAACAGGAGACTGGTGGTTTACTAACTGGAGACTGGTGGTTTGTTAGCAGGAGACTGGTGGTTTATTAACTGGTGGTTTATTAACAGGAGACTGGTGGTTTATTAACAGGAGACTGGTGGTTTATTAACAGGAGACTGGTGGTTTATTAACAGGAGACTGGTGGTTTATTAACAGGAGACTATTGGTTTATTAACAGGAGACTGGTGGTTTATTAACTGGTGGTTTATTAACAGGAGACTGGTGGTTTATTAACAGGAGACTGGTGGTTTATTAATAGGAGACTGATGGTTTATTAACAGGAGACTGGTGGTTTATTAACAGGAGACTGGTGGTTTACTAACAGGAGACTAGTGGTTTACTAACAGGAGACTGGTGGTTTATTAACAGGAGACTGGTCGTTTATTAACAGGAGACTGGTCGTTTATTAACAGGAGACTGGTCGTTTATTAACAGGAGACTGGGGGTTTACTAACAGGAGACTGGTGGTTTATTAACAGGAGACTGGTGGTTTATTAACAGGAGACTGGTGGTTTATTAACAGGAGACTGGTGGTTTATTAACAGGAGACTGGTGGTTTATTAACAGGAGACTGATGGTTTATTAACAGGAGACTGGTGGTTTATTAACAGGAGACTGATGGTTTACTAACAGGAGACTGGTAGTTTTCTAACAGGAGACTGGTGGTTTATTAACAGGAGACTGGTGGTTTATTAACAGGAGACTGGTGGTTTATTAACAGGAGACTGGTGGTTTATTAACAGGAGACTGGTGGTTTATTAACAGGAGACTGGTGGTTTATTAACAGGAGACTGGTGGTTTATTAACTGGTGGTTTATTAACAGGAGACTGGTGGTTTATTAACAGGAGACTGGTGGTTTATTAACAGGAGACTAGTGGTTTATTAACAGGAGACTGGTGGTTTATTAACAGGAGACTGTTGGTTTATTAACAGGAGACTGGTGGTTTATTAACAGGAGACTGATGGTTTATTAACAGGAGACTGGTGGTTTATTAACAGGAGACTGGTGGTTTACTAACAGGAGACTGGTGGTTTATTAACAGGAGACTGGTGGTCTATTAACTGGTGGTTTATTAACAGGAGACTGGTGATTTATTAACAGGAGACTGGTGGTTTACTAACTGGAGACTGGTGGTTTGTTAACAGGAGACTGGTGGTTTATTAACTGGTGGTTTATTAACAGGAGACTGGTGGTTTATTAACAGGAGACTGGTGGTTTATTAACAGGAGACTGGTGGTTTATTAACAGGAGACTGGTGGTTTATTAACAGGAGACTATTGGTTTATTAACAGGAGACTGGTGGTTTATTAACTGGTGGTTTATTAACAGGAGACTGGTGGTTTATTAACAGGAGACTGGTGGTTTATTAACAGGAGACTGGTGGTTTATTAACTGGTGGTTTATTAACAGGAGACTGGTGGTTTATTGACAGGAGACTGGTGGTTTATTAACAGGAGACTGGTGGTTTATTAACAGGAGACTGGTGGTTTATTAACAGGAGACTGGTGGTTTATTAACAGGAGACTGGTGGTTTATTAACTGGTGGTTTATTAACAGGAGACTGGTGGTTTATTAACAGGAGACTGGTGGTTTACTAACAGGAGACTAGTGGTTTACTAACAGGAGACTGGTGGTTTATTAACAGGAGACTGGTCGTTTATTAACAGGAGACTGGTGGTTTATTAACAGGAGACTGGGGGTTTACTAACAGGAGACTGGTGGTTTATTAACAGGAGACTGGTGGTTTACTAACAGGAGACTGGTGGTTTATTAACAGGAGACTGGTGGTTTATTAACTGGTGGTTTATTAACAGGAGACTGGTGATTTATTAACAGGAGACTGGTGGTTTACTAACTGGAGACTGGTGGTTTGTTAGCAGGAGACTGGTGGTTTATTAACTGGTGGTTTATTAACAGGAGACTGGTGGTTTATTAACAGGAGACTGGTGGTTTATTAACAGGAGACTGGTGGTTTATTAACAGGAGACTGGTGGTTTATTAACAGGAGACTATTGGTTTATTAACAGGAGACTGGTGGTTTATTAACTGGTGGTTTATTAACAGGAGACTGGTGGTTTATTAACAGGAGACTGGTGGTTTATTAACAGGAGACTGGTGGTTTATTAACTGGTGGTTTATTAACAGGAGACTGGTGGTTTATTGACAGGAGACTGGTGGTTTATTAAAAGGAGACTGGTGGTTTATTAACAGGAGACTGGTGGTTTATTAACAGGAGACTGGTGGTTTATTAACAGGAGACTGGTGGTTTATTAATAGGAGACTGATGGTTTATTAACAGGAGACTGGTTGTTTATTAACAGGAGACTGGTGGTTTATTAACAGGAGACTGGTGGTTTACTAACAGGAGACTAGTGGTTTACTAACAGGAGACTGGTGGTTTATTAACAGGAGACTGATGGTTTATTAACAGGAGACTGGTCGTTTATTAACAGGAGACTGTTGGTTTATTAACAGGAGACTGGTGGTTTATTAACAGGAGACTGATGGTTTATTAACAGGAGACTGGTGGTTTATTAACAGGAGACTGGTGGTTTACTAACAGGAGACTGGTGGTTTATTAACAGGAGACTGGTGGTCTATTAACTGGTGGTTTATTAACAGGAGACTGGTGATTTATTAACAGGAGACTGGTGGTTTACTAACTGGAGACTGGTGGTTTGTTAACAGGAGACTGGTGGTTTATTAACTGGTGGTTTATTAACAGGAGACTGGTGGTTTATTAACAGGAGACTGGTGGTTTATTAACAGGAGACTGGTGGTTTATTAACAGGAGACTGGTGGTTTATTAACAGGAGACTATTGGTTTATTAACAGGAGACTGGTGGTTTATTAACTGGTGGTTTATTAACAGGAGACTGGTGGTTTATTAACAGGAGACTGGTGGTTTATTAACAGGAGACTGGTGGTTTATTAACTGGTGGTTTATTAACAGGAGACTGGTGGTTTATTGACAGGAGACTGGTGGTTTATTAACAGGAGACTGGTGGTTTATTAACAGGAGACTGGTGGTTTATTAACAGGAGACTGGTGGTTTATTAACAGGAGACTGGTGGTTTATTAACTGGTGGTTTATTAACAGGAGACTGGTGGTTTATTAACAGGAGACTGGTGGTTTACTAACAGGAGACTAGTGGTTTACTAACAGGAGACTGGTGGTTTATTAACAGGAGACTGGTCGTTTATTAACAGGAGACTGGTGGTTTATTAACAGGAGACTGGGGGTTTACTAACAGGAGACTGGTGGTTTATTAACAGGAGACTGGTGGTTTACTAACAGGAGACTGGTGGTTTATTAACAGGAGACTGGTGGTTTATTAACTGGTGGTTTATTAACAGGAGACTGGTGATTTATTAACAGGAGACTGGTGGTTTACTAACTGGAGACTGGTGGTTTGTTAGCAGGAGACTGGTGGTTTATTAACAGGAGACTGATGGTTTACTAACAGGAGACTGGTAGTTTTCTAACAGGAGACTGGTGGTTTATTAACAGGAGACTGGTGGTTTATTAACAGGAGACTGGTGGTTTATTAACAGGAGACTGGTGGTTTATTAACAGGAGACTGGTGGTTTATTAACAGGAGACTGGTGGTTTATTAACAGGAGACTGGTGGTTTATTAACTGGTGGTTTATTAACAGGAGACTGGTGGTTTATTAACAGGAGACTGGTGGTTTATTAACAGGAGACTAGTGGTTTATTAACAGGAGACTGGTGGTTTATTAACAGGAGACTGTTGGTTTATTAACAGGAGACTGGTGGTTTATTAACAGGAGACTGATGGTTTATTAACAGGAGACTGGTGGTTTATTAACAGGAGACTGGTGGTTTACTAACAGGAGACTAGTGGTTTACTAACAGGAGACTGGTGGTTTATTAACAGGAGACTGGTGGTTTATTAACAGGAGACTGGTGGTTTATTAACAGGAGACTGGGGGTTTACTAACAGGAGACTGGTGGTTTATTAACAGGAGACTGGTGGTTTACTAACAGGAGACTGGTGGTTTATTAACAGGAGACTGGTGGTTTATTAACAGGAGACTGGTTGTTTACTAACAGGAGACTGGTGGTTTATTAACAGGAGACTGGTGGTTTATTAACTGGTGGTTTATTAACAGGAGACTGGTGATTTATTAACAGGAGACTGGTGGTTTACTAACTGGAGACTGGTGGTTTGTTAACAGGAGACTGGTGGTTTATTAACTGGTGGTTTATTAACAGGAGACTGGTGGTTTATTAACAGGAGACTGGTGGTTTATTAACAGGAGACTGGTGGTTTATTAACAGGAGACTGGTGGTTTATTAACAGGAGACTATTGGTTTATTAACAGGAGACTGGTGGTTTATTAACTGGTGGTTTATTAACAGGAGACTGGTGGTTTATTAACAGGAGACTGGTGGTTTATTAACAGGAGACTGGTGGTTTATTAACTGGTGGTTTATTAACAGGAGACTGGTGGTTTATTGACAGGAGACTGGTGGTTTATTAACAGGAGACTGGTGGTTTATTAACAGGAGACTGGTGGTTTATTAACAGGAGACTGGTGGTTTATTAACAGGAGACTGGTGGTTTATTAACTGGTGGTTTATTAACAGGAGACTGGTGGTTTATTAACAGGAGACTGGTGGTTTACTAACAGGAGACTAGTGGTTTACTAACAGGAGACTGGTGGTTTATTAACAGGAGACTGGTTGTTTATTAACAGGAGACTGGTGGTTTACTAACAGGAGACTGGTGGTTTATTAACAGGAGACTGGTGGTTTATTAACTGGTGGTTTATTAACAGGAGACTGGTGATTTATTAACAGGAGACTGGTGGTTTACTAACTGGAGACTGGTGGTTTGTTAGCAGGAGACTGGTGGTTTATTAACTGGTGGTTTATTAACAGGAGACTGGTGGTTTATTAACAGGAGACTGGTGGTTTATTAACAGGAGACTGGTGGTTTATTAACAGGAGACTGGTGGTTTATTAACAGGAGACTATTGGTTTATTAACAGGAGACTGGTGGTTTATTAACTGGTGGTTTATTAACAGGAGACTGGTGGTTTATTAACAGGAGACTGGTGGTTTATTAATAGGAGACTGATGGTTTATTAACAGGAGACTGGTGGTTTATTAACAGGAGACTGGTGGTTTACTAACAGGAGACTAGTGGTTTACTAACAGGAGACTGGTGGTTTATTAACAGGAGACTGGTCGTTTATTAACAGGAGACTGGTCGTTTATTAACAGGAGACTGGTCGTTTATTAACAGGAGACTGGGGGTTTACTAACAGGAGACTGGTGGTTTATTAACAGGAGACTGGTGGTTTATTAACAGGAGACTGGTGGTTTATTAACAGGAGACTGGTGGTTTATTAACAGGAGACTGGTGGTTTATTAACAGGAGACTGATGGTTTATTAACAGGAGACTGGTGGTTTATTAACAGGAGACTGATGGTTTACTAACAGGAGACTGGTAGTTTTCTAACAGGAGACTGGTGGTTTATTAACAGGAGACTGATGGTTTACTAACAGGAGACTGGTAGTTTTCTAACAGGAGACTGGTGGTTTATTAACAGGAGACTAGTGGTTTATTAACAGGAGACTGGTGGTTTATTAACAGGAGACTGTTGGTTTATTAACAGGAGACTGGTGGTTTATTAACAGGAGACTGATGGTTTATTAACAGGAGACTGGTGGTTTATTAACAGGAGACTGGTGGTTTACTAACAGGAGACTGGTGGTTTATTAACAGGAGACTGGTGGTCTATTAACTGGTGGTTTATTAACAGGAGACTGGTGATTTATTAACAGGAGACTGGTGGTTTACTAACTGGAGACTGGTGGTTTGTTAACAGGAGACTGGTGGTTTATTAACTGGTGGTTTATTAACAGGAGACTGGTGGTTTATTAACAGGAGACTGGTGGTTTATTAACAGGAGACTGGTGGTTTATTAACAGGAGACTGGTGGTTTATTAACAGGAGACTATTGGTTTATTAACAGGAGACTGGTGGTTTATTAACTGGTGGTTTATTAACAGGAGACTGGTGGTTTATTAACAGGAGACTGGTGGTTTATTAACAGGAGACTGGTGGTTTATTAACTGGTGGTTTATTAACAGGAGACTGGTGGTTTATTGACAGGAGACTGGTGGTTTATTAACAGGAGACTGGTGGTTTATTAACAGGAGACTGGTGGTTTATTAACAGGAGACTGGTGGTTTATTAACAGGAGACTGGTGGTTTATTAACTGGTGGTTTATTAACAGGAGACTGGTGGTTTATTAACAGGAGACTGGTGGTTTACTAACAGGAGACTAGTGGTTTACTAACAGGAGACTGGTGGTTTATTAACAGGAGACTGGTCGTTTATTAACAGGAGACTGGTGGTTTATTAACAGGAGACTGGGGGTTTACTAACAGGAGACTGGTGGTTTATTAACAGGAGACTGGTGGTTTACTAACAGGAGACTGGTGGTTTATTAACAGGAGACTGGTGGTTTATTAACTGGTGGTTTATTAACAGGAGACTGGTGATTTATTAACAGGAGACTGGTGGTTTACTAACTGGAGACTGGTGGTTTGTTAGCAGGAGACTGGTGGTTTATTAACTGGTGGTTTATTAACAGGAGACTGGTGGTTTATTAACAGGAGACTGGTGGTTTATTAACAGGAGACTGGTGGTTTATTAACAGGAGACTGGTGGTTTATTAACAGGAGACTATTGGTTTATTAACAGGAGACTGGTGGTTTATTAACTGGTGGTTTATTAACAGGAGACTGGTGGTTTATTAACAGGAGACTGGTGGTTTATTAACAGGAGACTGGTGGTTTATTAACTGGTGGTTTATTAACAGGAGACTGGTGGTTTATTGACAGGAGACTGGTGGTTTATTAAAAGGAGACTGGTGGTTTATTAACAGGAGACTGGTGGTTTATTAACAGGAGACTGGTGGTTTATTAACAGGAGACTGGTGGTTTATTAATAGGAGACTGATGGTTTATTAACAGGAGACTGGTTGTTTATTAACAGGAGACTGGTGGTTTATTAACAGGAGACTGGTGGTTTACTAACAGGAGACTAGTGGTTTACTAACAGGAGACTGGTGGTTTATTAACAGGAGACTGATGGTTTATTAACAGGAGACTGGTCGTTTATTAACAGGAGACTGTTGGTTTATTAACAGGAGACTGGTGGTTTATTAACAGGAGACTGATGGTTTATTAACAGGAGACTGGTGGTTTATTAACAGGAGACTGGTGGTTTACTAACAGGAGACTGGTGGTTTATTAACAGGAGACTGGTGGTCTATTAACTGGTGGTTTATTAACAGGAGACTGGTGATTTATTAACAGGAGACTGGTGGTTTACTAACTGGAGACTGGTGGTTTGTTAACAGGAGACTGGTGGTTTATTAACTGGTGGTTTATTAACAGGAGACTGGTGGTTTATTAACAGGAGACTGGTGGTTTATTAACAGGAGACTGGTGGTTTATTAACAGGAGACTGGTGGTTTATTAACAGGAGACTATTGGTTTATTAACAGGAGACTGGTGGTTTATTAACTGGTGGTTTATTAACAGGAGACTGGTGGTTTATTAACAGGAGACTGGTGGTTTATTAACAGGAGACTGGTGGTTTATTAACTGGTGGTTTATTAACAGGAGACTGGTGGTTTATTGACAGGAGACTGGTGGTTTATTAACAGGAGACTGGTGGTTTATTAACAGGAGACTGGTGGTTTATTAACAGGAGACTGGTGGTTTATTAACAGGAGACTGGTGGTTTATTAACTGGTGGTTTATTAACAGGAGACTGGTGGTTTATTAACAGGAGACTGGTGGTTTACTAACAGGAGACTAGTGGTTTACTAACAGGAGACTGGTGGTTTATTAACAGGAGACTGGTCGTTTATTAACAGGAGACTGGTGGTTTATTAACAGGAGACTGGGGGTTTACTAACAGGAGACTGGTGGTTTATTAACAGGAGACTGGTGGTTTACTAACAGGAGACTGGTGGTTTATTAACAGGAGACTGGTGGTTTATTAACTGGTGGTTTATTAACAGGAGACTGGTGATTTATTAACAGGAGACTGGTGGTTTACTAACTGGAGACTGGTGGTTTGTTAGCAGGAGACTGGTGGTTTATTAACTGGTGGTTTATTAACAGGAGACTGGTGGTTTATTAACAGGAGACTGGTGGTTTATTAACAGGAGACTGGTGGTTTATTAACAGGAGACTGGTGGTTTATTAACAGGAGACTATTGGTTTATTAACAGGAGACTGGTGGTTTATTAACTGGTGGTTTATTAACAGGAGACTGGTGGTTTATTAACAGGAGACTGGTGGTTTATTAACAGGAGACTGGTGGTTTATTAACTGGTGGTTTATTAACAGGAGACTGGTGGTTTATTGACAGGAGACTGGTGGTTTATTAAAAGGAGACTGGTGGTTTATTAACAGGAGACTGGTGGTTTATTAACAGGAGACTGGTGGTTTATTAACAGGAGACTGGTGGTTTATTAATAGGAGACTGATGGTTTATTAACAGGAGACTGGTTGTTTATTAACAGGAGACTGGTGGTTTATTAACAGGAGACTGGTGGTTTACTAACAGGAGACTAGTGGTTTACTAACAGGAGACTGGTGGTTTATTAACAGGAGACTGATGGTTTATTAACAGGAGACTGGTCGTTTATTAACAGGAGACTGGGGGTTTACTAACAGGAGACTGGTGGTTTATTAACAGGAGACTGGTGGTTTATTAATAGGAGACTGATGGTTTATTAACAGGAGACTGGTGGTTTATTAACAGGAGACTGGTGGTTTACTAACAGGAGACTAGTGGTTTACTAACAGGAGACTGGTGGTTTATTAACAGGAGACTGGTCGTTTATTAACAGGAGACTGGTCGTTTATTAACAGGAGACTGGTCGTTTATTAACAGGAGACTGGGGGTTTACTAACAGGAGACTGGTGGTTTATTAACAGGAGACTGGTGGTTTATTAACAGGAGACTGGTGGTTTATTAACAGGAGACTGGTGGTTTATTAACAGGAGACTGGTGGTTTATTAACAGGAGACTGATGGTTTATTAACAGGAGACTGGTGGTTTATTAACAGGAGACTGATGGTTTACTAACAGGAGACTGGTAGTTTTCTAACAGGAGACTGGTGGTTTATTAACAGGAGACTGGTGGTTTATTAACAGGAGACTGGTGGTTTATTAACAGGAGACTGGTGGTTTATTAACAGGAGACTGGTGGTTTATTAACAGGAGACTGGTGGTTTATTAACAGGAGACTGGTGGTTTATTAACTGGTGGTTTATTAACAGGAGACTGGTGGTTTATTAACAGGAGACTGGTGGTTTATTAACAGGAGACTAGTGGTTTATTAACAGGAGACTGGTGGTTTATTAACAGGAGACTGTTGGTTTATTAACAGGAGACTGGTGGTTTATTAACAGGAGACTGATGGTTTATTAACAGGAGACTGGTGGTTTATTAACAGGAGACTGGTGGTTTACTAACAGGAGACTAGTGGTTTACTAACAGGAGACTGGTGGTTTATTAACAGGAGACTGGTCGTTTATTAACAGGAGACTGGTGGTTTATTAACAGGAGACTGGGGGTTTACTAACAGGAGACTGGTGGTTTATTAACAGGAGACTGGTGGTTTACTAACAGGAGACTGGTGGTTTATTAACAGGAGACTGGTGGTTTATTAACAGGAGACTGGTTGTTTACTAACAGGAGACTGGTGGTTTATTAACAGGAGACTGGTGGTTTATTAACTGGTGGTTTATTAACAGGAGACTGGTGATTTATTAACAGGAGACTGGTGGTTTACTAACTGGAGACTGGTGGTTTGTTAACAGGAGACTGGTGGTTTATTAACTGGTGGTTTATTAACAGGAGACTGGTGGTTTATTAACAGGAGACTGGTGGTTTATTAACAGGAGACTGGTGGTTTATTAACAGGAGACTGGTGGTTTATTAACAGGAGACTATTGGTTTATTAACAGGAGACTGGTGGTTTATTAACTGGTGGTTTATTAACAGGAGACTGGTGGTTTATTAACAGGAGACTGGTGGTTTATTAACAGGAGACTGGTGGTTTATTAACTGGTGGTTTATTAACAGGAGACTGGTGGTTTATTGACAGGAGACTGGTGGTTTATTAACAGGAGACTGGTGGTTTATTAACAGGAGACTGGTGGTTTATTAACAGGAGACTGGTGGTTTATTAACAGGAGACTGGTGGTTTATTAACTGGTGGTTTATTAACAGGAGACTGGTGGTTTATTAACAGGAGACTGGTGGTTTACTAACAGGAGACTAGTGGTTTACTAACAGGAGACTGGTGGTTTATTAACAGGAGACTGGTCGTTTATTAACAGGAGACTGGTGGTTTATTAACAGGAGACTGGGGGTTTACTAACAGGAGACTGGTGGTTTATTAACAGGAGACTGGTGGTTTACTAACAGGAGACTGGTGGTTTATTAACAGGAGACTGGTGGTTTATTAACTGGTGGTTTATTAACAGGAGACTGGTGATTTATTAACAGGAGACTGGTGGTTTACTAACTGGAGACTGGTGGTTTGTTAGCAGGAGACTGGTGGTTTATTAACTGGTGGTTTATTAACAGGAGACTGGTGATTTATTAACAGGAGACTGGTGGTTTACTAACAGGAGACTAGTGGTTTACTAACAGGAGACTGGTGGTTTATTAACAGGAGACTGGTCGTTTATTAACAGGAGACTGGTCGTTTATTAACAGGAGACTGGTCGTTTATTAACAGGAGACTGGGGGTTTACTAACAGGAGACTGGTGGTTTATTAACAGGAGACTGGTGGTTTATTAACAGGAGACTGGTGGTTTATTAACAGGAGACTGGTGGTTTATTAACAGGAGACTGGTGGTTTATTAACAGGAGACTGATGGTTTATTAACAGGAGACTGGTGGTTTATTAACAGGAGACTGATGGTTTACTAACAGGAGACTGGTAGTTTTCTAACAGGAGACTGGTGGTTTATTAACAGGAGACTGGTGGTTTATTAACAGGAGACTGGTGGTTTATTAACAGGAGACTGGTGGTTTATTAACAGGAGACTGGTGGTTTATTAACAGGAGACTGGTGGTTTATTAACAGGAGACTGGTGGTTTATTAACTGGTGGTTTATTAACAGGAGACTGGTGGTTTATTAACAGGAGACTGGTGGTTTATTAACAGGAGACTAGTGGTTTATTAACAGGAGACTGGTGGTTTATTAACAGGAGACTGTTGGTTTATTAACAGGAGACTGGTGGTTTATTAACAGGAGACTGATGGTTTATTAACAGGAGACTGGTGGTTTATTAACAGGAGACTGGTGGTTTACTAACAGGAGACTAGTGGTTTACTAACAGGAGACTGGTGGTTTATTAACAGGAGACTGGTCGTTTATTAACAGGAGACTGGTGGTTTATTAACAGGAGACTGGGAGTTTACTAACAGGAGACTGGTGGTTTATTAACAGGAGACTGGTGGTTTACTAACAGGAGACTGGTGGTTTATTAACAGGAGACTGGTGGTTTATTAACAGGAGACTGGTTGTTTACTAACAGGAGACTGGTGGTTTATTAACAGGAGACTGGTGGTTTATTAACTGGTGGTTTATTAACAGGAGACTGGTGATTTATTAACAGGAGACTGGTGGTTTACTAACTGGAGACTGGTGGTTTGTTAACAGGAGACTGGTGGTTTATTAACTGGTGGTTTATTAACAGGAGACTGGTGGTTTATTAACAGGAGACTGGTGGTTTATTAACAGGAGACTGGTGGTTTATTAACAGGAGACTGGTGGTTTATTAACAGGAGACTATTGGTTTATTAACAGGAGACTGGTGGTTTATTAACTGGTGGTTTATTAACAGGAGACTGGTGGTTTATTAACAGGAGACTGGTGGTTTATTAACAGGAGACTGGTGGTTTATTAACTGGTGGTTTATTAACAGGAGACTGGTGGTTTATTGACAGGAGACTGGTGGTTTATTAACAGGAGACTGGTGGTTTATTAACAGGAGACTGGTGGTTTATTAACAGGAGACTGGTGGTTTATTAACAGGAGACTGGTGGTTTATTAACTGGTGGTTTATTAACAGGAGACTGGTGGTTTATTAACAGGAGACTGGTGGTTTACTAACAGGAGACTAGTGGTTTACTAACAGGAGACTGGTGGTTTATTAACAGGAGACTGGTCGTTTATTAACAGGAGACTGGTGGTTTATTAACAGGAGACTGGGGGTTTACTAACAGGAGACTGGTGGTTTATTAACAGGAGACTGGTGGTTTACTAACAGGAGACTGGTGGTTTATTAACAGGAGACTGGTGGTTTATTAACTGGTGGTTTATTAACAGGAGACTGGTGATTTATTAACAGGAGACTGGTGGTTTACTAACTGGAGACTGGTGGTTTGTTAGCAGGAGACTGGTGGTTTATTAACTGGTGGTTTATTAACAGGAGACTGGTGGTTTATTAACAGGAGACTGGTGGTTTATTAACAGGAGACTGGTGGTTTATTAACAGGAGACTGGTGGTTTATTAACAGGAGACTATTGGTTTATTAACAGGAGACTGGTGGTTTATTAACTGGTGGTTTATTAACAGGAGACTGGTGGTTTATTAACAGGAGACTGGTGGTTTATTAACAGGAGACTGGTGGTTTATTAACTGGTGGTTTATTAACAGGAGACTGGTGGTTTATTGACAGGAGACTGGTGGTTTATTAAAAGGAGACTGGTGGTTTATTAACAGGAGACTGGTGGTTTATTAACAGGAGACTGGTGGTTTATTAACAGGAGACTGGTGGTTTATTAACTGGTGGTTTATTAACAGGAGACTGGTGGTTTATTAACAGGAGACTGGTGGTTTATTAACAGGAGACTGGTGGTTTATTAACAGGAGACTGGTGGTTTATTAACTGGTGGTTCATTAACAGGAGACTGGTGGTTTATTAACAGGAGACTGGTGGTTTATTAACAGGAGACTGGTGGTTTATTAACAGGAGACTAGTGGTTTATTAACAGGAGACTGGTGGTTTATTAACAGGAGACTGATGGTTTATTAACAGGAGACTGGTGGTTTATTAACAGGAGACTGGTGGTTTATTAATAGGAGACTGATGGTTTATTAACAGGAGACTGGTGGTTTATTAACAGGAGACTGGTGGTTTACTAACAGGAGACTAGTGGTTTACTAACAGGAGACTGGTGGTTTATTAACAGGAGACTGGTCGTTTATTAACAGGAGACTGGTCGTTTATTAACAGGAGACTGGTCGTTTATTAACAGGAGACTGGGGGTTTACTAACAGGAGACTGGTGGTTTATTAACAGGAGACTGGTGGTTTATTAATAGGAGACAGATGGTTTATTAACAGGAGACTGGTGGTTTATTAACAGGAGACTGGTGGTTTACTAACAGGAGACTAGTGGTTTACTAACAGGAGACTGGTGGTTTATTAACAGGAGACTGGTCGTTTACTAACAGGAGACTGGTGGTTTATTAACAGGAGACTGGTGGTTTATTAACAGGAGACTGGTGGTTTATTAACAGGAGACTGGTGGTTTATTAATGGTTTATTAACAGGAGACTGATGGTTTATTAACAGGAGACTGGTGGTTTATTAACAGGAGACTGATGGTTTACTAACAGGAGACTGGTAGTTTTCTAACAGGAGACTGGTGGTTTATTAACAGGAGACTGGTGGTTTATTAACAGGAGACTGGTGGTTTATTAACAGGAGACTGGTGGTTTATTAACTGGTGGTTTATTAACAGGAGACTGGTGGTTTATTAACAGGAGACTGGTGGTTTATTAACAGGAGACTGGTGGTTTATTAACAGGAGACTGGTGGTTTATTAACAGGAGACTGGTGGTTTATTAACTGGTGGTTTATTAACAGGAGACTGGTGGTTTATTAACAGGAGACTGGTGGTTTATTAACAGGAGACTAGTGGTTTATTAACAGGAGACTGGTGGTTTATTAACAGGAGACTGTTGGTTTATTAACAGGAGACTGGTGGTTTATTAACAGGAGACTGATGGTTTATTAACAGGAGACTGGTGGTTTATTAACAGGAGACTGGTGGTTTACTAACAGGAGACTAGTGGTTTACTAACAGGAGACTGGTGGTTTATTAACAGGAGACTGGTCGTTTATTAACAGGAGACTGGTGGTTTATTAACAGGAGACTGGGGGTTTACTAACAGGAGACTGTTGGTTTATTAACATGAGACTGGTGGTTTATTAACAGGAGACTGGTGGTTTATTAACAGGAGACTGGTGGTTTATTACCAGGAGACTGGTGGTTTATTAACTGGTGGTTTATTAACAGGAGACTGGTGGTTTATTACCAGGAGACTGGTTGTATATTAACTGGTGGTTTATTAACATGAGACTGGTGGTTTACTAACAGGAGACTGGTGGTTTACTAACAGGAGACTGGTGGTTTATTAACAGGAGACTGGTTGTTTATTAACATGAGACCTGTGGTTTACTAACAGGAGACTGGTGGTTTATTAACAGGAGACTGGTGGTTTATTAACTGGTGGTTTATTAACAGGAGACTGGTGGTTTATAAACAGGAGACTGGTGGTTTACTAACAGTTGGTTTACTAACAGGAGACTGGTGGTTTATTAACAGGAGACTGGTGGTTTATTGACTGGTGGTTTATTAACAGGAGACTGGTGGTTTATTAACAGGAGACTGGTGGTTTATTAACAGGAGACTGGTGGTTTATTAACTGGTGGTTTATTAACAGGAGACTGGTGGTTTATTAACAGGAGACTGGTGGTTTATTAATGGTTTATTAACAGGAGACTGATGGTTTATTAACAGGAGACTGGTGGTTTATTAACAGGAGACTGATGGTTTACTAACAGGAGACTGGTAGTTTTCTAACAGGAGACTGGTGGTTTATTAACAGGAGACTGGTGGTTTATTAACAGGAGACTGGTGGTTTATTAACAGGAGACTGGTGGTTTATTAACTGGTGGTTTATTAACAGGAGACTGGTGGTTTATTAACAGGAGACTGGTGGTTTATTAACAGGAGACTGGTGGTTTATTAACAGGAGACTGGTGGTTTATTAACAGGAGACTGGTGGTTTATTAACTGGTGGTTTATTAACAGGAGACTGGTGGTTTATTAACAGGAGACTGGTGGTTTATTAACAGGAGACTAGTGGTTTATTAACAGGAGACTGGTGGTTTATTAACAGGAGACTGTTGGTTTATTAACAGGAGACTGGTGGTTTATTAACAGGAGACTGATGGTTTATTAACAGGAGACTGGTGGTTTATTAACAGGAGACTGGTGGTTTACTAACAGGAGACTAGTGGTTTACTAACAGGAGACTGGTGGTTTATTAACAGGAGACTGGTCGTTTATTAACAGGAGACTGGTGGTTTATTAACAGGAGACTGGGGGTTTACTAACAGGAGACTGTTGGTTTATTAACATGAGACTGGTGGTTTATTAACAGGAGACTGGTGGTTTATTAACAGGAGACTGGTGGTTTATTACCAGGAGACTGGTGGTTTATTAACTGGTGGTTTATTAACAGGAGACTGGTGGTTTATTACCAGGAGACTGGTTGTATATTAACTGGTGGTTTATTAACATGAGACTGGTGGTTTACTAACAGGAGACTGGTGGTTTACTAACAGGAGACTGGTGGTTTATTAACAGGAGACTGGTTGTTTATTAACATGAGACCTGTGGTTTACTAACAGGAGACTGGTGGTTTATTAACAGGAGACTGGTGGTTTATTAACTGGTGGTTTATTAACAGGAGACTGGTGGTTTATAAACAGGAGACTGGTGGTTTACTAACAGTTGGTTTACTAACAGGAGACTGGTGGTTTATTAACAGGAGACTGGTGGTTTATTGACTGGTGGTTTATTAACAGGAGACTGGTGGTTTATTAACAGGAGACTGGTGGTTTATTAACAGGAGACTGGTGGTTTATTAACTGGTGGTTTATTAACAGGAGACTGGTGATTTATTAACAGGAGACTGGTGGTTTACTAACTGGAGACTGGTGGTTTGTTAACAGGAGACGGGTGGTTTATTAACTGGTGGTTTATTAACAGGAGACTGGTGGTTTATTAACAGGAGACTGGTGGTTTACTAACAGGAGACTGGTGGTTTATTAACAGGAGACTGGTGGTTTATTAACTGGTGGTTTATTAACAGGAGACTGGTGATTTATTAACAGGAGACTGGTGGTTTACTAACTGGAGACTGGTGGTTTGTTAACAGGAGACTGGTGGTTTATTAACTGGTGGTTTATTAACAGGAGACTGGTGGGTTATTAACAGGAGACTGGTGGTTTATTAACAGGAGACTGGTGGTTTATTAACAGGAGACTGGTGGTTTATTAACAGGAGACTATTGGTTTATTAACAGGAGACTGGTGGTTTATTAACTGGTGGTTTATTAACAGGAGACTGGTGGTTTATTAACAGGAGACTGGTGGTTTATTAACAGGAGACTGGTGCTTTATTAACTGGTGGTTTATTAACAGGAGACTGGTGGTTTATTAACAGGAGACTGGTGGTTTATTAACAGGAGACTGGTGGTTTATTAACAGGAGACTGGTGGTTTATTAACAGGAGACTGGTGGTTTATTAACTGGTGGTTTATTAACAGGAGACTGGTGGTTTATTGACAGGAGACTGGTGGTTTATTAACAGGAGACTGGTGGTTTAATAACAGGAGACTGGTGGTTTATTAACAGTAGACTGGTGGTTTATTAACTGGTGGTTTATTAACAGGAGACTGGTGGTTTATTGACAGGAGACTGGTGGTTTATTAACAGGAGACTGGTGGTTTATTAACAGGAGACTGGTGGTTTATTAACAGGAGACTGGTGGTTTATTAACAGGAGACTGGTGGTTTATTAACTGGTGGTTTATTAACAGGAGACTGGTGGTTTATTAACAGGAGACTGGTGGTTTATTAACAGGAGACTGGTGGTTTATTAACAGTAGACTGGTGGTTTATTAACTGGTGGTTTATTAACAGGAGACTGGTGGTTTATTGACAGGAGACTGGTGGTTTATTAACAGGAGACTGGTGGTTTATTAACAGGAGACTGGTGGTTTATTAACAGGAGACTGGTGGTTTATTAATAGGAGACTGATGGTTTATTAACAGGAGACTGGTGGTTTATTAACAGGAGACTGGTGGTTTACTAACAGGAGACTAGTGGTTTACTAACAGGAGACTGGTGGTTTATTAACAGGAGACTGGTCGTTTATTAACAGGAGACTGGTCGTTTATTAACAGGAGACTGGTCGTTTATTAACAGGAGACTGGGGGTTTACTAACAGGAGACTGGTGGTTTATTAACAGGAGACTGGTGGTTTATTAATAGGAGACTGGTGGTTTATTAACAGGAGACTGGTGGTTTATTAACAGGAGACTGCTGGTTTATTAACAGGAGACTGGTGGTTTATTAACAGGAGACTGATGGTTTACTAACAGGAGACTGGTAGTTTTCTAACAGGAGACTGGTGGTTTATTAACAGGAGACTGGTGGTTTATTAACAGGAGACTGGTGGTTTATTAACTGGTGGTTTATTAACAGGAGACTGGTGGTTTATTAACAGGAGACTGGTGGTTTATTAACAGGAGACTGGTGGTTTATTAACAGGAGACTGGTGGTTTATTAACTGGTGGTTTATTAACAGGAGACTGGTGGTTTATTAACAGGAGACTGGTGGTTTATTAACAGGAGACTAGTGGTTTATTAACAGGAGACTGTTGGTTTATTAACAGGAGACTGATGGTTTATTAACAGGAGACTGGTGGTTTATTAACAGGAAACTGGTGGTTTACTAACAGGAGACTAGTGGTTTACTAACAGGAGACTGGTGGTTTATTAACGGGAGACTGGTCGTTTATTAACAGGAGACTGGTGGTTTATTAACAGGAGACTGGTGGTTTATTAACTGGTGGTTTATTAACAGGAGACTGGTGGTTTATTAACAGGAGACTGGTGGTTTATTAACAGGAGACTGGTGGTTTATTAACAGGAGACTGGTGGTTTATTAACTGGTGGTTCATTAACAGGAGACTGGTGGTTTATTAACAGGAGACTGGTGGTTTATTAACAGGAGACTGGTGGTTTATTAACAGGAGACTAGTGGTTTATTAACAGGAGACTGGTGGTTTATTAACAGGAGACTGATGGTTTATTAACAGGAGACTGGTGGTTTATTAACAGGAGACTGGTGGTTTATTAATAGGAGACTGATGGTTTATTAACAGGAGACTGGTGGTTTATTAACAGGAGACTGGTGGTTTACTAACAGGAGACTAGTGGTTTACTAACAGGAGACTGGTGGTTTATTAACAGGAGACTGGTGGTTTATTAACAGGAGACTGGTCGTTTATTAACAGGAGACTGGTCGTTTATTAACAGGAGACTGGGGGTTTACTAACAGGAGACTGGTGGTTTATTAACAGGAGACTGGTGGTTTATTAATAGGAGACAGATGGTTTATTAACAGGAGACTGGTGGTTTATTAACAGGAGACTGGTGGTTTACTAACAGGAGACTAGTGGTTTACTAACAGGAGACTGGTGGTTTATTAACAGGAGACTGGTCGTTTACTAACAGGAGACTGGTGGTTTATTAACAGGAGACTGGTGGTTTATTAACAGGAGACTGGTGGTTTATTAACAGGAGACTGGTGGTTTATTAATGGTTTATTAACAGGAGACTGATGGTTTATTAACAGGAGACTGGTGGTTTATTAACAGGAGACTGATGGTTTACTAACAGGAGACTGGTAGTTTTCTAACAGGAGACTGGTGGTTTATTAACAGGAGACTGGTGGTTTATTAACAGGAGACTGGTGGTTTATTAACAGGAGACTGGTGGTTTATTAACAGGAGACTGGTGGTTTATTAACTGGTGGTTTATTAACAGGAGACTGGTGGTTTATTAACAGGAGACTGGTGGTTTATTAACAGGAGACTAGTGGTTTATTAACAGGAGACTGGTGGTTTATTAACAGGAGACTGTTGGTTTATTAACAGGAGACTGGTGGTTTATTAACAGGAGACTGATGGTTTATTAACAGGAGACTGGTGGTTTATTAACAGGAGACTGGTGGTTTACTAACAGGAGACTAGTGGTTTACTAACAGGAGACTGGTGGTTTATTAACAGGAGACTGGTCGTTTATTAACAGGAGACTGGTGGTTTATTAACAGGAGACTGGGGGTTTACTAACAGGAGACTGTTGGTTTATTAACATGAGACTGGTGGTTTATTAACAGGAGACTGGTGGTTTATTAACAGGAGACTGGTGGTTTATTACCAGGAGACTGGTGGTTTATTAACTGGTGGTTTATTAACAGGAGACTGGTGGTTTATTACCAGGAGACTGGTTGTATATTAACTGGTGGTTTATTAACATGAGACTGGTGGTTTACTAACAGGAGACTGGTGGTTTACTAACAGGAGACTGGTGGTTTATTAACAGGAGACTGGTTGTTTATTAACATGAGACCTGTGGTTTACTAACAGGAGACTGGTGGTTTATTAACAGGAGACTGGTGGTTTATTAACTGGTGGTTTATTAACAGGAGACTGGTGGTTTATAAACAGGAGACTGGTGGTTTACTAACAGTTGGTTTACTAACAGGAGACTGGTGGTTTATTAACAGGAGACTGGTGGTTTATTGACTGGTGGTTTATTAACAGGAGACTGGTGGTTTATTAACAGGAGACTGGTGGTTTATTAACAGGAGACTGGTGGTTTATTAACTGGTGGTTTATTAACAGGAGACTGGTGATTTATTAACAGGAGACTGGTGGTTTACTAACTGGAGACTGGTGGTTTGTTAACAGGAGACGGGTGGTTTATTAACTGGTGGTTTATTAACAGGAGACTGGTGGTTTATTAACAGGAGACTGGTGGTTTACTAACAGGAGACTGGTGGTTTATTAACAGGAGACTGGTGGTTTATTAACTGGTGGTTTATTAACAGGAGACTGGTGATTTATTAACAGGAGACTGGTGGTTTACTAACTGGAGACTGGTGGTTTGTTAACAGGAGACTGGTGGTTTATTAACTGGTGGTTTATTAACAGGAGACTGGTGGGTTATTAACAGGAGACTGGTGGTTTATTAACAGGAGACTGGTGGTTTATTAACAGGAGACTGGTGGTTTATTAACAGGAGACTATTGGTTTATTAACAGGAGACTGGTGGTTTATTAACTGGTGGTTTATTAACAGGAGACTGGTGGTTTATTAACAGGAGACTGGTGGTTTATTAACAGGAGACTGGTGCTTTATTAACTGGTGGTTTATTAACAGGAGACTGGTGGTTTATTAACAGGAGACTGGTGGTTTATTAACAGGAGACTGGTGGTTTATTAACAGGAGACTGGTGGTTTATTAACTGGTGGTTTATTAACAGGAGACTGGTGGTTTATTGACAGGAGACTGGTGGTTTATTAACAGGAGACTGGTGGTTTAATAACAGGAGACTGGTGGTTTATTAACAGTAGACTGGTGGTTTATTAACTGGTGGTTTATTAACAGGAGACTGGTGGTTTATTGACAGGAGACTGGTGGTTTATTAACAGGAGACTGGTGGTTTATTAACAGGAGACTGGTGGTTTATTAACAGGAGACTGGTGGTTTATTAACAGGAGACTGGTGGTTTATTAACTGGTGGTTTATTAACAGGAGACTGGTGGTTTATTAACAGGAGACTGGTGGTTTATTAACAGGAGACTGGTGGTTTATTAACAGTAGACTGGTGGTTTATTAACTGGTGGTTTATTAACAGGAGACTGGTGGTTTATTGACAGGAGACTGGTGGTTTATTAACAGGAGACTGGTGGTTTATTAACAGGAGACTGGTGGTTTACTAACAGGAGACTAGTGGTTTACTAACAGGAGACTGGTGGTTTATTAACAGGAGACTGGTCGTTTATTAACAGGAGACTGGTCGTTTATTAACAGGAGACTGGTCGTTTATTAACAGGAGACTGGGGGTTTACTAACAGGAGACTGGTGGTTTATTAACAGGAGACTGGTGGTTTATTAATAGGAGACTGGTGGTTTATTAACAGGAGACTGGTGGTTTATTAACAGGAGACTGCTGGTTTATTAACAGGAGACTGGTGGTTTATTAACAGGAGACTGATGGTTTACTAACAGGAGACTGGTAGTTTTCTAACAGGAGACTGGTGGTTTATTAACAGGAGACTGGTGGTTTATTAACAGGAGACTGGTGGTTTATTAACTGGTGGTTTATTAACAGGAGACTGGTGGTTTATTAACAGGAGACTGGTGGTTTATTAACAGGAGACTGGTGGTTTATTAACAGGAGACTGGTGGTTTATTAACTGGTGGTTTATTAACAGGAGACTGGTGGTTTATTAACAGGAGACTGGTGGTTTATTAACAGGAGACTAGTGGTTTATTAACAGGAGACTGTTGGTTTATTAACAGGAGACTGATGGTTTATTAACAGGAGACTGGTGGTTTATTAACAGGAAACTGGTGGTTTACTAACAGGAGACTAGTGGTTTACTAACAGGAGACTGGTGGTTTATTAACGGGAGACTGGTCGTTTATTAACAGGAGACTGGTCGTTTATTAACAGGAGACTGGGGGTTTACTAACAGGAGACTGGTGGTTTATTAACAGGAGACTGGTGGTTTATTAACAGGAGACTGGTGGTTTATTAACAGGAGACTGGTGGTTTATTAACAGGAGACTGGTGGTTTATTACCAGGAGACTGGTGGTTTATTAACAGGAGACTGGTGGTTTATTAACAGGAGACTGGTGGTTTATTACCAGGAGACTGGTTGGTTTATTAACTGGTGGTTTATTAACAGGAGACTGGTGGTTTATTAACAGGAAACTGGTGGTTTACTAACAGGAGACTGGTGGTTTACTAACAGGAGACTGGTGGTTTATTAACGGGAGACTGGTCGTTTATTAACAGGAGACTGGTGGTTTATTAACAGGAGACTGGTGGTTTATTAACTGGTGGTTTATTAACAGGAGACTGGTGGTTTATTAACAGGAGACTGGTGGTTTATTAACAGGAGACTGGTGGTTTATTAACAGGAGACTGGTGGTTTATTAACTGGTGGTTCATTAACAGGAGACTGGTGGTTTATTAACAGGAGACTGGTGGTTTATTAACAGGAGACTGGTGGTTTATTAACAGGAGACTAGTGGTTTATTAACAGGAGACTGGTGGTTTATTAACAGGAGACTGATGGTTTATTAACAGGAGACTGGTGGTTTATTAACAGGAGACTGGTGGTTTATTAATAGGAGACTGATGGTTTATTAACAGGAGACTGGTGGTTTATTAACAGGAGACTGGTGGTTTACTAACAGGAGACTAGTGGTTTACTAACAGGAGACTGGTGGTTTATTAACAGGAGACTGGTGGTTTATTAACAGGAGACTGGTCGTTTATTAACAGGAGACTGGTCGTTTATTAACAGGAGACTGGGGGTTTACTAACAGGAGACTGGTGGTTTATTAACAGGAGACTGGTGGTTTATTAATAGGAGACAGATGGTTTATTAACAGGAGACTGGTGGTTTATTAACAGGAGACTGGTGGTTTACTAACAGGAGACTAGTGGTTTACTAACAGGAGACTGGTGGTTTATTAACAGGAGACTGGTCGTTTACTAACAGGAGACTGGTGGTTTATTAACAGGAGACTGGTGGTTTATTAACAGGAGACTGGTGGTTTATTAACAGGAGACTGGTGGTTTATTAATGGTTTATTAACAGGAGACTGATGGTTTATTAACAGGAGACTGGTGGTTTATTAACAGGAGACTGATGGTTTACTAACAGGAGACTGGTAGTTTTCTAACAGGAGACTGGTGGTTTATTAACAGGAGACTGGT
This sequence comes from Salmo salar, assembly GCF_965601325.2. NCBI lineage: Eukaryota > Metazoa > Chordata > Actinopteri > Salmoniformes > Salmonidae > Salmo > Salmo salar. The sequence goes on from NC_138308.1 coordinate 51,883,685, forward strand.
GGTTTATTAACAGGAGACTGGTGGTTTATTAACAGGAGACTGGTGGTTTATTAACAGGAGACTGGTGGTTTATTAACTGGTGGTTTATTAACAGGAGACTGGTGGTTTATTAACAGGAGACTGGTGGTTTATTAACAGGAGACTAGTGGTTTATTAACAGGAGACTGGTGGTTTATTAACAGGAGACTGTTGGTTTATTAACAGGAGACTGGTGGTTTATTAACAGGAGACTGATGGTTTATTAACAGGAGACTGGTGGTTTATTAACAGGAGACTGGTGGTTTACTAACAGGAGACTAGTGGTTTACTAACAGGAGACTGGTGGTTTATTAACAGGAGACTGGTCGTTTATTAACCTGTTGGGTCTAGGGGGCAGCATTTGCACGTCTGGATAAAAAAAATGTACCCGATTTAATCTGGTTACTAATCCTACCCAGTAACTAGAATATGCATATACTTATTATATATGGATAGAAAACACTCTAAAGTTTCCAAAACTGTTTGAATGGTGTCTGTGAGTATAACAGAACTCATTTGGCAGGCAAAACCCTGAGACATTTTCTGACAGGAAGTGGATACCTGATGTGTTGTATTGACTTTAAAGCTATCCCATTGAAAGACACAGGGGTTTAGGAATATTTTGGCACTTCCTATTGCTTCCACTAGATGTCACCAGCCTTTACAAAGTGTTTTGAGTCTTCTGGAGGGAGATCTGACCGAACAAGAGCCATGGAACGGTGATGTCCCATTAGACACCTGGCGCGCTACTTCATGTTGGGTACCCTCGTTCCAATACGTTATAAAAGGCTATGCATTCGTCCACCTTGAATATTATTCATGTTCTGGTTAAAAAAGGCCCTAATGATTTATGCTATACAACGTTTGACATGTTTGAACGAACGGAAATATATTTTTTCCCCTCGTTCATGACGAGAAGTCCGGCTGGCTTACATCATGTGCTAACGAGACGGAGATTTTTGGACATAAATGATGAGCTTTTTTGAACAAAACTACATTCGTTATGGACCTGTGATACCTGGAAGTGACATCTGATGAAGAGAATCAAAGGTAATGGATTATTTACATAGTATTTTCGATTTTAGATCTCCCCAACATGACGTCTAGTCTGTATCGCAACGCGTATTTTTCTGGGCACAGTGCTCAGATTATTGCAAAGTGTGATTTCCCAGTAAGGTTATTTTTAAATCTGGCAAGTTGATTGCGTTCAAAAGATGTAAATCTATAATTCTTTAAATGACAATATAATATTTTAACAATGTTTTCTAATTTTAATTATTTAATTTCTGACGCTGACTTGACTGCCGGTTATTGGAGGGAAACGATTTCCTCAACATCAATGCCATAGTAAAACGCTGTTTTTGTATATAAATATGAACTTGATAGAACTAAAAATGCATGCATTGTCTAACATAATGTCCTAGGAGTGTCATCTGATGGAGATTGTAAAAGGTTAGTGTATCATTTTAGCTGGTTTTATGGTTTTGGTGACCCTGTCTTTGACTTGACAAAACATTACACACAACTCTTGTAAATGTACTGTCCTAACATACTCTAAATTTATGCTTTCGCCGTAAAACCTTTTTGAAATCGTAAAACGTGGTTAGATTAAGGAGATGTTTATCTTTCAAATGGTGTAACATAGTTGTATTTTTGAAAAATTTGAATTTTGACATTTATTTGGATTCAAATTTGCCGCTCTTGAAATGCACCTGCTGTTGATGGAGTGCACCACAGGTGGCACGCTAGCGTCCCACCTAGCCCCAAGAGGTTAACAGGAGACTGGTGGTTTATTAACAGGAGACTGGGGGTTTACTAACAGGAGACTGTTGGTTTATTAACATGAGACTGGTGGTTTATTAACAGGAGACTGGTGGTTTATTAACAGGAGACTGGTGGTTTATTACCAGGAGACTGGTGGTTTATTAACTGGTGGTTTATTAACAGGAGACTGGTGGTTTATTACCAGGAGACTGGTTGTATATTAACTGGTGGTTTATTAACATGAGACTGGTGGTTTATTAACAGGAGACTGGTGGTTTATTAACAGGAGACTGGTGGTTTATTAACAGGAGACTGGTGGTTTATTAACAGGAGACTGGTGGTTTATTAACAGGAGACTGGTGGTTTATTAACAGGAGACTGGTGGTTTATTAACATGAGACTGTGGTTTATTAACAGGAGACTGGTGGTTTATAAACAGGAGACTGGTGGTTTACTAACAGGTGGTTTACTAACAGGAGACTGGTGGTTTATTAACAGGAGACTGGTGGTTTATTGACTGGTGGTTTATTAACAGGAGACTGGTGGTTTATTAACAGGAGACTGGTGGTTTATTAACAGGAGACTGGTGGTTTATTAACTGGTGGTTTATTAACAGGAGACTGGTGATTTATTAACAGGAGACTGGTGGTTTACTAACTGGAGACTGGTGGTTTGTTAACAGGAGACGGGTGGTTTATTAACTGGTGGTTTATTAACAGGAGACTGGTGGTTTATTAACAGGAGACTGGTGGTTTACTAACAGGAGACTGGTGGTTTATTAACAGGAGACTGGTGGTTTATTAACTGGTGGTTTATTAACAGGAGACTGGTGATTTATTAACAGGAGACTGGTGGTTTACTAACTGGAGACTGGTGGTTTGTTAACAGGAGACTGGTGGTTTATTAACTGGTGGTTTATTAACAGGAGACTGGTGGGTTATTAACAGGAGACTGGTGGTTTATTAACAGGAGACTGGTGGTTTATTAACAGGAGACTGGTGGTTTATTAACAGGAGACTATTGGTTTATTAACAGGAGACTGGTGGTTTATTAACTGGTGGTTTATTAACAGGAGACTGGTGGTTTATTAACAGGAGACTGGTGGTTTATTAACAGGAGACTGGTGCTTTATTAACTGGTGGTTTATTAACAGGAGACTGGTGGTTTATTGACAGGAGACTGGTGGTTTATTAACAGGAGACTGGTGGTTTATTAACAGGAGACTGGTGGTTTATTAACAGGAGACTGGTGGTTTATTACCAGGAGACTGGTGGTTTATTAACTGGTGGTTTATTAACAGGAGACTGGTGGTTTATTACCAGGAGACTGGTTGTTTATTAACTGGTGGTTTATTAACATGAGACTGGTGGTTTACTAACAGGAGACTGGTGGTTTACTAACAGGAGACTGGTGGTTTATTAACAGGAGACTGGTTGTTTATTAACATGAGACCTGTGGTTTACTAACAGGAGACTGGTGGTTTATTAACAGGAGACTGGTGGTTTATTAACTGGTGGTTTATTAACAGGAGACTGGTGGTTTATAAACAGGAGACTGGTGGTTTACTAACAGGTGGTTTACTAACAGGAGACTGGTGGTTTATTAACAGGAGACTGGTGGTTTATTAACAGGAGACTGGTGGTTTATTAACTGGTGGTTTATTAACAGGAGACTGGTGGTTTATTAACAGGAGACTGGTGGTTTATTAACAGGAGACTAGTGGTTTATTAACAGGAGACTTGTGGTTTATTAACAGGAGACTGTTGGTTTATTAACAGGAGACTGATGGTTTATTAACAGGAGACTGGTGGTTTATTAACAGGAGACTGGTGGTTTACTAACAGGAGACTAGTGGTTTACTAACAGGAGACTGGTGGTTTATTAACAGGAGACTGGTCGTTTATTAAATGGAGACTGGTCGTTTATTAACAGGAGACTGGGGGTTTACTAACAGGAGACTGGTGGTTTATTAACAGGAGACTGGTGGTTTATTAACAGGAGACTGGTGGTTTATTAACAGGAGACTGGTGGTTTATTAACTGGTGGTTTATTAACAGGAGACTGGTGGTTTATTACCAGGAGACTGGTTGATTATTAACTGGTGGTTTATTAACATGAGACTGGTGGTTTACTAACAGGAGACTGGTGGTTTACTAACAGGAGACTGGTGGTTTACTAACAGGAGACTGGTGGTTTATTAACAGGAGACTATTGGTTTATTAACAGGAGACTGGTGGTTTATTAACTGGTGGTTTATTAACAGGAGACTGGTGGTTTATTAACAGGAGACTGGTGGTTTATTAACAGGAGACTGGTGGTTTATTGACAGGAGACTGGTGGTTTATTAACAGGAGACTGGTGGTTTATTAACAGGAGACTGGTGGTTTATTAACAGGAGACTGGTGGTTTATTAACAGTAGACTGGTGGGTTATTAACTGGTGGTTTATTAACAGGAGACTGGTGGTTTATTGACAGGAGACTGGTGGTTTATTAACAGGAGACTGGTGGTTTATTAACAGGAGACTGGTGGTTTATTAGCAGGAGACTGGTGGTTTATTAACAGGAGACTGGTGGTTTATTAACTGGTGGTTTATTAACAGGAGACTGGTGGTTTATTAACAGGAGACTGGTGGTTTATTAACAGGAGACTGGTGGTTTATTAACTGGAGACTGGTGGTTTATTAACAGGAGACTGGTGGTTTATTAACAGGAGACTGGTGGTTTATTAATAGGAGACTGATGGTTTATTAACAGGAGACTGGTGGTTTATTAACAGGAGACTGGTGGTTTACTAACAGGAGACTAGTGGTTTACTAACAGGAGTCTGGTGGTTTATTAACAGGAGACTGGTGGTTTATTAACAGGAGACTGGTGGTTTATTAACTGGTGGTTTATTAACAGGAGACTGGTGGTTTATTACCAGGAGACTGGTTGTTTATTAACTGGTGGTTTATTAACATGAGACTGGTGGTTTACTAACAGGAGACTGGTGGTTTACTAACAGGAGACTGGTGGTTTACTAACAGGAGACTGGTGGTTTATTAACAGGAGACTATTGGTTTATTAACAGGAGACTGGTGGTTTATTAACTGGTGGTTTATTAACAGGAGACTGGTGGTTTATTAACAGGAGACTGGTGGTTTATTAACAGGAGACTGGTGGTTTATTAACAGGAGACTGGTGGTTTATTAACTGGTGGTTTATTAACAGGAGACTGGTGGTTTATTAACAGGAGACTGGTGGTTTATTAACAGGAGACTGGTGGTTTATTAACTGGAGACTGGTGGTTTATTAACAGGAGACTGGTGGTTTATTAACAGGAGACTGGTGGTTTATTAATAGGAGACTGATGGTTTATTAACAGGAGACTGGTGGTTTATTAACAGGAGACTGGTGGTTTACTAACAGGAGACTAGTGGTTTACTAACAGGAGACTGGTGGTTTATTAACAGGAGACTGGTCGTTTATTAACAGGAGACTGGTCGTTTATTAACAGGAGACTGGGGGTTTACTAACAGGAGACTGGTGGTTTATTAACAGGAGACTGGTGGTTTATTAACTGGTGGTTTATTAACAGGAGACTGGTGGTTTATTAACAGGAGACTGGTGGTTTATTAACAGGAGACTGGTGGTTTATTAACTGGTGGTTTATTAACAGGAGACTGGTGATTTATTAACAGGAGACTGGTGGTTTGCTAACTGGAGACTGGTGGTTTGTTAACAGGAGACGGGTGGTTTATTAACTGGTGGTTTATTAACAGGAGACTGGTGGTTTATTAACAGGAGACTGGTGGTTTACTAACAGGAGACTGGTGGTTTATTAACAGGAGACTGGTGGTTTATTAACTGGTGGTTTATTAACAGGAGACTGGTGATTTATTAACAGGAGACTGGTGGTTTACTAACTGGAGACTGGTGGTTTGTTAACAGGAGACTGGTGGTTTATTAACTGGTGGTTTATTAACAGGAGACTGGTGGGTTATTAACAGGAGACTGGTGGTTTATTAACAGGAGACTGGTGGTTTATTAACAGGAGACTGGTGGTTTATTAACAGGAGACTATTGGTTTATTAACAGGAGACTGGTGGTTTATTAACTGGTGGTTTATTAACAGGAGACTGGTGGTTTATTAACAGGAGACTGGTGCTTTATTAACTGGTGGTTTATTAACAGGAGACTGGTGGTTTATTGACAGGAGACTGGTGGTTTATTAACAGGAGACTGGTGGTTTATTAACAGGAGACTGGTGGTTTATTAACAGGAGACTGGTGGTTTATTAACAGGAGACTGGTGGTTTATTAACTGGTGGTTTATTAACAGGAGACTGGTGGTTTATTGACAGGAGACTGGTGGTTTATTAACAGGAGACTGGTGGTTTAATAACAGGAGACTGGTGGTTTATTAACAGTAGACTGGTGGTTTATTAACTGGTGGTTTATTAACAGGAGACTGGTGGTTTATTGACAGGAGACTGGTGGTTTATTAACAGGAGACTGGTGGTTTATTAACAGGAGACTGGTGGTTTATTAACAGGAGACTGGTGGTTTATTAACAGGAGACTGGTGGTTTATTAACTGGTGGTTTATTAACAGGAGACTGGTGGTTTATTAACAGGAGACTGGTGGTTTATTAACAGGAGACTGGTGGTTTATTAACAGTAGACTGGTGGTTTATTAACTGGTGGTTTATTAACAGGAGACTGGTGGTTTATTGACAGGAGACTGGTGGTTTATTAACAGGAGACTGGTGGTTTATTAACAGGAGACTGGTGGTTTATTAACAGGAGACTGGTGGTTTATTAATAGGAGACTGATGGTTTATTAACAGGAGACTGGTGGTTTATTAACAGGAGACTGGTGGTTTACTAACAGGAGACTAGTGGTTTACTAACAGGAGACTGGTGGTTTATTAACAGGAGACTGGTCGTTTATTAACAGGAGACTGGTGGTTTATTAACAGGAGACTGGTGGTTTACTAACAGGAGACTGAGTGGTTTACTAACAGGAGACTGGTGGTTTATTAACAGGAGACTGGTCGGTTTATTAACAGGAGACTGGTCGTTTATTAACAGGAGACTGGTCGTTTATTAACAGGAGACTGGGGGTTTACTAACAGGAGACTGGTGGTTTATTAACAGGAGACTGGTGGTTTATTAATAGGAGACTGGTGGTTTATTAACAGGAGACTGGTGGTTTATTAACAGGAGACTGCTGGTTTATTAACAGGAGACTGGTGGTTTATTAACAGGAGACTGATGGTTTACTAACAGGAGACTGGTAGTTTTCTAACAGGAGACTGGTGGTTTATTAACAGGAGACTGGTGGTTTATTAACAGGAGACTGGTGGTTTATTAACTGGTGGTTTATTAACAGGAGACTGGTGGTTTATTAACAGGAGACTGGTGGTTTATTAACAGGAGACTGGTGGTTTATTAACAGGAGACTGGTGGTTTATTAACTGGTGGTTTATTAACAGGAGACTGGTGGTTTATTAACAGGAGACTGGTGGTTTATTAACAGGAGACTAGTGGTTTATTAACAGGAGACTGTTGGTTTATTAACAGGAGACTGATGGTTTATTAACAGGAGACTGGTGGTTTATTAACAGGAAACTGGTGGTTTACTAACAGGAGACTAGTGGTTTACTAACAGGAGACTGGTGGTTTATTAACGGGAGACTGGTCGTTTATTAACAGGAGACTGGTCGTTTATTAACAGGAGACTGGGGGTTTACTAACAGGAGACTGGTGGTTTATTAACAGGAGACTGGTGGTTTATTAACAGGAGACTGGTGGTTTATTAACAGGAGACTGGTGGTTTATTAACAGGAGACTGGTGGTTTATTACCAGGAGACTGGTGGTTTATTAACTGGTGGTTTATTAACAGGAGACTGGTGGTTTATTACCAGGAGACTGGTTGTTTATTAACTGGTGGTTTATTAACATGAGACTGGTGGTTTACTAACAGGAGACTGGTGGTTTACTAACAGGAGACTGGTGGTTTATTAACAGGAGACTGGTTGTTTATTAACATGAGACCTGTGGTTTACTAACAGGAGACTGGTGGTTTATTAACAGGAGACTGGTGGTTTATTAACAGGAGACTGGTGGTTTATTAACAGGAGACTGGTGGTTTATTAACAGGAGACTGGTGGTTTATTACCAGGAGACTGGTGGTTTATTAACTGGTGGTTTATTAACAGGAGACTAGTGGTTTACTAACAGGAGACTGGTGGTTTATTAACAGGAGACTGGTCGTTTATTAACAGGAGACTGGTCGTTTATTAACAGGAGACTGGGGGTTTACTAACAGGAGACTGGTGGTTTATTAACAGGAGACTGGTGGTTTATTAACTGGTGGTTTATTAACAGGAGACTGGTGATTTATTAACAGGAGACTGGTGGTTTACTAACTGGAGACTGGTGGTTTGTTAACAGGAGACTGGTGGTTTATTAACTGGTGGTTTATTAACAGGAGACTGGTGGTTTATTAACAGGAGACTGGTGGTTTATTAACAGGAGACTGGTGGTTTATTAACAGGAGACTGGTGGTTTATTAACAGGAGACTATTGGTTTATTAACAGGAGACTGGTGGTTTATTAACTGGTGGTTTATTAACAGGAGACTGGTGGTTTATTAACAGGAGACTGGTGGTTTATTAACAGGAGACTGGTGGTTTATTAACTGGTGGTTTATTAACAGGAGACTGGTGGTTTATTAACAGGAGACTGGTGGTTTATTAACAGGAGACTGGTGGTTTATTAACTGGTGGTTTATTAACAGGAGACTGGTGGTTTATTGACAGGAGACTGGTGGTTTATTAACAGGAGACTGGTGGTTTATTAACAGGAGACTGGTGGTTTATTAACAGGAGACTGGTGGTTTATTAACAGGAGACTGGTGGTTTATTAACTGGTGGTTTATTAACAGGAGACTGGTGGTTTATTAACAGGAGACTGGTGGTTTATTAACAGGAGACTGGTGGTTTATTAACTGGAGACTGGTGGTTTATTAACAGGAGACTGGTGGTTTATTAACAGGAGACTGGTGGTTTATTAATAGGAGACTGATGGTTTATTAACAGGAGACTGGTGGTTTATTAACAGGAGACTGGTGGTTTACTAACAGGAGACTAGTGGTTTATTAACAGGAGACTGGTGGTTTATTACCAGGAGACTGGTGGTTTATTAACTGGTGGTTTATTAACAGGAGACTAGTGGTTTACTAACAGGAGACTGGTGGTTTATTAACAGGAGACTGGTCGTTTATTAACAGGAGACTGGTCGTTTATTAACAGGAGACTGGGGGTTTACTAACAGGAGACTGGTGGTTTATTAACAGGAGACTGGTGGTTTATTAACTGGTGGTTTATTAACAGGAGACTGGTGATTTATTAACAGGAGACTGGTGGTTTACTAACTGGAGACTGGTGGTTTGTTAACAGGAGACTGGTGGTTTATTAACTGGTGGTTTATTAACAGGAGACTGGTGGTTTATTAACAGGAGACTGGTGGTTTATTAACAGGAGACTGGTGGTTTATTAACAGGAGACTGGTGGTTTATTAACAGGAGACTATTGGTTTATTAACAGGAGACTGGTGGTTTATTAACTGGTGGTTTATTAACAGGAGACTGGTGGTTTATTAACAGGAGACTGGTGGTTTATTAACAGGAGACTGGTGGTTTATTAACTGGTGGTTTATTAACAGGAGACTGGTGGTTTATTAACAGGAGACTGGTGGTTTATTAACAGGAGACTGGTGGTTTATTAACTGGTGGTTTATTAACAGGAGACTGGTGGTTTATTGACAGGAGACTGGTGGTTTATTAACAGGAGACTGGTGGTTTATTAACAGGAGACTGGTGGTTTATTAACAGGAGACTGGTGGTTTATTAACAGGAGACTGGTGGTTTATTAACTGGTGGTTTATTAACAGGAGACTGGTGGTTTATTAACAGGAGACTGGTGGTTTATTAACAGGAGACTGGTGGTTTATTAACTGGAGACTGGTGGTTTATTAACAGGAGACTGGTGGTTTATTAACAGGAGACTGGTGGTTTATTAATAGGAGACTGATGGTTTATTAACAGGAGACTGGTGGTTTATTAACAGGAGACTGGTGGTTTACTAACAGGAGACTAGTGGTTTACTAACAGGAGTCTGGTGGTTTATTAACAGGAGACTGGTCGTTTATTAACAGGAGACTGGTCGTTTATTAACAGGAGACAGGTCGTTTATTAACAGGAGACTGGGGGTTTACTAACAGGAGACTGGTGGTTTATTAACAGGAGACTGGTGGTTTATTAACAGGAGACTGGTGGTTTATTAACAGGAGACTGGTGGTTTATTAACTGGTGGTTTATTAACAGGAGACTGGTGGTTTATTAACAGGAGACTGGTGGTTTATTAACAGGAGACTGGTGGTTTATTAACTGGAGACTGGTGGTTTATTAACAGGAGACTGGTGGTTTATTAACAGGAGACTGGTGGTTTATTAATAGGAGACTGATGGTTTATTAACAGGAGACTGGTGGTTTATTAACAGGAGACTGGTGGTTTACTAACAGGAGACTAGTGGTTTACTAACAGGAGTCTGGTGGTTTATTAACAGGAGACTGGTCGTTTATTAACAGGAGACTGGTCGTTTATTAACAGGAGACAGGTCGTTTATTAACAGGAGACTGGGGGTTTACTAACAGGAGACTGGTGGTTTATTAACAGGAGACTGGTGGTTTATTAACAGGAGACTGGTGGTTTATTAACAGGAGACTGGTGGTTTATTAACAGGAGACTGGTGGTTTATTAACAGGAGACTGATGGTTTATTAACAGGAGACAGGTGGTTTATTAACAGGAGACTGATGGTTTACTAACAGGAGACTGGTAGTTTTCTAACAGGAGACTGGTGGTTTATTAACAGGAGACTGGTGGTTTATTAACAGGAGACTGGTGGTTTATTAACAGGAGACTGGTGGTTTATTAACTGGTGGTTTATTAACAGGAGACTGGTGGTTTATTAACAGGAGACTGGTGGTTTATTAACAGGAGACTGGTGGTTTATTAACAGGAGACTGGTGGTTTATTAACAGGAGACTGGTGGTTTATTAACTGGTGGTTTATTAACAGGAGACTGGTGGTTTATTAACAGGAGACTGGTGGTTTATTAACAGGAGACTAGTGGTTTATTAACAGGAGACTTGTGGTTTATTAACAGGAGACTGTTGGTTTATTAACAGGAGACTGATGGTTTATTAACAGGAGACTGGTGGTTTATTAACAGGAGACTGGTGGTTTACTAACAGGAGACTGGTGGTTTATTAACAGGAGACTGGTCGTTTATTAACAGGAGACTGGTCGTTTATTAACAGGAGACTGGGGGTTTACTAACAGGAGACTGGTGGTTTATTAACAGGAGACTGGTGGTTTATTAACAGGAGACTGGTGGTTTATTAACAGGAGACTGGTGGTTTATTAACAGGAGACTGGTGGTTTATTAACAGGAGACTGGTGGTTTATTAACTGGTGGTTTATTAACAGGAGACTGGTGGTTTATTGACAGGAGACTGGTGGTTTATTAACAGGAGACTGGTGGTTTATTAACAGGAGACTGGTGGTTTATTAACAGGAGACTGGTGGTTTATTAACAGGAGACTGGTGGTTTATTAACTGGTGGTTTATTAACAGGAGACTGGTGGTTTATTGACAGGAGACTGGTGGTTTATTAACAGGAGACTGGTGGTTTATTAACAGGAGACTGGTGGTTTATTAACAGGAGACTGGTGGTTTATTAACAGGAGACTGGTGGTTTATTAACTGGTGGTTTATTAACAGGAGACTGGTGGTTTATTAACAGGAGACTGGTGGTTTATTAACAGGAGACTGGTGGTTTATTAACTGGAGACTGGTGGTTTATTAACAGGAGACTGGTGGTTTATTAACAGGAGACTGGTGGTTTATTAATAGGAGACTGATGGTTTATTAACAGGAGACTGGTGGTTTATTAACAGGAGACTGGTGGTTTACTAACAGGAGACTAGTGGTTTACTAACAGGAGTCTGGTGGTTTATTAACAGGAGACTGGTCGTTTATTAACAGGAGACTGGTCGTTTATTAACAGGAGACTGGTCGTTTATTAACAGGAGACTGGGGGTTCTCGGGACGGGGTTAACAGGAGACTGGTGGTTTATTAACAGGAGACTGGTGGTTTATTAACAGGAGACTGGTGGTTTATTAACAGGAGACTGGTGGTTTATTAACAGGAGACTGATGGTTTATTAACAGGAGACTGGTGGTTTATTAACAGGAGACTGATGGTTTACTAACAGGAGACTGGTAGTTTTCTAACAGGAGACTGGTGGTTTATTAACAGGAGACTGGTGGTTTATTAACAGGAGACTGGTGGTTTATTAACAGGAGACTGGTGGTTTATTAACTGGTGGTTTATTAACAGGAGACTGGTGGTTTATTAACAGGAGACTGGTGGTTTATTAACAGGAGACTGGTGGTTTATTAACAGGAGACTGGTGGTTTATTAACTGGTGGTTTATTAACAGGAGACTGGTGGTTTATTAACAGGAGACTGGTGGTTTATTAACAGGAGACTAGTGGTTTATTAACAGGAGACTTGTGGTTTATTAACAGGAGACTGTTGGTTTATTAACAGGAGACTGATGGTTTATTAACAGGAGACTGGTGGTTTATTAACAGGAGACTGGTGGTTTACTAACAGGAGACTGGTGGTTTATTAACAGGAGACTGGTCGTTTATTAACAGGAGACTGGTCGTTTATTAACAGGAGACTGGGGGTTTACTAACAGGAGACTGGTGGTTTATTAACAGGAGACTGGTGGTTTATTAACAGGAGACTGGTGGTTTATTAACAGGAGACTGGTGGTTTATTAACAGGAGACTGGTGGTTTATTAACAGGAGACTGGTGGTTTATTAACTGGTGGTTTATTAACAGGAGACTGGTGGTTTATTACCAGGAGACTGGTTGTTTATTAACTGGTGGTTTATTAACATGAGACTGGTGGTTTACTAACAGGAGACTGGTGGTTTATTAACTGGTGGTTTATTAACAGGAGACTGGTGGTTTATTAACAGGAGACTGGTGGTTTATTAACAGGAGACTGGTGGTTTATTAACTGGTGGTTTATTAACAGGAGACTGGTGGTTTATTGACAGGAGACTGGTGGTTTATTGACAGGAGACTGGTGGTTTATTAACAGGAGACTGGTGGTTTATTAACAGGAGACTGGTGGTTTATTAACAGGAGACTGGTGGTTTATTAACAGGAGACTAGTGGTTTATTAACAGGAGACTTGTGGTTTATTAACAGGAGACTGTTGGTTTATTAACAGGAGACTGATGGTTTATTAACAGGAGACTGGTGGTTTATTAACAGGAGACTGGTGGTTTACTAACAGGAGACTGGTGGTTTATTAACAGGAGACTGGTCGTTTATTAACAGGAGACTGGTCGTTTATTAACAGGAGACTGGGGGTTTACTAACAGGAGACTGGTGGTTTATTAACAGGAGACTGGTGGTTTATTAACAGGAGACTGGTGGTTTATTAACAGGAGACTGGTGGTTTATTAACAGGAGACTGGTGGTTTATTAACAGGAGACTGGTGGTTTATTAACTGGTGGTTTATTAACAGGAGACTGGTGGTTTATTACCAGGAGACTGGTTGTTTATTAACTGGTGGTTTATTAACATGAGACTGGTGGTTTACTAACAGGAGACTGGTGGTTTATTAACTGGTGGTTTATTAACAGGAGACTGGTGGTTTATTAACAGGAGACTGGTGGTTTATTAACAGGAGACTGGTGGTTTATTAACTGGTGGTTTATTAACAGGAGACTGGTGGTTTATTGACATGAGACTGGTGGTTTATTGACAGGAGACTGGTGGTTTATTAACAGGAGACTGGTGGTTTATTAACAGGAGACTGGTGGTTTATTAACAGGAGACTGGTGGTTTATTAACAGGAGACTAGTGGTTTATTAACAGGAGACTTGTGGTTTATTAACAGGAGACTGTTGGTTTATTAACAGGAGACTGATGGTTTATTAACAGGAGACTGGTGGTTTATTAACAGGAGACTGGTGGTTTACTAACAGGAGACTGGTGGTTTATTAACAGGAGACTGGTCGTTTATTAACAGGAGACTGGTCGTTTATTAACAGGAGACTGGGGGTTTACTAACAGGAGACTGGTGGTTTATTAACAGGAGACTGGTGGTTTATTAACAGGAGACTGGTGGTTTATTAACAGGAGACTGGTGGTTTATTAACAGGAGACTGGTGGTTTATTAACAGGAGACTGGTGGTTTATTAACTGGTGGTTTATTAACAGGAGACTGGTGGTTTATTACCAGGAGACTGGTTGTTTATTAACTGGTGGTTTATTAACATGAGACTGGTTGTTTACTAACAGGAGACTGGTGGTTTATTAACTGGTGGTTTATTAACAGGAGACTGGTGGTTTATTAACAGGAGACTGGTGGTTTATTAACAGGAGACTGGTGGTTTATTAACAGGAGACTGGTGGTTTATTAACAGGAGACTGGTGGTTTATTAACTGGTGGTTTATTAACAGGAGACTGGTGGTTTATTACCAGGAGACTGGTTGTTTATTAACTGGTGGTTTATTAACATGAGACTGGTGGTTTACTAACAGGAGACTGGTGGTTTATTAACTGGTGGTTTATTAACAGGAGACTGGTGGTTTATTAACAGGAGACTGGTGGTTTATTAACAGGAGACTGGTGGTTTATTAACTGGTGGTTTATTAACAGGAGACTGGTGGTTTATTGACAGGAGACTGGTGGTTTATTGACAGGAGACTGGTGGTTTATTAACAGGAGACTGGTGGTTTATTAACAGGAGACTGGTGGTTTATTAACAGGAGACTGGTGGTTTATTAACAGTAGACTGGTGGTTTATTAACTGGTGGTTTATTAACAGGAGACTGGTGGTTTATTGACAGGAGACTGGTGGTTTATTAACAGGAGACTGGTGGTTTATTAACAGGAGACTGGTGGTTTATTAACAGGAGACTGGTGGTTTATTAACAGGAGACTGGTGGTTTATTAACTGGTGGTTTATTAACAGGAGACTGGTGGTTTATTAACAGGAGACTGGTGGTTTATTAACAGGAGACTGGTGGTTTATTAACTGGAGACTGGTGGTTTATTAACAGGAGACTGGTGGTTTATTAACAGGAGACTGGTGGTTTATTAATAGGAGACTGATGGTTTATTAACAGGAGACTGGTGGTTTATTAACAGGAGACTGGTGGTTTACTAACAGGAGACTAGTGGTTTACTAACAGGAGACTGGTGGTTTATTAACAGGAGACTGGTCGTTTATTAACAGGAGACTGGTCGTTTATTAACAGGAGACTGGTCGTTTATTAACAGGAGACTGGGGGTTTACTAACAGGAGACTGGTGGTTTATTAACAGGAGACTGGTGGTTTATTAACAGGAGACTGGTGGTTTATTAACAGGAGACTGGTGGTTTATTAACAGGAGACTGGTGGTTTATTAACAGGAGACTGATGGTTTATTAACAGGAGACTGGTGGTTTATTAACAGGAGACTGGTGGTTTATTAACTGGTGGTTTATTAACAGGAGACTGGTGGTTTATTAACAGGAGACTGATGGTTTATTAACAGGAGACTGGTGGTTTATTAACAGGAGACTGGTGGTTTATTAACTGGTGGTTTATTAACAGGAGACTGGTGGTTTATTACCAGGAGACTGGTTGTTTATTAACTGGTGGTTTATTAACATGAGACTGGTTGTTTACTAACAGGAGACTGGTGGTTTATTAACTGGTGGTTTATTAACAGGAGACTGGTGGTTTATTAACAGGAGACTGGTGGTTTATTAACAGGAGACTGGTGGTTTATTAACAGGAGACTGGTGGTTTATTAACAGGAGACTGGTGGTTTATTAACTGGTGGTTTATTAACAGGAGACTGGTGGTTTATTACCAGGAGACTGGTTGTTTATTAACTGGTGGTTTATTAACATGAGACTGGTGGTTTACTAACAGGAGACTGGTGGTTTATTAACTGGTGGTTTATTAACAGGAGACTGGTGGTTTATTAACAGGAGACTGGTGGTTTATTAACAGGAGACTGGTGGTTTATTAACTGGTGGTTTATTAACAGGAGACTGGTGGTTTATTGACAGGAGACTGGTGGTTTATTGACAGGAGACTGGTGGTTTATTAACAGGAGACTGGTGGTTTATTAACAGGAGACTGGTGGTTTATTAACAGGAGACTGGTGGTTTATTAACAGTAGACTGGTGGTTTATTAACTGGTGGTTTATTAACAGGAGACTGGTGGTTTATTGACAGGAGACTGGTGGTTTATTAACAGGAGACTGGTGGTTTATTAACAGGAGACTGGTGGTTTATTAACAGGAGACTGGTGGTTTATTAACAGGAGACTGGTGGTTTATTAACTGGTGGTTTATTAACAGGAGACTGGTGGTTTATTAACAGGAGACTGGTGGTTTATTAACAGGAGACTGGTGGTTTATTAACTGGAGACTGGTGGTTTATTAACAGGAGACTGGTGGTTTATTAACAGGAGACTGGTGGTTTATTAATAGGAGACTGATGGTTTATTAACAGGAGACTGGTGGTTTATTAACAGGAGACTGGTGGTTTACTAACAGGAGACTAGTGGTTTACTAACAGGAGACTGGTGGTTTATTAACAGGAGACTGGTCGTTTATTAACAGGAGACTGGTCGTTTATTAACAGGAGACTGGTCGTTTATTAACAGGAGACTGGGGGTTTACTAACAGGAGACTGGTGGTTTATTAACAGGAGACTGGTGGTTTATTAACAGGAGACTGGTGGTTTATTAACAGGAGACTGGTGGTTTATTAACAGGAGACTGGTGGTTTATTAACAGGAGACTGATGGTTTATTAACAGGAGACTGGTGGTTTATTAACAGGAGACTGGTGGTTTATTAACTGGTGGTTTATTAACAGGAGACTGGTGGTTTATTAACAGGAGACTGATGGTTTATTAACAGGAGACTGGTGGTTTATTAACAGGAGACTGGTGGTTTATTAACTGGTGGTTTATTAACAGGAGACTGGTGGTTTATTAACAGGAGACTGGTGGTTTATTAACAGGAGACTGGTGGTTTATTAACAGGAGACGGGTGGTTTATTAACAGGAGACTGGTGGTTTATTAACTGGTGGTTTATTAACAGGAGACTGGTGGTTTATTAACAGGAGACTGGTGGTTTATTAACAGGAAACTAGTGGTTTATTAACAGGAGACTTGTGGTTTATTAACAGGAGACTGTTGGTTTATTAACAGGAGACTGATGGTTTATTAACAGGAGACTGGTGGTTTATTAACAGGAGACTGGTGGTTTACTAACAGGAGACTAGTGGTTTACTAACAGGAGACTGGTGGTTTATTAACAGGAGACTGGTCGTTTATTAACAGGAGACTGGTCGTTTATTAACAGGAGACTGGTCGTTTATTAACAGGAGACTGGGGGTTTACTAACAGGAGACTGGTGGTTTATTAACAGGAGACTGGTGGTTTATTAACAGGAGACTGGTGGTTTATTAACAGGAGACTGGTGGTTTATTAACAGGAGACTGGTGGTTTATTACCAGGAGACTGGTGGTTTATTAACTGGTGGTTTATTAACAGGAGACTGGTGGTTTATTACCAGGAGACTGGTTGTTTATTAACTGGTGGTTTATTAACATGAGACTGGTGGTTTACTAACAGGAGACTGGTGGTTTACTAACAGGAGACTGGTGGTTTATTAACAGGAGACTGGTTGTTTATTAACATGAGACCTGTGGTTTACTAACAGGAGACTGGTGGTTTATTAACAGGAGACTGGTGGTTTATTAACTGGTGGTTTATTAACAGGAGACTGGTGGTTTATAAACAGGAGACTGGTGGTTTACTAACAGGTGGTTTACTAACAGGAGACTGGTGGTTTATTAACAGGAGACTGGTGGTTTATTAACAGGAGACTGGTGGTTTATTAACTGGTGGTTTATTAACAGGAGACTGGTGGTTTATTAACAGGAGACTGGTGGTTTATTAACAGGAGACTAGTGGTTTATTAACAGGAGACTTGTGGTTTATTAACAGGAGACTGTTGGTTTATTAACAGGAGACTGATGGTTTATTAACAGGAGACTGGTGGTTTATTAACAGGAGACTGGTGGTTTACTAACAGGAGACTAGTGGTTTACTAACAGGAGACTGGTGGTTTATTAACAGGAGACTGGTCGTTTATTAAATGGAGACTGGTCGTTTATTAACAGGAGACTGGGGGTTTACTAACAGGAGACTGGTGGTTTATTAACAGGAGACTGGTGGTTTATTAACAGGAGACTGGTGGTTTATTAACAGGAGACTGGTGGTTTATTAACAGGAGACTGGTGGTTTATTAACAGGAGACTGGTGGTTTATTAACAGGAGACTGGTGGTTTATTAACAGTAGACTGGTGGTTTATTAACTGGTGGTTTATTAACAGGAGACTGGTGGTTTATTACCAGGAGACTGGTTGATTATTAACTGGTGGTTTATTAACAGGAGACTGGTGGTTTATTAACAGTAGACTGGTGGTTTATTAACTGGTGGTTTATTAACAGGAGACTGGTCGTTTATTAACAGGAGACTGGGGGTTTACTAACAGGAGACTGGTGGTTTATTAACAGGAGACTGGTGGTTTATTAACAGGAGACTGGTGGTTTATTAACAGGAGACTGGTGGTTTATTAACAGGAGACTGGTGGTTTATTAACAGGAGACTGGTGGTTTATTAACTGGTGGTTTATTAACAGGAGACTGGTGGTTTATTACCAGGAGACTGGTTGTTTATTAACTGGTGGTTTATTAACATGAGACTGGTGGTTTACTAACAGGAGACTGGTGGTTTATTAACTGGTGGTTTATTAACAGGAGACTGGTGGTTTATTAACAGGAGACTGGTGGTTTATTAACAGGAGACTGGTGGTTTATTAACTGGTGGTTTATTAACAGGAGACTGGTGGTTTATTGACAGGAGACTGGTGGTTTATTGACAGGAGACTGGTGGTTTATTAACAGGAGACTGGTGGTTTATTAACAGGAGACTGGTGGTTTATTAACAGGAGACTGGTGGTTTATTAACAGGAGACTAGTGGTTTATTAACAGGAGACTTGTGGTTTATTAACAGGAGACTGTTGGTTTATTAACAGGAGACTGATGGTTTATTAACAGGAGACTGGTGGTTTATTAACAGGAGACTGGTGGTTTACTAACAGGAGACTGGTGGTTTATTAACAGGAGACTGGTCGTTTATTAACAGGAGACTGGTCGTTTATTAACAGGAGACTGGGGGTTTACTAACAGGAGACTGGTGGTTTATTAACAGGAGACTGGTGGTTTATTAACAGGAGACTGGTGGTTTATTAACAGGAGACTGGTGGTTTATTAACAGGAGACTGGTGGTTTATTAACAGGAGACTGGTGGTTTATTAACTGGTGGTTTATTAACAGGAGACTGGTGGTTTATTACCAGGAGACTGGTTGTTTATTAACTGGTGGTTTATTAACATGAGACTGGTTGTTTACTAACAGGAGACTGGTGGTTTATTAACTGGTGGTTTATTAACAGGAGACTGGTGGTTTATTAACAGGAGACTGGTGGTTTATTAACAGGAGACTGGTGGTTTATTAACAGGAGACTGGTGGTTTATTAACAGGAGACTGGTGGTTTATTAACTGGTGGTTTATTAACAGGAGACTGGTGGTTTATTACCAGGAGACTGGTTGTTTATTAACTGGTGGTTTATTAACATGAGACTGGTGGTTTACTAACAGGAGACTGGTGGATTATTAACTGGTGGTTTATTAACAGGAGACTGGTGGTTTATTAACAGGAGACTGGTGGTTTATTAACAGGAGACTGGTGGTTTATTAACTGGTGGTTTATTAACAGGAGACTGGTGGTTTATTGACAGGAGACTGGTGGTTTATTGACAGGAGACTGGTGGTTTATTAACAGGAGACTGGTGGTTTATTAACAGGAGACTGGTGGTTTATTAACAGGAGACTGGTGGTTTATTAACAGTAGACTGGTGGTTTATTAACTGGTGGTTTATTAACAGGAGACTGGTGGTTTATTGACAGGAGACTGGTGGTTTATTAACAGGAGACTGGTGGTTTATTAACAGGAGACTGGTGGTTTATTAACAGGAGACTGGTGGTTTATTAACAGGAGACTGGTGGTTTATTAACTGGTGGTTTATTAACAGGAGACTGGTGGTTTATTAACAGGAGACTGGTGGTTTATTAACAGGAGACTGGTGGTTTATTAACTGGAGACTGGTGGTTTATTAACAGGAGACTGGTGGTTTATTAACAGGAGACTGGTGGTTTATTAATAGGAGACTGATGGTTTATTAACAGGAGACTGGTGGTTTATTAACAGGAGACTGGTGGTTTACTAACAGGAGACTAGTGGTTTACTAACAGGAGACTGGTGGTTTATTAACAGGAGACTGGTGGTTTATTAACAGGAGACTGGTGGTTTATTAACAGGAGACTGGTCGTTTATTAACAGGAGACTGGGGGTTTACTAACAGGAGACTGGTGGTTTATTAACAGGAGACTGGTGGTTTATTAACAGGAGACTGGTGGTTTATTAACAGGAGACTGGTGGTTTATTAACAGGAGACTGGTGGTTTATTAACAGGAGACTGATGGTTTATTAACAGGAGACTGGTGGTTTATTAACAGGAGACTGGTGGTTTATTAACTGGTGGTTTATTAACAGGAGACTGGTGGTTTATTAACAGGAGACTGATGGTTTATTAACAGGAGACTGGTGGTTTATTAACAGGAGACTGGTGGTTTATTAACTGGTGGTTTATTAACAGGAGACTGGTGGTTTATTAACAGGAGACTGGTGGTTTATTAACAGGAGACTGGTGGTTTATTAACAGGAGACGGGTGGTTTATTAACAGGAGACTGGTGGTTTATTAACTGGTGGTTTATTAACAGGAGACTGGTGGTTTATTAACAGGAGACTGGTGGTTTATTAACAGGAAACTAGTGGTTTATTAACAGGAGACTTGTGGTTTATTAACAGGAGACTGTTGGTTTATTAACAGGAGACTGATGGTTTATTAACAGGAGACTGGTGGTTTATTAACAGGAGACTGGTGGTTTACTAACAGGAGACTAGTGGTTTACTAACAGGAGACTGGTGGTTTATTAACAGGAGACTGGTCGTTTATTAACAGGAGACTGGTCGTTTATTAACAGGAGACTGGTCGTTTATTAACAGGAGACTGGGGGTTTACTAACAGGAGACTGGTGGTTTATTAACAGGAGACTGGTGGTTTATTAACAGGAGACTGGTGGTTTATTAACAGGAGACTGGTGGTTTATTAACAGGAGACTGGTGGTTTATTACCAGGAGACTGGTGGTTTATTAACTGGTGGTTTATTAACAGGAGACTGGTGGTTTATTACCAGGAGACTGGTTGTTTATTAACTGGTGGTTTATTAACATGAGACTGGTGGTTTACTAACAGGAGACTGGTGGTTTACTAACAGGAGACTGGTGGTTTATTAACAGGAGACTGGTTGTTTATTAACATGAGACCTGTGGTTTACTAACAGGAGACTGGTGGTTTATTAACAGGAGACTGGTGGTTTATTAACTGGTGGTTTATTAACAGGAGACTGGTGGTTTATAAACAGGAGACTGGTGGTTTACTAACAGGTGGTTTACTAACAGGAGACTGGTGGTTTATTAACAGGAGACTGGTGGTTTATTAACAGGAGACTGGTGGTTTATTAACTGGTGGTTTATTAACAGGAGACTGGTGGTTTATTAACAGGAGACTGGTGGTTTATTAACAGGAGACTAGTGGTTTATTAACAGGAGACTTGTGGTTTATTAACAGGAGACTGTTGGTTTATTAACAGGAGACTGATGGTTTATTAACAGGAGACTGGTGGTTTATTAACAGGAGACTGGTGGTTTACTAACAGGAGACTAGTGGTTTACTAACAGGAGACTGGTGGTTTATTAACAGGAGACTGGTCGTTTATTAAATGGAGACTGGTCGTTTATTAACAGGAGACTGGGGGTTTACTAACAGGAGACTGGTGGTTTATTAACAGGAGACTGGTGGTTTATTAACAGGAGACTGGTGGTTTATTAACAGGAGACTGGTGGTTTATTAACAGGAGACTGGTGGTTTATTAACAGGAGACTGGTGGTTTATTAACAGGAGACTGGTGGTTTATTAACAGGAGACTGGTGGTTTATTAACAGGAGACTGGTGGTTTATTAACTGGTGGTTTATGAACAGGAGACTGGTGGTTTATTACCAGGAGACTGGTTGATTATTAACTGGTGGTTTATTAACAGGAGACTGGTGGTTTATTAACAGTAGACTGGTGGTTTATTAACTGGTGGTTTATTAACAGGAGACTGGTGGTTTATTGACAGGAGACTGGTGGTTTATTAACAGGAGACTGGTGGTTTATTAACAGGAGACTGGTGGTTTATTAACAGGAGACTGGTGGTTTATTAACAGGAGACTGGTGGTTTATTAACTGGTGGTTTATTAACAGGAGACTGGTGGTTTATTAACAGGAGACTGGTGGTTTATTAATAGGAGACTGATGGTTTATTAACAGGAGACTGGTGGTTTATTAACAGGAGACTGGTGGTTTACTAACAGGAGACTAGTGGTTTACTAACAGGAGACTGGTGGTTTATTAACAGGAGACTGGTCGTTTATTAACAGGAGACTGGTCGTTTATTAACAGGAGACTGGTCGTTTATTAACAGGAGACTGGGGGTTTACTAACAGGAGACTGGTGGTTTATTAACAGGAGACTGGTGGTTTATTAACAGGAGACTGGTGGTTTATTAACAGGAGACTGGTGGTTTATTAACAGGAGACTGGTGGTTTATTAACAGAAGACTGATGGTTTATTAACAGGAGACTGGTGGTTTATTAACAGGAGACTGGTGGTTTATTAACTGGTGGTTTATTAACAGGAGACTGGTGGTTTATTAACAGGAGACTGATGGTTTATTAACAGGAGACTGGTGGTTTATTAACAGGAGACTGGTGGTTTATTAACTGGTGGTTTATTAACAGGAGACTGGTGGTTTATTAACAGGAGACTGGTGGTTTATTAACAGGAGACTGGTGGTTTATTAACAGGAGACGGGTGGTTTATTAACAGGAGACTGGTGGTTTATTAACTGGTGGTTTATTAACAGGAGACTGGTGGTTTATTAACAGGAGACTGGTGGTTTATTAACAGGAGACTAGTGGTTTATTAACAGGAGACTTGTGGTTTATTAACAGGAGACTGTTGGTTTATTAACAGGAGACTGATGGTTTATTAACAGGAGACTGGTGGTTTATTAACAGGAGACTGGTGGTTTACTAACAGGAGACTAGTGGTTTACTAACAGGAGACTGGTGGTTTATTAACAGGAGACTGGTCGTTTATTAACAGGAGACTGGTCGTTTATTAACAGGAGACTGGGGGTTTACTAACAGGAGACTGGTGGTTTATTAACAGGAGACTGGTGGTTTATTAACAGGAGACTGGTGGTTTATTAACAGGAGACTGGTGGTTTATTAACAGGAGACTGGTGGTTTATTACCAGGAGACTGGTGGTTTATTAACTGGTGGTTTATTAACAGGAGACTGGTGGTTTATTACCAGGAGACTGGTTGTTTATTAACTGGTGGTTTATTAACATGAGACTGGTGGTTTACTAACAGGAGACTGGTGGTTTACTAACAGGAGACTGGTGGTTTATTAACAGGAGACTGGTTGTTTATTAACATGAGACCTGTGGTTTACTAACAGGAGACTGGTGGTTTATTAACAGGAGACTGGTGGTTTATTAACTGGTGGTTTATTAACAGGAGACTGGTGGTTTATAAACAGGAGACTGGTGGTTTACTAACAGGTGGTTTACTAACAGGAGACTGGTGGTTTATTAACAGGAGACTGGTGGTTTATTAACAGGAGACTGGTGGTTTATTAACTGGTGGTTTATTAACAGGAGACTGGTGGTTTATTAACAGGAGACTGGTGGTTTATTAACAGGAGACTAGTGGTTTATTAACAGGAGACTTGTGGTTTATTAACAGGAGACTGTTGGTTTATTAACAGGAGACTGATGGTTTATTAACAGGAGACTGGTGGTTTATTAACAGGAGACTGGTGGTTTACTAACAGGAGACTAGTGGTTTACTAACAGGAGACTGGTGGTTTATTAACAGGAGACTGGTCGTTTATTAAATGGAGACTGGTCGTTTATTAACAGGAGACTGGGGGTTTACTAACAGGAGACTGGTGGTTTATTAACAGGAGACTGGTGGTTTATTAACAGGAGACTGGTGGTTTATTAACAGGAGACTGGTGGTTTATTAACAGGAGACTGGTGGTTTATTAACAGGAGACTGGTGGTTTATTAACAGGAGACTGGTGGTTTATTAACTGGTGGTTTATTAACAGGAGACTGGTGGTTTATTACCAGGAGACTGGTTGATTATTAACTGGTGGTTTATTAACATGAGACTGGTGGTTTACTAACAGGAGACTGGTGGTTTACTAACAGGAGACTGGTGGTTTACTAACAGGAGACTGGTGGTTTATTAACAGGAGACTATTGGTTTATTAACAGGAGACTGGTGGTTTATTAACTGGTGGTTTATTAACAGGAGACTGGTGGTTTATTAACAGGAGACTGGTGGTTTATTAACAGGAGACTGGTGGTTTATTGACAGGAGACTGGTGGTTTATTAACAGGAGACTGGTGGTTTATTAACAGGAGACTGGTGGTTTATTAACAGGAGACTGGTGGTTTATTAACAGGAGACTGGTGGTTTATTAACTGGAGACTGGTGGTTTATTAACAGGAGACTGGTGGTTTATTAACAGGAGACTGGTGGTTTATTAATAGGAGACTGATGGTTTATTAACAGGAGACTGGTGGTTTATTAACAGGAGACTGGTGGTTTACTAACAGGAGACTAGTGGTTTACTAACAGGAGTCTGGTGGTTTATTAACAGGAGACTGGTGGTTTATTAACAGGAGACTGGTGGTTTATTAACTGGTGGTTTATTAACAGGAGACTGGTGGTTTATTACCAGGAGACTGGTTGTTTATTAACTGGTGGTTTATTAACATGAGACTGGTGGTTTACTAACAGGAGACTGGTGGTTTACTAACAGGAGACTGGTGGTTTACTAACAGGAGACTGGTGGTTTATTAACAGGAGACTATTGGTTTATTAACAGGAGACTGGTGGTTTATTAACTGGTGGTTTATTAACAGGAGACTGGTGGTTTATTAACAGGAGACTGGTGGTTTATTAACAGGAGACTGGTGGTTTATTAACTGGTGGTTTATTAACAGGAGACTGGTGGTTTATTGACAGGAGACTGGTGGTTTATTAACAGGAGACTGGTGGTTTATTAACAGGAGACTGGTGGTTTATTAACAGGAGACTGGTGGTTTATTAACAGTAGACTGGTGGTTTATTAACTGGTGGTTTATTAACAGGAGACTGGTGGTTTATTGACAGGAGACTGGTGGTTTATTAACAGGAGACTGGTGGTTTATTAACAGGAGACTGGTGGTTTATTAACAGGAGACTGGTGGTTTATTAACAGGAGACTGGTGGTTTATTAACTGGTGGTTTATTAACAGGAGACTGGTGGTTTATTAACAGGAGACTGGTGGTTTATTAACAGGAGACTGGTGGTTTATTAACTGGAGACTGGTGGTTTATTAACAGGAGACTGGTGGTTTATTAACAGGAGACTGGTGGTTTATTAATAGGAGACTGATGGTTTATTAACAGGAGACTGGTGGTTTATTAACAGGAGACTGGTGGTTTACTAACAGGAGACTAGTGGTTTATTAACAGGAGACTGGTGGTTTATTAATAGGAGACTGATGGTTTATTAACAGGAGACTGGTGGTTTATTAACAGGAGACTGGTGGTTTACTAACAGGAGACTAGTGGTTTACTAACAGGAGACTGGTGGTTTATTAACAGGAGACTGGTGGTTTATTAACAGGAGACTGGTGGTTTATTAACAGGAGACTGGTGGTTTATTAACTGGTGGTTTATTAACAGGAGACTGGTGGTTTATTGACAGGAGACTGGTGGTTTATTAACAGGAGACTGGTGGTTTATTAACAGGAGACTGGTGGTTTATTAACAGGAGACTGGTGGTTTATTAACAGTAGACTGGTGGTTTATTAACTGGTGGTTTATTAACAGGAGACTGGTGGTTTATTGACAGGAGACTGGTGGTTTATTAACAGGAGACTGGTGGTTTATTAACAGGAGACTGGTGGTTTACTAACAGGAGACTAGTGGTTTACTAACAGGAGTCTGGTGGTTTATTAACAGGAGACTGGTGGTTTATTAACTGGTGGTTTATTAACAGGAGACTGGTGGTTTATTACCAGGAGACTGGTTGTTTATTAACTGGTGGTTTATTAACATGAGACTGGTGGTTTACTAACAGGAGACTGGTGGTTTACTAACAGGAGACTGGTGGTTTACTAACAGGAGACTGGTGGTTTATTAACAGGAGACTATTGGTTTATTAACAGGAGACTGGTGGTTTATTAACTGGTGGTTTATTAACAGGAGACTGGTGGTTTATTAACAGGAGACTGGTGGTTTATTAACAGGAGACTGGTGGTTTATTAACTGGTGGTTTATTAACAGGAGACTGGTGGTTTATTGACAGGAGACTGGTGGTTTATTAACAGGAGACTGGTGGTTTATTAACAGGAGACTGGTGGTTTATTAACAGGAGACTGGTGGTTTATTAACAGTAGACTGGTGGTTTATTAACTGGTGGTTTATTAACAGGAGACTGGTGGTTTATTGACAGGAGACTGGTGGTTTATTAACAGGAGACTGGTGGTTTATTAACAGGAGACTGGTGGTTTATTAACAGGAGACTGGTGGTTTATTAACAGGAGACTGGTGGTTTATTAACTGGTGGTTTATTAACAGGAGACTGGTGGTTTATTAACAGGAGACTGGTGGTTTATTAACAGGAGACTGGTGGTTTATTAACTGGAGACTGGTGGTTTATTAACAGGAGACTGGTGGTTTATTAACAGGAGACTGGTGGTTTATTAATAGGAGACTGATGGTTTATTAACAGGAGACTGGTGGTTTATTAACAGGAGACTGGTGGTTTACTAACAGGAGACTAGTGGTTTATTAACAGGAGACTGGTGGTTTATTAATAGGAGACTGATGGTTTATTAACAGGAGACTGGTGGTTTATTAACAGGAGACTGGTGGTTTACTAACAGGAGACTAGTGGTTTACTAACAGGAGACTGGTGGTTTATTAACAGGAGACTGGTGGTTTATTAACAGGAGACTGGTGGTTTATTAACAGGAGACTGGTGGTTTATTAACTGGTGGTTTATTAACAGGAGACTGGTGGTTTATTGACAGGAGACTGGTGGTTTATTAACAGGAGACTGGTGGTTTATTAACAGGAGACTGGTGGTTTATTAACAGGAGACTGGTGGTTTATTAACAGTAGACTGGTGGTTTATTAACTGGTGGTTTATTAACAGGAGACTGGTGGTTTATTGACAGGAGACTGGTGGTTTATTAACAGGAGACTGGTGGTTTATTAACAGGAGACTGGTGGTTTATTAACAGGAGACTGGTGGTTTATTAACAGGAGACTGGTGGTTTATTAACTGGTGGTTTATTAACAGGAGACTGGTGGTTTATTAACAGGAGACTGGTGGTTTATTAACAGGAGACTGGTGGTTTATTAACTGGAGACTGGTGGTTTATTAACAGGAGACTGGTGGTTTATTAACAGGAGACTGGTGGTTTATTAATAGGAGACTGATGGTTTATTAACAGGAGACTGGTGGTTTATTAACAGGAGACTGGTGGTTTACTAACAGGAGACTAGTGGTTTATTAACAGGAGACTGGTGGTTTATTAATAGGAGACTGATGGTTTATTAACAGGAGACTGGTGGTTTATTAACAGGAGACTGGTGGTTTACTAACAGGAGACTAGTGGTTTACTAACAGGAGACTGGTGGTTTATTAACAGGAGACTGGTGGTTTATTAACAGGAGACTGGTGGTTTATTAACAGGAGACTGGTGGTTTATTAACAGGAGACTGGTGGTTTATTAACAGGAGACTGATGGTTTACTAACATGAGACTGGTAGTTTTCTAACAGGAGACTGGTGGTTTATTAACAGGAGACTGGTGGTTTATTAACAGGAGACTGGTGGTTTATTAACAGGAGACTGGTGGTTTATTAACTGGTGGTTTATTAACAGGAGACTGGTGGTTTATTAACAGGAGACTGGTGGTTTATTAACAGGAGACTGTTGGTTTATTAACAGGAGACTGGTGGTTTATTAACAGGAGACTGGTGGTTTATTAACTGGTGGTTTATTAACAGGAGACTGGTGGTTTATTAACAGGAGACTGGTGGTTTATTAACAGGAGACTAGTGGTTTATTAACAGGAGACTTGTGGTTTATTAACAGGAGACTGTTGGTTTATTAACAGGAGACTGATGGTTTATTAACAGGAGACTGGTGGTTTATTAACAGGAGACTGGTGGTTTACTAACAGGAGACTAGTGGTTTACTAACAGGAGACTGGTGGTTTATTAACAGGAGACTGGTCGTTTATTAACAGGAGACTGGTCGTTTATTAACAGGAGACTGGGGGTTTACTAACAGGAGACTGGTGGTTTATTAACAGGAGACTGGTGGTTTATTAACAGGAGACTGGTGGTTTATTAACAGGAGACTGGTGGTTATATTAACAGGAGAC
The DNA here is from genome assembly GCF_965601325.2 of Salmo salar. NCBI lineage: Eukaryota > Metazoa > Chordata > Actinopteri > Salmoniformes > Salmonidae > Salmo > Salmo salar. Next base: position 51,912,382 of record NC_138308.1, read on the forward strand.
TGGTGGTTTATTAACAGGAGACTGGTGGTTTATTAACTGGTGGTTTATTAACAGGAGACTGGTGGTTTATTACCAGGAGACTGGTTGTTTATTAACTGGTGGTTTATTAACATGAGACTGGTGGTTTACTAACAGGAGACTGGTGGTTTACTAACAGGAGACTGGTGGTTTACTAACAGGAGACTGGTGGTTTATTAACAGGAGACTATTGGTTTATTAACAGGAGACTGGTGGTTTATTAACTGGTGGTTTATTAACAGGAGACTGGTGGTTTATTAACAGGAGACTGGTGGTTTATTAACAGGAGACTGGTGGTTTATTAACTGGTGGTTTATTAACAGGAGACTGGTGGTTTATTGACAGGAGACTGGTGGTTTATTAACAGGAGACTGGTGGTTTATTAACAGGAGACTGGTGGTTTATTGACAGGAGACTGGTGGTTTATTAACAGGAGACTGGTGGTTTATTAACAGGAGACTGGTGGTTTATTAACAGGAGACTGGTGGTTTATTAACAGTAGACTGGTGGTTTATTAACTGGTGGTTTATTAACAGGAGACTGGTGGTTTATTGACAGGAGACTGGTGGTTTATTAACAGGAGACTGGTGGTTTATTAACAGGAGACTGGTGGTTTATTAACAGGAGACTGGTGGTTTATTAACAGGAGACTGGTGGTTTATTAACTGGTGGTTTATTAACAGGAGACTGGTGGTTTATTAACAGGAGACTGGTGGTTTATTAACAGGAGACTGGTGGTTTATTAACTGGTGGTTTATTAACAGGAGACTGGTGGTTTATTACCAGGAGACTGGTTGTTTATTAACTGGTGGTTTATTAACATGAGACTGGTGGTTTACTAACAGGAGACTGGTGGTTTACTAACAGGAGACTGGTGGTTTACTAACAGGAGACTGGTGGTTTACTAACAGGAGACTGGTGGTTTATTAACTGGTGGTTTATTAACAGGAGACTGGTGGTTTATTGACAGGAGACTGGTGGTTTATTAACAGGAGACTGGTGGTTTATTAACAGGAGACTGGTGGTTTATTAACAGGAGACTGGTGGTTTATTAACAGTAGACTGGTGGTTTATTAACTGGTGGTTTATTAACAGGAGACTGGTGGTTTATTGACAGGAGACTGGTGGTTTATTAACAGGAGACTGGTGGTTTATTAACAGGAGACTGGTGGTTTATTAACAGGAGACTGGTGGTTTATTAACAGGAGACTGGTGGTTTATTAACTGGTGGTTTATTAACAGGAGACTGGTGGTTTATTAACAGGAGACTGGTGGTTTATTAACAGGAGACTGGTGGTTTATTAACTTGAGACTGGTGGTTTATTAACAGGAGACTGGTGGTTTATCAACAGGAGACTGGTGGTTTATTAATAGGAGACTGATGGTTTATTAACAGGAGACTGGTGGTTTATTAACAGGAGACTGGTGGTTTACTAACAGGAGACTAGTGGTTTACTAACAGGAGACTGGTGGTTTATTAACAGGAGACTGGTCGTTTATTAACAGGAGACTGGTCGTTTATTAACAGGAGACTGGTCGTTTATTAACAGGAGACTGGGGGTTTACTAACAGGAGACTGGTGGTTTATTAACAGGAGACTGGTGGTTTATTAACAGGAGACTGGTGGTTTATTAACAGGAGACTGGTGGTTTATTAACAGGAGACTGGTGGTTTATTAACAGGAGACTGGTGGTTTATTAACAGGAGACTGGTGGTTTATTAACAGGAGACTGGTGGTTTATTACCAGGAGACTGGTGGTTTATTAACTGGTGGTTTATTAACAGGAGACTGGTGGTTTATTACCAGGAGACTGGTTGTTTATTAACTGGTGGTTTATTAACATGAGACTGGTGGTTTACTAACAGGAGACTGGTGGTTTATTAACAGGAGACTATTGGTTTATTAACAGGAGACTGGTGGTTTATTAACTGGTGGTTTATTAACAGGAGACTGGTGGTTTATTGACAGGAGACTGGTGGTTTATTAACAGGAGACTGGTGGTTTATTGACAGGAGACTGGTGGTTTATTAACAGGAGACTGGTGGTTTATTAACAGGAGACTGGTGGTTTATTAACAGGAGACTGGTGGTTTATTAACAGTAGACTGGTGGTTTATTAACTGGTGGTTTATTAACAGGAGACTGGTGGTTTATTGACAGGAGACTGGTGGTTTATTAACAGGAGACTGGTGGTTTATTAACAGGAGACTGGTGGTTTATTAACAGGAGACTGGTGGTTTATTAACAGGAGACTGGTGGTTTATTAACTGGTGGTTTATTAACAGGAGACTGGTGGTTTATTAACAGGAGACTGGTGGTTTATTAACAGGAGACTGGTGGTTTATTAACTGGTGGTTTATTAACAGGAGACTGGTGGTTTATTACCAGGAGACTGGTTGTTTATTAACTGGTGGTTTATTAACATGAGACTGGTGGTTTACTAACAGGAGACTGGTGGTTTATTAACAGGAGACTATTGGTTTATTAACAGGAGACTGGTGGTTTATTAACTGGTGGTTTATTAACAGGAGACTGGTGGTTTATTAACAGGAGACTGGTGGTTTATTAACAGGAGACTGGTGGTTTATTAACTGGTGGTTTATTAACAGGAGACTGGTGGTTTATTGACAGGAGACTGGTGGTTTATTAACAGGAGACTGGTGGTTTATTAACAGGAGACTGGTGGTTTATTGACAGGAGACTGGTGGTTTATTAACAGGAGACTGGTGGTTTATTAACAGGAGACTGGTGGTTTATTAACAGGAGACTGGTGGTTTATTAACAGTAGACTGGTGGTTTATTAACTGGTGGTTTATTAACAGGAGACTGGTGGTTTATTGACAGGAGACTGGTGGTTTATTAACAGGAGACTGGTGGTTTATTAACAGGAGACTGGTGGTTTATTAACAGGAGACTGGTGGTTTATTAACAGGAGACTGGTGGTTTATTAACTGGTGGTTTATTAACAGGAGACTGGTGGTTTATTAACAGGAGACTGGTGGTTTATTAACAGGAGACTGGTGGTTTATTAACTGGTGGTTTATTAACAGGAGACTGGTGGTTTATTACCAGGAGACTGGTTGTTTATTAACTGGTGGTTTATTAACATGAGACTGGTGGTTTACTAACAGGAGACTGGTGGTTTACTAACAGGAGACTGGTGGTTTACTAACAGGAGACTGGTGGTTTATTAACTGGTGGTTTATTAACAGGAGACTGGTGGTTTATTGACAGGAGACTGGTGGTTTATTAACAGGAGACTGGTGGTTTATTAACAGGAGACTGGTGGTTTATTAACAGGAGACTGGTGGTTTATTAACAGTAGACTGGTGGTTTATTAACTGGTGGTTTATTAACAGGAGACTGGTGGTTTATTGACAGGAGACTGGTGGTTTATTAACAGGAGACTGGTGGTTTATTAACAGGAGACTGGTGGTTTATTAACAGGAGACTGGTGGTTTATTAACAGGAGACTGGTGGTTTATTAACTGGTGGTTTATTAACAGGAGACTGGTGGTTTATTAACAGGAGACTGGTGGTTTATTAACAGGAGACTGGTGGTTTATTAACTGGAGACTGGTGGTTTATTAACAGGAGACTGGTGGTTTATTAACAGGAGACTGGTGGTTTATTAATAGGAGACTGATGGTTTATTAACAGGAGACTGGTGGTTTATTAACAGGAGACTGGTGGTTTACTAACAGGAGACTAGTGGTTTACTAACAGGAGACTGGTGGTTTATTAACAGGAGACTGGTCGTTTATTAACAGGAGACTGGTCGTTTATTAACAGGAGACTGGTCGTTTATTAACAGGAGACTGGGGGTTTACTAACAGGAGACTGGTGGTTTATTAACAGGAGACTGGTGGTTTATTAACAGGAGACTGGTGGTTTATTAACAGGAGACTGGTGGTTTATTAACAGGAGACTGGTGGTTTATTAACAGGAGACTGGTGGTTTATTAACAGGAGACTGGTGGTTTATTAACAGGAGACTGGTGGTTTATTACCAGGAGACTGGTGGTTTATTAACTGGTGGTTTATTAACAGGAGACTGGTGGTTTATTACCAGGAGACTGGTTGTTTATTAACTGGTGGTTTATTAACATGAGACTGGTGGTTTACTAACAGGAGACTGGTGGTTTACTAACAGGAGACTGGTGGTTTATTAACAGGAGACTGGTTGTTTATTAACATGAGACCTGTGGTTTACTAACAGGAGACTGGTGGTTTATTAACAGGAGACTGGTGGTTTATTAACTGGTGGTTTATTAACAGGAGACTGGTGGTTTATAAACAGGAGACTGGTGGTTTATTAACAGGAGACTGGTGGTTTATTAACTGGTGGTTTATTAACAGGAGACTGGTGGTTTATTAACAGGAGACTGGTGGTTTATTAACAGGAGACTAGTGGTTTATTAACAGGAGACTTGTGGTTTATTAACAGGAGACTGTTGGTTTATTAACAGGAGACTGATGGTTTATTAACAGGAGACTGGTGGTTTATTAACAGGAGACTGGTGGTTTACTAACAGGAGACTAGTGGTTTACTAACAGGAGACTGATGGTTTATTAACAGGAGACTGGTCGTTTATTAAATGGAGACTGGTCGTTTATTAACAGGAGACTGGGGGTTTACTAACAGGAGACTGGTCGTTTATTAACAGGAGACTGGTGGTTTATTAACAGGAGACTGGTGGTTTATTAACAGGAGACTGGTGGTTTATTAACAGGAGACTGGTGGTTTATTAACAGGAGACTGGTGGTTTATTAACAGGAGACTGGTGGTTTATTAACAGGAGACTGGTGGTTTATTAACAGGAGACTGGTGGTTTATTAACTGGTGGTTTATTAACAGGAGACTGGTGGTTTATTACCAGGAGACTGGTTGATTATTAACTGGTGGTTTATTAACATGAGACTGGTGGTTTACTAACAGGAGACTGGTGGTTTATTAACTGGTGGTTTATTAACAGGAGACTGGTGGTTTATTAACAGGAGACTGGTGGTTTATTAACAGGAGACTGGTGGTTTATTAACTTGTGGTTTATTAACAGGAGACTGGTGGTTTATTGACAGGAGACTGGTGGTTTATTAACAGGAGACTGGTGGTTTATTAACAGGAGACTGGTGGTTTATTAACAGGAGACTGGTGGTTTATTAACAGTAGACTGGTGGTTTATTAACTGGTGGTTTATTAACAGGAGACTGGTGGTTTATTGACAGGAGACTGGTGGTTTATTAACAGGAGACTGGTGGTTTATTAACAGGAGACTGGTGGTTTATTAACAGGAGACTGGTGGTTTATTAACAGGAGACTGGTGGTTTATTAACTGGTGGTTTATTAACAGGAGACTGGTGGTTTATTAACAGGAGACTGGTGGTTTATTAACAGGAGACTGGTGGTTTATTAACTGGAGACTGGTGGTTTATTAACAGGAGACTGGTGGTTTATTAACAGGAGACTGGTGGTTTATTAATAGGAGACTGATGGTTTATTAACAGGAGACTGGTGGTTTATTAACAGGAGACTGGTGGTTTACTAACAGGAGACTAGTGGTTTACTAACAGGAGTCTGGTGGTTTATTAACAGGAGACTGGTGGTTTATTAACAGGAGACTGGTGGTTTATTAACTGGTGGTTTATTAACAGGAGACTGGTGGTTTATTACCAGGAGACTGGTTGTTTATTAACTGGTGGTTTATTAACATGAGACTGGTGGTTTACTAACAGGAGACTGGTGGTTTACTAACAGGAGACTGGTGGTTTACTAACAGGAGACTGGTGGTTTATTAACAGGAGACTAATGGTTTATTAACAGGAGACTGGTGGTTTATTAACTGGTGGTTTATTAACAGGAGACTGGTGGTTTATTAACAGGAGACTGGTGGTTTATTAACAGGAGACTGGTGGTTTATTAACAGGAGACTGGTGGTTTATTAACAGGAGACTGGTGGTTTATTAACTGGTGGTTTATTAACAGGAGACTGGTGGTTTATTAACAGGAGACTGGTGGTTTATTAACAGGAGACTGGTGGTTTATTAACAGGAGACTGGTGGTTTATTAACAGGAGACTGGTGGTTTATTAACTGGTGGTTTATTAACAGGAGACTGGTGGTTTATTAACAGGAGACTGGTGGTTTATTAACAGGAGACTAGTGGTTTATTAACAGGAGACTTGTGGTTTATTAACAGGAGACTGTTGGTTTATTAACAGGAGACTGATGGTTTATTAACAGGAGACTGGTGGTTTATTAACAGGAGACTGGTGGTTTACTAACAGGAGACTAGTGGTTTACTAACAGGAGACTGGTGGTTTATTAACAGGAGACTGGTCGTTTATTAACAGGAGACTGGTCGTTTATTAACAGGAGACTGGGGGTTTACTAACAGGAGACTGGTGGTTTATTAACAGGATACTGGTGGTTTATTAACAGGAGACTGGTGGTTTATTAACAGGAGACTGGTGGTTTATTAACAGGAGACTGGTGGTTTATTAACAGGAGACTGGTGGTTTATTAACTGGTGGTTTATTAACAGGAGACTGGTGGTTTATTACCAGGAGACTGGTTGTTTATTAACTGGTGGTTTATTAACATGAGACTGGTGGTTTACTAACAGGAGACTGGTGGTTTACTAACAGGAGACTGGTGGTTTACTAACAGGAGACTGGTGGTTTATTAACAGGAGACTATTGGTTTATTAACAGGAGACTGGTGGTTTATTAACTGGTGGTTTATTAACAGGAGACTGGTGGTTTATTAACAGGAGACTGGTGGTTTATTAACAGGAGACTGGTGGTTTATTAACTGGTGGTTTATTAACAGGAGACTGGTGGTTTATTGACAGGAGACTGGTGGTTTATTAACAGGAGACTGGTGGTTTATTAACAGGAGACTGGTGGTTTATTAACAGGAGACTGGTGGTTTATTAACAGTAGACTGGTGGTTTATTAACTGGTGGTTTATTAACAGGAGACTGGTGGTTTATTGACAGGAGACTGGTGGTTTATTAACAGGAGACTGGTGGTTTATTAACAGGAGACTGGTGGTTTATTAACAGGAGACTGGTGGTTTATTAACAGGAGACTGGTGGTTTATTAACTGGTGGTTTATTAACAGGAGACTGGTGGTTTATTAACAGGAGACTGGTGGTTTATTAACAGGAGACTGGTGGTTTATTAACTGGTGGTTTATTAACAGGAGACTGGTGGTTTATTACCAGGAGACTGGTTGTTTATTAACTGGTGGTTTATTAACATGAGACTGGTGGTTTACTAACAGGAGACTGGTGGTTTACTAACAGGAGACTGGTGGTTTACTAACAGGAGACTGGTGGTTTATTAACAGGAGACTATTGGTTTATTAACAGGAGACTGGTGGTTTATTAACTGGTGGTTTATTAACAGGAGACTGGTGGTTTATTAACAGGAGACTGGTGGTTTATTAACAGGAGACTGGTCGTTTATTAAATGGAGACTGGTCGTTTATTAACAGGAGACTGGTGGTTTATTAACAGGAGACTGGTGGTTTATTAACAGGAGACTGGTGGTTTATTAACAGGAGACTGGTGGTTTATTAACAGGAGACTGGTGGTTTATTAACAGGAGACTGGTGGTTTATTAACTGGTGGTTTATTAACAGGAGACTGGTGGTTTATTACCAGGAGACTGGTTGATTATTAACTGGTGGTTTATTAACATGAGACTGGTGGTTTACTAACAGGAGACTGGTGGTTTACTAACAGGAGACTGGTGGTTTACTAACAGGAGACTGGTGGTTTATTAACAGGAGACTATTGGTTTATTAACAGGAGACTGGTGGTTTATTAACTGGTGGTTTATTAACAGGAGACTGGTGGTTTATTAACAGGAGACTGGTGGTTTATTAACAGGAGACTGGTGGTTTATTAACTGGTGGTTTATTAACAGGAGACTGGTGGTTTATTGACAGGAGACTGGTGGTTTATTAACAGGAGACTGGTGGTTTATTAACAGGAGACTGGTGGTTTATTAACAGGAGACTGGTGGTTTATTAACAGTAGACTGGTGGTTTATTAACTGGTGGTTTATTAACAGGAGACTGGTGGTTTATTGACAGGAGACTGGTGGTTTATTAACAGGAGACTGGTGGTTTATTAACAGGAGACTGGTGGTTTATTAACAGGAGACTGGTGGTTTATTAACAGGAGACTGGTGGTTTATTAACTGGTGGTTTATTAACAGGAGACTGGTGGTTTATTAACAGGAGACTGGTGGTTTATTAACAGGAGACTGGTGGTTTATTAACTGGAGACTGGTGGTTTATTAACAGGAGACTGGTGGTTTATTAACAGGAGACTGGTGGTTTATTAATAGGAGACTGATGGTTTATTAACAGGAGACTGGTGGTTTATTAACAGGAGACTGGTGGTTTACTAACAGGAGACTTGTGGTTTACTAACAGGAGTCTGGTGGTTTATTAACAGGAGACTGGTGGTTTATTAACAGGAGACTGGTGGTTTATTATCTGGTGGTTTATTAACAGGAGACTGGTGGTTTATTACCAGGAGACTGGTTGTTTATTAACTGGTGGTTTATTAACATGAGACTGGTGGTTTACTAACAGGAGACTGGTGGTTTACTAACAGGAGACTGGTGGTTTACTAACAGGAGACTGGTGGTTTATTAACAGGAGACTATTGGTTTATTAACAGGAGACTGGTGGTTTATTAACTGGTGGTTTATTAACAGGAGACTGGTGGTTTATTAACAGGAGACTGGTGGTTTATTAACAGGAGACTGGTGGTTTATTAACTGGTGGTTTATTAACAGGAGACTGGTGGTTTATTGACAGGAGACTGGTGGTTTATTAACAGGAGACTGGTGGTTTATTAACAGGAGACTGGTGGTTTATTAACAGGAGACTGGTGGTTTATTAACAGTAGACTGGTGGTTTATTAACTGGTGGTTTATTAACAGGAGACTGGTGGTTTATTGACAGGAGACTGGTGGTTTATTAACAGGAGACTGGTGGTTTATTAACAGGAGACTGGTGGTTTATTAACAGGAGACTGGTGGTTTATTAACAGGAGACTGGTGGTTTATTAACTGGTGGTTTATTAACAGGAGACTGGTGGTTTATTAACAGGAGACTGGTGGTTTATTAACAGGAGACTGGTGGTTTATTAACTGGAGACTGGTGGTTTATTAACAGGAGACTGGTGGTTTATTAACAGGAGACTGGTGGTTTATTAATAGGAGACTGATGGTTTATTAACAGGAGACTGGTGGTTTATTAACAGGAGACTGGTGGTTTACTAACAGGAGACTAGTGGTTTACTAACAGGAGTCTGGTGGTTTATTAACAGGAGACTGGTCGTTTATTAACAGGAGACTGGTCGTTTATTAACACGAGACTGGTCGTTTATTAACAGGAGACTGGGGGTTTACTAACAGGAGACTGGTGGTTTATTAACAGGAGACTGGTGGTTTATTAACAGGAGACTGGTGGTTTATTAACAGGAGACTGGTGGTTTATTAACAGGAGACTGGTGGTTTATTAACAGGAGACTGGTGGTTTATTAACAGGAGACTGATGGTTTACTAACATGAGACTGGTAGTTTTCTAAAAGGAGACTGGTGGTTTATTAACAGGAGACTGGTGGTTTATTAACAGGAGACTGGTGGTTTATTAACAGGAGACTGGTGGTTTATTAACTGGTGGTTTATTAACAGGAGACTGGTGGTTTATTAACAGGAGACTGGTGGTTTATTAACAGGAGACTGGTGGTTTATTAACAGGAGACTGGTGGTTTATTAACAGGAGACTGGTGGTTTATTAACTGGTGGTTTATTAACAGGAGACTGGTGGTTTATTAACAGGAGACTGGTGGTTTATTAACAGGAGACTAGTGGTTTATTAACAGGAGACTTGTGGTTTATTAACAGGAGACTGTTGGTTTATTAACAGGAGACTGATGGTTTATTAACAGGAGACTGGTGGTTTATTAACAGGAGACTGGTGGTTTACTAACAGGAGACTAGTGGTTTACTAACAGGAGACTGGTGGTTTATTAACAGGAGACTGGTCGTTTATTAACAGGAGACTGGTCGTTTATTAACAGGAGACTGGGGGTTTACTAACAGGAGACTGGTGGTTTATTAACAGGAGACTGGTGGTTTATTAACAGGAGACTGGTGGTTTATTAACAGGAGACTGGTGGTTTATTAACAGGAGACTGGTGGTTTATTAACAGGAGACTGGTGGTTTATTAACTGGTGGTTTATTAACAGGAGACTGGTGGTTTATTACCAGGAGACTGGTTGTTTATTAACTGGTGGTTTATTAACATGAGACTGGTGGTTTACTAACAGGAGACTGGTGGTTTACTAACAGGAGACTGGTGGTTTACTAACAGGAGACTGGTGGTTTATTAACAGGAGACTATTGGTTTATTAACAGGAGACTGGTGGTTTATTAACTGGTGGTTTATTAACAGGAGACTGGTGGTTTATTAACAGGAGACTGGTGGTTTATTAACAGGAGACTGGTGGTTTATTGACAGGAGACTGGTGGTTTATTAACAGGAGACTGGTGGTTTATTAACAGGAGACTGGTGGTTTATTAACAGGAGACTGGTGGTTTATTAACAGTAGACTGGTGGTTTATTAACTGGTGGTTTATTAACAGGAGACTGGTGGTTTATTGACAGGAGACTGGTGGTTTATTAACAGGAGACTGGTGGTTTATTAACAGGAGACTGGTGGTTTATTAACAGGAGACTGGTGGTTTATTAACAGGAGACTGGTGGTTTATTAACTGGTGGTTTATTAACAGGAGACTGGTGGTTTATTAACAGGAGACTGTTGGTTTATTAACAGGAGACTGGTGGTTTATTAACTGGTGGTTTATTAACAGGAGACTGGTGGTTTATTACCAGGAGACTGGTTGTTTATTAACTGGTGGTTTATTAACATGAGACTGGTGGTTTACTAACAGGAGACTGGTGGTTTACTAACAGGAGACTGGTGGTTTACTAACAGGAGACTGGTGGTTTATTAACAGGAGACTATTGGTTTATTAACAGGAGACTGGTGGTTTATTAACTGGTGGTTTATTAACAGGAGACTGGTGGTTTATTAACAGGAGACTGGTGGTTTATTAACAGGAGACTGGTGGTTTATTAACTGGTGGTTTATTAACAGGAGACTGGTGGTTTATTGACAGGAGACTGGTGGTTTATTAACAGGAGACTGGTGGTTTATTAACAGGAGACTGGTGGTTTATTAACAGGAGACTGGTGGTTTATTAACAGTAGACTGGTGGTTTATTAACTGGTGGTTTATTAACAGGAGACTGGTGGTTTATTGACAGGAGACTGGTGGTTTATTAACAGGAGACTGGTGGTTTATTAACAGGAGACTGGTGGTTTATTAACAGGAGACTGGTGGTTTATTAACAGGAGACTGGTGGTTTATTAACTGGTGGTTTATTAACAGGAGACTGGTGGTTTATTAACAGGAGACTGGTGGTTTATTAACAGGAGACTGGTGGTTTATTAACTGGAGACTGGTGGTTTATTAACAGGAGACTGGTGGTTTATTAACAGGAGACTGGTGGTTTATTAATAGGAGACTGATGGTTTATTAACAGGAGACTGGTGGTTTATTAACAGGAGACTGGTGGTTTACTAACAGGAGACTAGTGGTTTACTAACAGGAGAGTGGTGGTTTATTAACAGGAGACTGGTCGTTTATTAACAGTAGACTGGTCGTTTATTAACAGGAGACTGGTCGTTTATTAACAGGAGACTGGGGGTTTACTAACAGGAGACTGGTGGTTTATTAACAGGAGACTGGTGGTTTATTAACAGGAGACTGGTGGTTTATTAACAGGAGACTGGTGGTTTATTAACAGGAGACTGATGGTTTATTAACAGGAGACTGGTGGTTTATTAACAGGAGACTGATGGTTTACTAACAGGAGACTGGTAGTTTTCTAACAGGAGACTGGTGGTTTATTAACAGGAGACTGGTGGTTTATTAACAGGAGACTGGTGGTTTATTAACAGGAGACTGGTGGTTTATTAACTGGTGGTTTATTAACAGGAGACTGGTGGTTTATTAACAGGAGACTGGTGGTTTATTAACAGGAGACTGGTGGTTTATTAACAGGAGACGGGTGGTTTATTAACAGGAGACTGGTGGTTATTAACTGGTGGTTTATTAACAGGAGACTGGTGGTTTATTAACAGGAGACTGGTGGTTTATTAACAGGAGACTGGTGGTTTATTAACAGGAGACTAGTGGTTTATTAACAGGAGACTGGTGGTTTATTAACTGGTGGTTTATTAACAGGAGACTGGTGGTTTATTAACAGGAGACTGGTGGTTTATTAACAGGAGACTGGTGGTTTACTAACTGGAGACTGGTGGTTTATTAACAGGAGACTGGTGGTTTATTAACAGGAGACTGGTGGTTTATTAATAGGAGACTGGTGGTTTATTAACAGGAGACTGGTGGTTTATTAACAGGAGACTGGTGGTTTACTAACAGGAGACTAGTGGTTTACTAACAGGAGACTGGTGGTTTATTAACAGGAGACTGGTCGTTTATTAACAGGAGACTGGTGGTTTATTAACAGGAGACTGGTGGTTTATTAACAGGAGACTGGTGGTTTATTAACAGGAGACTGGTGGTTTATTCGGAGACTGGTGGTTTATTAACAGGAGACTGGTGGTTTATTAACAGGAGACTGGTGGTTTATTAACAGGAGACTGGTGGTTTATTAACAGGAGACGGGTGGTTTATTAACAGGAGACTGGTGGTTTATTAACTGGTGGTTTATTAACAGGAGACTGGTGGTTTATTAACAGGAGACTGGTGGTTTATTAACAGGAGACTGGTGGTTTATTAACAGGAGACTTGTGGTTTATTAACAGGAGACTGTTGGTTTATTAACAGGAGACTGGTGGTTTATTAACAGGAGACTGGTGGTTTATTAACAGGAGACTGGTGGTTTACTAACAGGAGACTAGTGGTTTACTAACAGGAGACTGGTGGTTTATTAACAGGAGACTGGTCGTTTATTAACAGGAGACTGGTCGTTTATTAACAGGAGACTGGTGGTTTACTAACAGGAGACTGGTGGTTTATTAACAGGAGACTGGTGGTTTATTAACAGGAGACTGGTGGTTTATTAACAGGAGACTGGTGGTTTATTAACAGGAGACTGGTGGTTTATTACCAGGAGACTGGTGGTTTATTAACTGGTGGTTTATTAACAGGAGACTGGTGGTTTATTACCAGGAGACTGGTTGTTTATTAACTGGTGGTTTATTAACAGGAGACTGGTGGTTTACTAACAGGAGACCGGTGGTTTATTAACAGGAGACTGGTGGTTTACTAACAGGAGACTGGTGGTTTATTAACAGGAGACTGGTGGTTTATTAACAGGAGACTGGTGGTTTATTAACAGGAGACTGGTGGTTTATTAACAGGAGACTGGTGGTTTATTAACAGGAGACTGGTGGTTTATTAACAGGAGACTGGTGGTTTATTAACAGGAGACTGGTGGTTTATTAACAGGAGACTGGTGGTTTACTAACAGGAGACTGGTGGTTTATTAACAGGAGACTGGTGGTTTATTAACAGGAGACTGGTCGTTTATTAACAGGAGACTGGTGGTTTATTAACAGGAGACTGGTGGTTTATTAACAGGAGACTGGTGGTTTATTAACAGGAGACTGGTGGTTTATTGACAGGAGACTGGTGGTTTATTAACAGGAGACTGGTGGTTTATTAACAGGAGACTGGTGGTTTATTAACAGGAGACTGGTGGTTTATTAACAGGAGACTGGTGGTTTATTACCAGGAGACTGGTTGTTTATTAACTGGTGGTTTATTAACATGAGACTGGTGGTTTACTAACAGGAGACCGGTGGTTTACTAACAGGAGACTGGTGGTTTACTAACAGGAGACTGGTGGTTTATTAACAGGAGACTATTGGTTTATTAACAGGAGACTGGTGGTTTATTAACTGGTGGTTTATTAACAGGAGACTGGTGGTTTATTAACAGGAGACTGGTGGTTTATTAACAGGAGACTGGTGGTTTATTAACTGGTGGTTTATTAACAGGAGACTGGTGGTTTATTGACAGGAGACTGGTGGTTTATTAACAGGAGACTGGTGGTTTATTAACAGGAGACTGGTGGTTTATTAACAGGAGACTGGTGGTTTATTAACAGTAGACTGGTGGTTTATTAACTGGTGGTTTATTAACAGGAGACTGCTGGTTTGCGGGACTGGTGGACAGGAGACTGGTGGTTTATTAACAGGAGACTGGTGGTTTATTAACAGGAGACTGGTGGTTTATTAACAGGAGACTGGTGGTTTATTAACTGGTGGTTTATTAACAGGAGACTGGTGGTTTATTACCAGGAGACTGGTTGTTTATTAACTGGTGGTTTATTAACATGAGACTGGTGGTTTACTAACAGGAGACCGGTGGTTTACTAACAGGAGACTGGTGGTTTACTAACAGGAGACTGGTGGTTTATTAACAGGAGACTATTGGTTTATTAACAGGAGACTGGTGGTTTATTAACTGGTGGTTTATTAACAGGAGACTGGTGGTTTATTAACAGGAGACTGGTGGTTTATTAACAGGAGACTGGTGGTTTATTAACTGGTGGTTTATTAACAGGAGACTGGTGGTTTATTGACAGGAGACTGGTGGTTTATTAACAGGAGACTGGTGGTTTATTAACAGGAGACTGGTGGTTTATTAACAGGAGACTGGTGGTTTATTAACAGTAGACTGGTGGTTTATTAACTGGTGGTTTATTAACAGGAGACTGCTGGTTTATTGACAGGAGACTGGTGGTTTATTAACAGGAGACTGGTGGTTTATTAACAGGAGACTGGTGGTTTATTAACAGGAGACTGGTGGTTTATTAACAGTAGACTGGTGGTTTATTAACTGGTGGTTTATTAACAGGAGACTGCTGGTTTATTGACAGGAGACTGGTGGTTTATTAACAGGAGACTGGTGGTTTATTAACAGGAGACTGGTGGTTTATTAACAGGAGACTGGTGGTTTATTAACTGGTGGTTTATTAACAGGAGACTGGTGGTTTATTACCAGGAGACTGGTTGTTTATTAACTGGTGGTTTATTAACATGAGACTGGTGGTTTACTAACAGGAGACCGGTGGTTTACTAACAGGAGACTGGTGGTTTACTAACAGGAGACTGGTGGTTTATTAACAGGAGACTATTGGTTTATTAACAGGAGACTGGTGGTTTATTAACTGGTGGTTTATTAACAGGAGACTGGTGGTTTATTAACAGGAGACTGGTGGTTTATTAACAGGAGACTGGTGGTTTATTAACTGGTGGTTTATTAACAGGAGACTGGTGGTTTATTGACAGGAGACTGGTGGTTTATTAACAGGAGACTGGTGGTTTATTAACAGGAGACTGGTGGTTTATTAACAGGAGACTGGTGGTTTATTAACAGTAGACTGGTGGTTTATTAACTGGTGGTTTATTAACAGGAGACTGCTGGTTTATTGACAGGAGACTGGTGGTTTATTAACAGGAGACTGGTGGTTTATTAACAGGAGACTGGTGGTTTATTAACAGGAGACTGGTGGTTTATTAACAGGAGACTGGTGGTTTATTAACTGGTGGTTTATTAACAGGAGACTGGTGGTTTATTAACAGGAGACTGGTGGTTTATTAACAGGAGACTGGTGGTTTATTAACAGGAGACTGGTGGTTTATTACCAGGAGACTGGTGGTTTATTAACTGGTGGTTTATTAACAGGAGACTGGTGGTTTATTACCAGGAGACTGGTTGTTTATTAACTGGTGGTTTATTAACATGAGACTGGTGGTTTACTAACAGGAGACTGGTGGTTTACTAACAGGAGACTGGTGGTTTATTAACAGGAGACTGGTTGTTTATTAACATGAGACCTGTGGTTTACTAACAGGAGACTGGTGGTTTATTAACAGGAGACTGGTGGTTTATTAACTGGTGGTTTATTAACAGGAGACTGGTGGTTTATAAACAGGAGACTGGTGGTTTACTAACAGGTGGTTTACTAACAGGAGACTGGTGGTTTATTAACAGGAGACTGGTGGTTTATTAACAGGAGACTGGTGGTTTATTAACTGGTGGTTTATTAACAGGAGACTGGTGGTTTATTAACAGGAGACTGGTGGTTTATTAACAGGAGACTAGTGGTTTATTAACAGGAGACTGGTGGTTTATTAACAGGAGACTGGTGGTTTATTAACAGGAGACTGGTGGTTTATTAACAGGAGACTGGTGGTTTATTAACAGGAGACTGGTGGTTTATTACCAGGAGACTGGTTGTTTATTAACTGGTGGTTTATTAACATGAGACTGGTGGTTTACTAACAGGAGACCGGTGGTTTACTAACAGGAGACTGGTGGTTTACTAACAGGAGACTGGTGGTTTATTAACAGGAGACTATTGGTTTATTAACAGGAGACTGGTGGTTTATTAACTGGTGGTTTATTAACAGGAGACTGGTGGTTTATTAACAGGAGACTGGTGGTTTATTAACAGGAGACTGGTGGTTTATTAACTGGTGGTTTATTAACAGGAGACTGGTGGTTTATTGACAGGAGACTGGTGGTTTATTAACAGGAGACGGGTGGTTTATTAACAGGAGACTGGTGGTTTATTAACAGGAGACTGGTGGTTTATTAACAGTAGACTGGTGGTTTATTAACTGGTGGTTTATTAACAGGAGACTGGTGGTTTATTGACAGGAGACTGGTGGTTTATTAACAGGAGACTGGTGGTTTATTAACAGGAGACTGGTGGTTTATTAACAGGAGACTGGTGGTTTATTAACAGGAGACTGGTGGTTTATTAACTGGTGGTTTATTAACAGGAGACTGGTGGTTTATTAACAGGAGACTGGTGGTTTATTAACAGGAGACTGGTGGTTTATTAACTGGAGACTGGTGGTTTATTAACTGGTGGTTTATTAACAGGAGACTGGTGGTTTATTAACAGGAGACTGGTGGTTTATTAACAGGAGACTGGTGGTTTATTAACAGGAGACTGGTGGTTTATTAATAGGAGACTGATGGTTTATTAACAGGAGACTGGTGGTTTATTAACAGGAGACTGGTGGTTTACTAACAGGAGACTAGTGGTTTACTAACAGGAGACTGGTGGTTTATTAACAGGAGACTGGTCGTTTATTAACAGGAGACTGGTCGTTTATTAACAGGAGACTGGTCGTTTATTAACAGGAGACTGGGGGTTTACTAACAGGAGACTGGTGGTTTATTAACAGGAGACTGGTGGTTTATTAACAGGAGACTGGTGGTTTATTAACAGGAGACTGGTGGTTTATTAACAGGAGACTGGTGGTTTATTAACAGGAGACTGGTGGTTTATTAACAGGAGACTGGTGGTTTATTACCAGGAGACTGGTGGTTTATTAACTGGTGGTTTATTAACAGGAGACTGGTGGTTTATTACCAGGAGACTGGTTGTTTATTAACTGGTGGTTTATTAACATGAGACTGGTGGTTTACTAACAGGAGACTGGTGGTTTACTAACAGGAGACTGGTGGTTTATTAACAGGAGACTGGTTGTTTATTAACATGAGACCTGTGGTTTACTAACAGGAGACTGGTGGTTTATTAACAGGAGACTGGTGGTTTATTAACTGGTGGTTTATTAACAGGAGACTGGTGGTTTATAAACAGGAGACTGGTGGTTTACTAACAGGTGGTTTACTAACAGGAGACTGGTGGTTTATTAACAGGAGACTGGTGGTTTACTAACAGGAGACTAGTGGTTTACTAACAGGAGACTGGTGGTTTATTAACAGGAGACTGGTCGTTTATTAACAGGAGACTGGTCGTTTATTAACAGGAGACTGGGGGTTTACTAACAGGAGACTGGTGGTTTATTAACAGGAGACTGGTGGTTTATTAACAGGAGACTGGTGGTTTATTAACAGGAGACTGGTGGTTTATTAACAGGAGACTGGTGGTTTATTACCAGGAGACTGGTGGTTTATTAACTGGTGGTTTATTAACAGGAGACTGGTGGTTTATTACCAGGAGACTGGTTGTTTATTAACTGGTGGTTTATTAACATGAGACTGGTGGTTTACTAACAGGAGACTGGTGGTTTACTAACAGGAGACTGGTGGTTTATTAACAGGAGACTGGTTGTTTATTAACATGAGACCTGTGGTTTACTAACAGGAGACTGGTGGTTTATTAACAGGAGACTGGTGGTTTATTAACTGGTGGTTTATTAACAGGAGACTGGTGGTTTATAAACAGGAGACTGGTGGTTTACTAACAGGTGGTTTACTAACAGGAGACTGGTGGTTTATTAACAGGAGACTGGTGGTTTATTAACAGGAGACTGGTGGTTTATTAACTGGTGGTTTATTAACAGGAGACTGGTGGTTTATTAACAGGAGACTGGTGGTTAATTAACAGGAGACTAGTGGTTTATTAACAGGAGACTTGTGGTTTATTAACAGGAGACTGTTGGTTTATTAACAGGAGACTGATGGTTTATTAACAGGAGACTGGTGGTTTATTAACAGGAGACTGGTGGTTTACTAACAGGAGACTAGTGGTTTACTAACAGGAGACTGGTGGTTTATTAACAGGAGACTGGTCGTTTATTAACAGGAGACTGGTCGTTTATTAACAGGAGATTGGGGGTTTACTAACAGGAGACTGGTGGTTTATTAACAGGAGACTGGTGGTTTATTAACAGGAGACTGGTGGTTTATTAACAGGAGACTGGTGGTTTATTAACAGGAGACTGGTGGTTTATTAACAGGAGACTGGTGGTTTATTAACTGGTGGTTTATTAACAGGAGACTGGTGGTTTATTACCAGGAGACTGGTTGTTTATTAACTGGTGGTTTATTAACATGAGACTGGTGGTTTACTAACAGGAGACCGGTGGTTTACTAACAGGAGACTGGTGGTTTACTAACAGGAGACTGGTGGTTTATTAACAGGAGACTATTGGTTTATTAACAGGAGACTGGTGGTTTATTAACTGGTGGTTTATTAACAGGAGACTGGTGGTTTATTAACAGGAGACTGGTGGTTTATTAACAGGAGACTGGTGGTTTATTAACTGGTGGTTTATTAACAGGAGAATGGTGGTTTATTGACAGGAGACTGGTGGTTTATTAACAGGAGACTGGTGGTTTATTAACAGGAGACTGGTGGTTTATTAACAGGAGACTGGTGGTTTATTAACAGTAGACTGGTGGTTTATTAACTGGTGGTTTATTAACAGGAGACTGCTGGTTTATTGACAGGAGACTGGTGGTTTATTAACAGGAGACTGGTGGTTTATTAACAGGAGACTGGTGGTTTATTAACAGGAGACTGGTGGTTTATTAACAGGAGACTGGTGGTTTATTAACTGGTGGTTTATTAACAGGAGACTGGTGGTTTATTACCAGGAGACTGGTTGTTTATTAACTGGTGGTTTATTAACATGAGACTGGTGGTTTACTAACAGGAGACCGGTGGTTTACTAACAGGAGACTGGTGGTTTACTAACAGGAGACTGGTGGTTTATTAACAGGAGACTATTGGTTTATTAACAGGAGACTGGTGGTTTATTAACTGGTGGTTTATTAACAGGAGACTGGTGGTTTATTAACAGGAGACTGGTGGTTTATTAACTGGTGGTTTATTAACAGGAGACTGGTGGTTTATTGACAGGAGACTGGTGGTTTATTAACAGGAGACTGGTGGTTTATTAACAGGAGACTGGTGGTTTATTAACAGGAGACTGGTGGTTTATTAACAGGAGACTGGTGGTTTATTAACTGGTGGTTTATTAACAGGAGACTGCTGGTTTATTGACAGGAGACTGGTGGTTTATTAACAGGAGACTGGTGGTTTATTAACAGGAGACTGGTGGTTTATTAACAGGAGACTGGTGGTTTATTAACTGGTGGTTTATTAACAGGAGACTGGTGGTTTATTACCAGGAGACTGGTTGTTTATTAACTGGTGGTTTATTAACATGAGACTGGTGGTTTACTAACAGGAGACCGGTGGTTTACTAACAGGAGACTGGTGGTTTACTAACAGGAGACTGGTGGTTTATTAACAGGAGACTATTGGTTTATTAACAGGAGACTGGTGGTTTATTAACTGGTGGTTTATTAACAGGAGACTGGTGGTTTATTAACAGGAGACTGGTGGTTTATTAACAGGAGACTGGTGGTTTATTAACTGGTGGTTTATTAACAGGAGACTGGTGGTTTATTGACAGGAGACTGGTGGTTTATTAACAGGAGACTGGTGGTTTATTAACAGGAGACTGGTGGTTTATTAACAGGAGACTGGTGGTTTATTAACAGTAGACTGGTGGTTTATTAACTGGTGGTTTATTAACAGGAGACTGCTGGTTTATTGACAGGAGACTGGTGGTTTATTAACAGGAGACTGGTGGTTTATTAACAGGAGACTGGTGGTTTATTAACTGGTGGTTTATTAACAGGAGACTGGTGGTTTATTACCAGGAGACTGGTTGTTTATTAACTGGTGGTTTATTAACATGAGACTGGTGGTTTACTAACAGGAGACCGGTGGTTTACTAACAGGAGACTGGTGGTTTACTAACAGGAGACTGGTGGTTTATTAACAGGAGACTATTGGTTTATTAACAGGAGACTGGTGGTTTATTAACTGGTGGTTTATTAACAGGAGACTGGTGGTTTATTAACAGGAGACTGGTGGTTTATTAACAGGAGACTGGTGGTTTATTAACTGGTGGTTTATTAACAGGAGACTGGTGGTTTATTGACAGGAGACTGGTGGTTTATTAACAGGAGACTGGTGGTTTATTAACAGGAGACTGGTGGTTTATTAACAGGAGACTGGTGGTTTATTAACAGTAGACTGGTGGTTTATTAACTGGTGGTTTATTAACAGGAGACTGCTGGTTTATTGACAGGAGACTGGTGGTTTATTAACAGGAGACTGGTGGTTTATTAACAGGAGACTGGTGGTTTATTAACAGGAGACTGGTGGTTTATTAACAGGAGACTGGTGGTTTATTAACTGGTGGTTTATTAACAGGAGACTGGTGGTTTATTAACAGGAGACTGGTGGTTTATTAACAGGAGACTGGTGGTTTATTAACAGGAGACTGGTGGTTTATTACCAGGAGACTGGTGGTTTATTAACTGGTGGTTTATTAACAGGAGACTGGTGGTTTATTACCAGGAGACTGGTTGTTTATTAACTGGTGGTTTATTAACATGAGACTGGTGGTTTACTAACAGGAGACTGGTGGTTTACTAACAGGAGACTGGTGGTTTATTAACAGGAGACTGGTTGTTTATTAACATGAGACCTGTGGTTTACTAACAGGAGACTGGTGGTTTATTAACAGGAGACTGGTGGTTTATTAACTGGTGGTTTATTAACAGGAGACTGGTGGTTTATAAACAGGAGACTGGTGGTTTACTAACAGGTGGTTTACTAACAGGAGACTGGTGGTTTATTAACAGGAGACTGGTGGTTTATTAACAGGAGACTGGTGGTTTATTAACTGGTGGTTTATTAACAGGAGACTGGTGGTTTATTAACAGGAGACTGGTGGTTTATTAACAGGAGACTAGTGGTTTATTAACAGGAGACTGGTGGTTTATTAACAGGAGACTGGTGGTTTATTAACAGGAGACTGGTGGTTTATTAACAGGAGACTGGTGGTTTATTAACAGGAGACTGGTGGTTTATTACCAGGAGACTGGTTGTTTATTAACTGGTGGTTTATTAACATGAGACTGGTGGTTTACTAACAGGAGACCGGTGGTTTACTAACAGGAGACTGGTGGTTTACTAACAGGAGACTGGTGGTTTATTAACAGGAGACTATTGGTTTATTAACAGGAGACTGGTGGTTTATTAACTGGTGGTTTATTAACAGGAGACTGGTGGTTTATTAACAGGAGACTGGTGGTTTATTAACAGGAGACTGGTGGTTTATTACCAGGAGACTGGTTGTTTATTAACTGGTGGTTTATTAACATGAGACTGGTGGTTTACTAACAGGAGACCGGTGGTTTACTAACAGGAGACTGGTGGTTTACTAACAGGAGACTGGTGGTTTATTAACAGGAGACTATTGGTTTATTAACAGGAGACTGGTGGTTTATTAACTGGTGGTTTATTAACAGGAGACTGGTGGTTTATTAACAGGAGACTGGTGGTTTATTAACAGGAGACTAGTGGTTTATTAACAGGAGACTGGTGGTTTATTAACAGGAGACTGATGGTTTATTAACAGGAGACTGGTGGTTTATTAACAGGAGACTGGTGGTTTATTAACAGGAGACTGATGGTTTATTAACAGGAGACTGGTGGTTTACTAACAGGAGACTGGTGGTTTACTAACAGGAGACTGGTGGTTTATTAACAGGAGACTGGTCGTTTATTAACAGGAGACTGGTCGTTTATTAACAGGAGACAGGTCGTTTATTAACAGGAGACTGGGGGTTTACTAACAGGAGACTGGTGGTTTATTAACAGGAGACTGGTGGTTTATTAACAGGAGACTGGTGGTTTATTAACAGGAGACTGATGGTTTATTAACAGGAGACTGGTGGTTTATTAACAGGAGACTGATGGTTTACTAACAGGAGACTGGTAGTTTACTAACAGGAGACTGGTGGTTTATTAACAGGAGACTGGTGGTTTATTAACAGGAGACTGGTGGTTTATTAACAGGAGACTGGTGGTTTATTAACAGGAGACTGGTGGTTTATTAACAGGAGACTGGTGGTTTATTAACAGGAGACTGGTGGTTTATTAACAGGAGACTGGTGGTTTATTAACAGGAGACTGGTGGTTTATTAACTGGTGGTTTATTAACAGGAGACTGGTGGTTTATTAACAGGAGACTGGTGGTTTATTAACAGGAGACTGGTGGTTTATTAACAGGAGACTGGTGGTTTATTAACTGGTGGTTTATTAACAGGAGACTGGTGGTTTATTGACAGGAGACTGGTGGTTTATTAACAGGAGACTGGTGGTTTATTAACAGGAGACTGGTGGTTTATTAACAGGAGACTGGTGGTTTATTAACAGGAGACTGGTGGTTTATTAACTGGTGGTTTATTAACAGCAGACTGGTGGTTTATTAACAGGAGACTGGTGGTTTATTAACTGGTGGTTCATTAACAGGAGACAGGTGGTTTATTAACAGGAGACTGGTGGTTTATTAACAGGAGACTGGTGGTTTACTAACAGGAGACTAGTGGTTTACTAACAGGAGACTGGTGGTTTATTAACAGGAGACTGGTGGTTTATTAACAGGAGACTGGTCGTTTATTAACAGGAGACTGGGGGTTTACTAACAGGAGACTGGTGGTTTATTAACAGGAGACTGGTGGTTTATTAACAGGAGACTGGTGGTTTATTAACAGGAGACTGGTGGTTTATTAACAGGAGACTGGTGGTTTATTAACTGGTGGTTTATTAACAGGAGACTGGTGGTTTATTACCAGGAGACTGGTTGTTTATTAACTGGTGGTTTATTAACATGAGACTGGTGGTTTACTAACAGGAGACTGGTGGATTACTAACAGGAGACTGGTGGTTTACTAACAGGAGACTGGTGGTTTATTAACAGGAGACTATTGGTTTATTAACAGGAGACTGGTGGTTTATTAACTGGTGGTTTATTAACAGGAGACTGGTGGTTTATTAACAGGAGACTGGTGGTTTATTAACAGGAGACTGGTGGTTTATTAACTGGTGGTTTATTAACAGGAGACTGGTGGTTTATTGACAGGAGACTGGTGGTTTATTAACAGGAGACTGGTGGTTTATTAACAGGAGACTGGTGGTTTATTAACAGGAGACTGGTGGTTTATTAACAGGAGACTGGTGGTTTATTAACTGGTGGTTCATTAACAGGAGACTGGTGGTTTATTAACAGGAGACTGGTGGTTTATTAACAGGAGACTGGTGGTTTATTAACAGGAGACTAGTGGTTTATTAACAGGAGACTGGTGGTTTATTAACAGGAGACTGATGGTTTATTAACAGGAGACTGGTGGTTTATTAACAGGAGACTGGTGGTTTATTAACAGGAGACTGATGGTTTATTAACAGGAGACTGGTGGTTTATTAACAGGAGACTGGTGGTTTACTAGCAGGAGACTGGTGGTTTACTAACAGGAGACTGGTGGTTTATTAACAGGAGACTGGTGGGTTATTAACAGGAGACTGGTGGTTTATTAACAGGAGACTGGTGGTTTATTAACTGGTGGTTTATTAACAGGAGACTGGTGGTTTATAAACAGGAGACTGGTGGTTTATTAACAGGAGACTGGTGGTTTATTAACAGGAGACTGGTGGTTTATTAACAGAAGACTGGTGGTTTATTAACATGAGACTGGTGGTTTATTAACTGGTGGTTTATTAACAGGAGACTGGTGGTTTATTGACAGGAGACTGGTGGTTTATTAACAGGAGACTGGGGGTTTATTAACAGGAGACTGGTGGTTTATTAACAGGAGATTGGTGGTTTATTAACTGGTGGTTTATTAACAGGAGACTGGTGGTTTATTGACAGGAGACTGGTGGTTTATTAACAGGAGACTGGTGGTTTATTAACAGGAGACTGGTGGTTTATTAACAGGAGACTGGTGGTTTATTAACAGGAGACTGGTGGTTTATTAACTGGTGGTTTATTAACAGCAGACTGGTGGTTTATTAACAGGAGACTGGTGGTTTACTAACAGGAGACTGGTGGTTTATTAACAGGAGACTATTGGTTTATTAACAGGAGACTGGTGGTTTATTAACTGGTGGTTTATTAACAGGAGACTGGTGGTTTATTAACAGGAGACTGGTGGTTTATTAACAGGAGACTGGTGGTTTATTAACTGGTGGTTTATTAACAGGAGACTGGTGGTTTATTGACAGGAGACTGGTGGTTTATTAACAGGAGACTGGTGGTTTATTAACAGGAGACTGGTGGTTTATTAACAGGAGACTGGTGGTTTATTAACAGGAGACTGGTGGTTTATTAACTGGTGGTTCATTAACAGGAGACTGGTGGTTTATTAACAGGAGACTGGTGGTTTATTAACAGGAGACTGGTGGTTTATTAACAGGAGACTAGTGGTTTATTAACAGGAGACTGGTGGTTTATTAACAGGAGACTGATGGTTTATTAACAGGAGACTGGTGGTTTATTAACAGGAGACTGGTGGTTTATTAACAGGAGACTGATGGTTTATTAACAGGAGACTGGTGGTTTATTAACAGGAGACTGGTGGTTTACTAGCAGGAGACTGGTGGTTTACTAACAGGAGACTGGTGGTTTATTAACAGGAGACTGGTGGGTTATTAACAGGAGACTGGTGGTTTATTAACAGGAGACTGGTGGTTTATTAACTGGTGGTTTATTAACAGGAGACTGGTGGTTTATAAACAGGAGACTGGTGGTTTATTAACAGGAGACTGGTGGTTTATTAACAGGAGACTGGTGGTTTATTAACAGAAGACTGGTGGTTTATTAACATGAGACTGGTGGTTTATTAACTGGTGGTTTATTAACAGGAGACTGGTGGTTTATTGACAGGAGACTGGTGGTTTATTAACAGGAGACTGGGGGTTTATTAACAGGAGACTGGTGGTTTATTAACAGGAGATTGGTGGTTTATTAACTGGTGGTTTATTAACAGGAGACTGGTGGTTTATTGACAGGAGACTGGTGGTTTATTAACAGGAGACTGGTGGTTTATTAACAGGAGACTGGTGGTTTATTAACAGGAGACTGGTGGTTTATTAACAGGAGAC
This sequence comes from Salmo salar, assembly GCF_965601325.2. NCBI lineage: Eukaryota > Metazoa > Chordata > Actinopteri > Salmoniformes > Salmonidae > Salmo > Salmo salar. Next base: position 51,938,256 of record NC_138308.1, read on the forward strand.
TGGTGGTTTATTAACTGGTGGTTTATTAACAGCAGACTGGTGGTTTATTAACAGGAGACTGGTGGTTTATTAACAGGAGACTGGTGGTTTATTAACAGGAGACTGGTGGTTTATTAACTGGTGGTTCATTAACAGGAGACTGGTGGTTTATTAACAGGAGACTGGTGGTTTATTAAAGGAGACTGGTGGTTTATTAACAGGAGACTAGTGGTTTATTAACAGGAGACTGGTGGTTTATTAACAGGAGACTGATGGTTTATTAACAGGTAACTGGTGGTTTATTAACAGGAGACTGGTGGTTTATTAACAGGAGACTGATGGTTTATTAACAGGAGACTGGTGGTTTATTAACAGGAGACTGGTGGTTTACTAACAGGAGACTGGTGGTTTACTAACAGGAGACTGGTGGTTTATTAACAGGAGACTGGTGGTTTATTAACAGGAGACTGGTGGTTTATTAACAGGAGACTGGTGGTTTATTAACTGGTGGTTTATTAACAGGAGACTGGTGGTTTATAAACAGGAGACTGGTGGTTTACTAACAGGTGGTTTACTAACAGGAGACTGGTGGTTTATTAACAGGAGACTGGTGGTTTATTAACAGGAGACTGGTGGTTTATTAACTGGTGGTTTATTAACAGGAGACTGGTGGTTTATAAACAGGAGACTGGTGGTTTACTAACAGGTGGTTTACTAACAGGAGACTGGTGGTTTATTAACAGGAGACTGGTGGTTTATTGACTGGTGGTTTATTAACAGGAGACTGGTGGTTTATTAACAGGAGACTGGTGGTTTATTAACAGGAGACTGGTGGTTTATTAACTGGTGGTTTATTAACAGGAGACTGGTGATTTATTAACAGGAGACTGGTGGTTTACTAACTGGAGACTGGTGGTTTGTTAACAGGAGACGGGTGGTTTATTAACTGGTGGTTTATTAACAGGAGACTGGTGGTTTATTAACAGGAGACTGGTGGTTTACTAACAGGAGACTGGTGGTTTATTAACAGGAGACTGGTGGTTTATTAACTGGTGGTTTATTAACAGGAGACTGGTGATTTATTAACAGGAGACTGGTGGTTTACTAACTGGAGACTGGTGGTTTGTTAACAGGAGACTGGTGGTTTATTAACTGGTGGTTTATTAACAGGAGACTGGTGGTTTATTAACAGGAGACTGGTGGTTTATTAACAGGAGACTGGTGGTTTATTAACAGGAGACTGGTGGTTTACTAACAGGAGACTGGTGGTTTATTAACAGGAGACTGGTGGTTTATTAACTGGTGGTTTATTAACAGGAGACTGGTGATTTATTAACAGGAGACTGGTGGTTTACTAACTGGAGACTGGTGGTTTGTTAACAGGAGACTGGTGGTTTATTAACTGGTGGTTTGTTAACAGGAGACTGGTGGTTTATTAACAGGAGACTGGTGGTTTATTAACAGGAGACTGGTGGTTTATTAACAGGAGACTATTGGTTTATTAACAGGAGACTGGTGGTTTATTAACTGGTGGTTTATTAACTGGTGGTTTATTAACAGGAGACTGGTGGTTTATTAACAGGAGACTGGTGGTTTATTAACTGGTGGTTTATTAACAGGAGACAGGTGGTTTATTGACAGGAGACTGGTGGTTTATTAACAGGAGACTGGTGGTTTATTAACAGGAGACTGGTGGTTTATTAACAGGAGACTGGTGGTTTATTAACAGGAGACTGGTGGTTTATTAACTGGTGGTTTATTAACAGCAGACTGGTGGTTTATTAACAGGAGACTGGTGGTTTATTAACTGGTGGTTCATTAACAGGAGACTGGTGGTTTATTAACAGGAGACTGGTGGTTTATTAACAGGAGACTGGTGGTTTATTAACAGGAGACTAGTGGTTTATTAACAGGAGACTGGTGGTTTATTAACAGGAGACTGATGGTTTATTAACAGGAGACTGGTGGTTTATTAACAGGAGACTGGTGGTTTATTAACAGGAGACTGATGGTTTATTAACAGGAGACTGGTGGTTTACTAACAGGAGACTGGTGGTTTACTAACAGGAGACTGGTGGTTTATTAACAGGAGACTGGTCGTTTATTAACAGGAGACTGGTCGTTTATTAACAGGAGACAGGTCGTTTATTAACAGGAGACTGGGGGTTTACTAACAGGAGACTGGTGGTTTATTAACAGGAGACTGGTGGTTTATTAACAGGAGACTGGTGGTTTATTAACAGGAGACTGATGGTTTATTAACAGGAGACTGGTGGTTTATTAACAGGAGACTGATGGTTTACTAACAGGAGACTGGTAGTTTACTAACAGGAGACTGGTGGTTTATTAACAGGAGACTGGTGGTTTATTAACAGGAGACTGGTGGTTTATTAACAGGAGACTGGTGGTTTATTAACAGGAGACTGGTGGTTTATTAACAGGAGACTGGTGGTTTATTAACAGGAGACTGGTGGTTTATTAACAGGAGACTGGTGGTTTATTAACAGGAGACTGGTGGTTTATTAACTGGTGGTTTATTAACAGGAGACTGGTGGTTTATTAACAGGAGACTGGTGGTTTATTAACAGGAGACTGGTGGTTTATTAACAGGAGACTGGTGGTTTATTAACTGGTGGTTTATTAACAGGAGACTGGTGGTTTATTGACAGGAGACTGGTGGTTTATTAACAGGAGACTGGTGGTTTATTAACAGGAGACTGGTGGTTTATTAACAGGAGACTGGTGGTTTATTAACAGGAGACTGGTGGTTTATTAACTGGTGGTTTATTAACAGCAGACTGGTGGTTTATTAACAGGAGACTGGTGGTTTATTAACTGGTGGTTCATTAACAGGAGACAGGTGGTTTATTAACAGGAGACTGGTGGTTTATTAACAGGAGACTAGTGGTTTATTAACCGGAGACTGGTGGTTTATTAACAGGAGACTGATGGTTTATTAACAGGAGACTGGTGGTTTATTAACAGGAGACTGGTGGTTTATTAACAGGAGACTGATGGTTTATTAACAGGAGACTGGTGGTTTACTAACAGGAGACTGGTGGTTTACTAACAGGAGACTGGTGGTTTATTAACAGGAGACTGGTCGTTTATTAACAGGAGACTGGTCGTTTATTAACAGGAGACTGGTCGTTTATTAACAGGAGACTGGGGGTTTACTAACAGGAGACTGGTGGTTTATTAACAGGAGACTGGTGGTTTATTAACAGGAGACTGGTGGTTTATTAACAGGAGACTGGTGGTTTATTAACAGGAGACTGATGGTTTATTAACAGGAGACTGGTGGTTTATTAACAGGAGACTGGTGGTTTATTAACAGGAGACTGGTGGTTTATTAACAGGAGACTGGTGGTTTATTAACAGGAGACTGGTGGTTTATTAACAGGAGACTGGTGGTTTATTAACAGGAGACTGGTGGTTTATTAACTGGTGGTTTATTAACAGGAGACTGGTGGTTTATTAACAGGAGACTGGTGGTTTATTAACAGGAGACTAGTGGTTTATTAACAGGAGACTGGTGGTTTATTAAAAGGAGACTGGTGGTTTATTAACAGGAGACTGATGGTTTATTAACAGGAGACTGGTGGTTTATTAACAGGAGACTGGTGGTTTACTAACAGGAGACTGGTGGTTTATTAACAGGAGACTGGTCGTTTATTAACAGGAGACTGGTCGTTTATTAACAGGAGACTGGGGGTTTACTAACAGGAGACTGGTGGTTTATTAACAGGAGACTGGTGGTTTATTAACAGGAGACTGGTGGTTTATTAACAGGAGACTGGTGGTTTATTACCAGGAGACTGGTGGTTTATTAACTGGTGGTTTATTAACAGGAGACTGGTGGTTTATTACCAGGAGACTGGTGGTTTATTAACTGGTGGTTCATTAACTGGAGACTGGTGGTTTACTAACAGGAGACTGGTGGTTTACTAACAGGAGACTGGTGGTTTATTAACAGGAGACTGGTTGTTTATTAACATGAGACCTGTGGTTTACTAACAGGAGACTGGTGGTTTATTAACAGGAGACTGGTGGTTTATTAACTGGTGGTTTATTAACAGGAGACTGGTGGTTTATAAACAGGAGACTGGTGGTTTACTAACAGGTGGTTTACTAACAGGAGACTGGTGGTTTATTAACAGGAGACTGGTGGTTTATTGACTGGTGGTTTATTAACAGGAGACTGGTGGTTTATTAACAGGGGACTGGTGGTTTATTAATAGGAGACTGGTGGTTTATTAACTGGTGGTTTATTAACAGGAGACTGGTGATTTATTAACAGGAGACTGGTGGTTTACTAACTGGAGACTGGTGGTTTGTTAACAGGAGACGGGTGGTTTATTAACTGGTGGTTTATTAACAGGAGACTGGTGGTTTATTAACAGGAGACTGGCGGTTTACTAACAGGAGACTGGTGGTTTATTAACAGGAGACTGGTGGTTTATTAACTGGTGGTTTATTAACAGGAGACTGGTGATTTATTAACAGGAGACTGGTGGTTTACTAACTGGAGACTGGTGGTTTGTTAACAGGAGACTGGTGGTTTATTAACTGGTGGTTTATTAACAGGAGACTGGTGGTTTATTAACAGGAGACTGGTGGTTTATTAACAGGAGACTGGTGGTTTATTAATAGGAGACTGGTGGTTTATTAACAGGAGACTGGTGGTTTATTAACTGTTGGTTTATTAACTGGAGACTGGTGGTTTATTGACAGGAGACTGGTGGTTTATTAACAGGAGACTGGTGGTTTATTAACAGGAGACTGGTGGTTTATTAACAGGAGACTGGTGGTTTATTAACAGGAGACTGGTGGTTTATTAACTGGTGGTTTATTAACAGGAGACTGGTGGTTTATTAACAGGAGACTGGTGGTTTATTAACAGGAGACTGGTGGTTTATTAACTGGTGGTTCATTAACAGGAGACTGGTGGTTTATTAACAGGAGACTGGTGGTTTATTAACAGGAGACTGGTGGTTTATTAACAGGAGACTAGTGGTTTATTAACAGGAGACTGGTGGTTTATTAACAGGAGACTGGTGGTTTATTAACAGGAGACTGGTGGTTTATTAACAGGAGACTGGTGGTTTATTAACAGGAGACTGATGGTTTATTAACAGGAGACTGGTGGTTTATTAACTGATGGTTTATTAACAGGAGACTGGTGGTTTATTAACAGGAGACTGGTGGTTTACTAACAGGAGACTGGTGGATTATTAACAGGAGACTGGTGGTTTATTAACTGGTGGTTTATTAACAGGAGACTGGTGATTTATTAACAGGAGACTGGTGGTTTACTAACTGGAGACTGGTGGTTTGTTAACAGGAGACTGGTGGTTTATTAACTGGTGGTTTATTAACAGGAGACTGGTGGTTTATTAACAGGAGACTGGTGGTTTATTAACAGGAGACTGGTGGTTTATTAACAGGAGACTGGTGGTTTATTAACAGGAGACTATTGGTTTATTAACAGGAGACTGGTGGATTATTAACTGGTGGTTTATTAACAGGAGACTGGTGGTTTATTAACAGGAGACTGGTGGTTTATTAACAGGAGACTGGTGGTTTATTAACTGGTGGTTTATTAACAAGAGACTGGTGGTTTATTGACAGGAGACTGGTGGTTTATTAACAGGAGACTGGTGGTTTATTAACAGGAGACTGGTGGTTTATTAACAGGAGACTGGTGGTTTATTAACTGGTGGTTCATTAACAGGAGACTGGTGGTTTATTAACAGGAGACTGGTGGTTTATTAACAGGAGACTGGTGGTTTATTAACAGGAGACTAGTGGTTTATTAACAGGAGACTGGTGGTTTATTAACAGGAGACTGATGGTTTATTAACAGGAGACTGGTGGTTTATTAACAGGAGACTGGTGGTTTATTAACAGGAGACTGATGGTTTATTAACAGGAGACTGATGGTTTATTAACAGGAGACTGGTGGTTTATTAACAGGAGACTGGTGGTTTACTAACAGGAGACTGGTGGTTTACTAACAGGAGACTGGTGGTTTATTAACAGGAGACTGGTCGTTTATTAACAGGAGACTGGTCGTTTATTAACAGGAGACTGGTCGTTTATTAACAGGAGACTGGGGGTTTACTAACAGGAGACTGGTGGTTTATTAACAGGAGACTGGTGGTTTATTAACAGGAGACTGGTGGTTTATTAACAGGAGACTGGTGGTTTATTAACAGGAGACTGGTGGTTTATTAACAGGAGACTGATGGTTTATTAACAGGAGACTGGTGGTTTATTAACAGGAGACTGATGGTTTACTAACATGAGACTGGTAGTTTACTAACAGGAGACTGGTGGTTTATTAACAGGAGACTGGTGGTTTATTAACTGGTGGTTTATTAACAGGAGACTGGTGGTTTATTAACAGGAGACTGGTGGTTTATTAACAGGAGACTGGTGGTTTATTAACAGGAGACTGGTGGTTTATTAACAGGAGACTGGTGGTTTATTAACAGGAGACTGGTGGTTTATTAACAGGAGACTGGTGGTTTATTAACTGGTGGTTTATTAACAGGAGACTGGTGGTTTATTAACAGGAGACTGGTGGTTTATTAACAGGAGACTGGTGGTTTATTAACAGGAGACTAGTGGTTTATTAACAGGAGACTGGTGGTTTATTAACAGGAGACTGTTGGTTTATTAACAGGAGACTGGTGGTTTATTAACAGGAGACTGGTGGTTTATTAACAGGAGACTGGTGGTTTATTAACTGGTGGTTTATTAACAGGAGACTGGTCGTTTATTAACAGGAGACTGGGGGTTTACTAACAGGAGACTGGTGGTTTATTAACAGGAGACTGGTGCTTTATTAACAGGAGACTGGTGGTTTATTAACAGGAGACTGGTGGTTTATTAACAGGAGACTGATGGTTTATTAACAGGAGACTGGTGGTTTATTAACAGGAGACTGATGGTTTACTAACATGAGACTGGTCGTTTACTAACAGGAGACTGGTGGTTTATTAACAGGAGACTGGTGGTTTATTAACTGGTGGTTTATTAACAGGAGACTGGTGGTTTATTAACAGGAGACTGGTGGTTTATTAACAGGAGACTGGTGGTTTATTAACAGGAGACTGGTGGTTTATTAACAGGAGACTGGTGGTTTATTAACTGGTGGTTTATTAACAGGAGACTGGTGGTTTACTAACAGGAGACTGGTGGTTTATTAACAGGAGACTGGTGGTTTATTAACAGGAGACTAGTGGTTTATTAACAGGAGACTGGTGGTTTATTAACAGGAGACTGTTGGTTTATTAACAGGAGACTGGTGGTTTATTAACAGGAGACTGATGGTTTATTAACAGGAGACTGGTGGTTTATTAACAGGAGACTGGTGGTTTACTAACAGGAGACTAGTGGTTTACTAACAGGAGACTGGTGGTTTATTAACAGGAGACTGGTCGTTTATTAACAGGAGACTGGTGGTTTATTAACAGGAGACTGATGGTTTATTAACAGGAGACTGATGGTTTATTAACTGGAGACTGGTGGTTTATTAACAGGAGACTGGTGGTTTACTAACAGGAGACTGGTGGTTTACTAACAGGAGACTGGTGGTTTATTAACAGGAGACTGGTCGTTTATTAACAGGAGACTGGTCGTTTATTAACATTAGACTGGTGGTTTATTAACAGGAGACTGGTGGTTTATTAACTGGTGGTTTATTAACAGGAGACTGGTGGTTTATTAACAGGAGACTGGTGGTTTATTAACAGGAGACTGGTGGTTTATTAACTGGTGGTTTATTAACAGGAGACTGGTCGTTTATTAACAGGAGACTGGGGGTTTACTAACAGGAGACTGGTGGTTTATTAACAGGAGACTGGTGGTTTATTAACAGGAGACTGGTGCTTTATTAACAGGAGACTGGTGGATTATTAACAGGAGACTGGTGGTTTATTAACAGGAGACTGATGGTTTATTAACAGGAGACTGGTGGTTTATTAACAGGAGACTGATGGTTTACTAACATGAGACTGGTCGTTTACTAACAGGAGACTGGTGGTTTATTAACAGGAGACTGGTGGTTTATTAACTGGTGGTTTATTAACAGGAGACTGGTGGTTTATTAACAGGAGACTGGTGGTTTATTAACAGGAGACTGGTGGTTTATTAACAGGAGACTGGTGGTTTATTAACAGGAGACTGGTGGTTTATTAACTGGTGGTTTATTAACAGGAGACTGGTGGTTTAATAACAGGAGACTGGTGGTTTATTAACAGGAGACTGGTGGTTTATTAACAGGAGACTAGTGGTTTATTAACAGGAGACTGGTGGTTTATTAACAGGAGACTGTTGGTTTATTAACAGGAGACTGGTGGTTTATTAACAGGAGACTGATGGTTTATTAACAGGAGACTGGTGGTTTATTAACAGGAGACTGGTGGTTTACTAACAGGAGACTAGTGGTTTACTAACAGGAGACTGGTGGTTTATTAACAGGAGACTGGTCGTTTATTAACAGGAGACTGGTGGTTTATTAACAGGAGACTGATGGTTTATTAACTGGAGACTGGTGGTTTATTAACAGGAGACTGGTGGTTTACTAACAGGAGACTGGTGGTTTACTAACAGGAGACTGGTGGTTTATTAACAGGAGACTGGTGGTTTATTAACAGGAGACTGGTCGTTTATTAACAGGAGACTGGTCGTTTATTAACAGGAGACTGGGGGTTTACTAACAGGAGACTGGTGGTTTATTAACAGGAGACTGGTGGTTTATTAACAGGAGACTGGTGGTTTATTAACAGGAGACTGGTGGTTTATTAACAGGAGACGGATGGTTTATTAACAGGAGACTGGTGGTTTATTAACAGGAGACTGATGGTTTACTAACAGGAGACTGGTAGTTTACTAACAGGAGACTGGTGGTTTATTAACAGGAGACTGGTGGTTTATTAACAGGAGACTGGTGGTTTATTAACAGGAGACTGGTGGTTTATTAACAGGAGACTGGTGGTTTATTAACTGGTGGTTTATTAACAGGAGACTGGTGGTTTATTAACAGGAGACTGGTGGTTTACTAACAGGAGACTGGTGGATTATTAACAGGAGACTGGTGGTTTATTAACTGGTGGTTTATTAACAGGAGACTGGTGATTTATTAACAGGAGACTGGTGGTTTATTAACAGGAGACTGGTGGTTTATTAACAGGAGACTATTGGTTTATTAACAGGAGACTGGTGGATTATTAACTGGTGGTTTATTAACAGGAGACTGGTGGTTTATTAACAGGAGACTGGTGGTTTATTAACAGGAGACTGGTGGTTTATTAACAGGAGACTGGTGGTTTATTAACAGGAGACTATTGGTTTATTAACTGATGGTTTATTAACAGGAGACTGGTGGTTTATTAACAGGAGACTGGTGGTTTATTAACAGGAGACTGGTGGTTTATTAACTGATGGTTTATTAACAGGAGACTGGTGGTTTATTAACAGGAGACTGGTGGTTTACTAACAGGAGACTGGTGGATTATTAACAGGAGACTGGTGGTTTATTAACTGGTGGTTTATTAACAGGAGACTGGTGATTTATTAACAGGAGACTGGTGGTTTACTAACTGGAGACTGGTGGTTTGTTAACAGGAGACTGGTGGTTTATTAACTGGTGGTTTATTAACAGGAGACTGGTGGTTTATTAACAGGAGACTGGTGGTTTATTAACAGGAGACTGGTGGTTTATTAACAGGAGACTATTGGTTTATTAACAGGAGACTGGTGGATTATTAACTGGTGGTTTATTAACAGGAGACTGGTGGTTTATTAACAGGAGACTGGTGGTTTATTAACAGGAGACTGGTGGTTTATTAACTGGTGGTTTATTAACAAGAGACTGGTGGTTTATTGACAGGAGACTGGTGGTTTATTAACAGGAGACTGGTGGTTTATTAACAGGAGACTGGTGGTTTATTAACAGGAGACTGGTGGTTTATTAACTGGTGGTTCATTAACAGGAGACTGGTGGTTTATTAACAGGAGACTGGTGGTTTATTAACAGGAGACTGGTGGTTTATTAACAGGAGACTAGTGGTTTATTAACAGGAGACTGGTGGTTTATTAACAGGAGACTGATGGTTTATTAACAGGAGACTGGTGGTTTATTAACAGGAGACTGGTGGTTTATTAACAGGAGACTGATGGTTTATTAACAGGAGACTGATGGTTTATTAACAGGAGACTGGTGGTTTATTAACAGGAGACTGGTGGTTTATTAACAGGAGACTGGTGGTTTATTAACTGGTGGTTTATTAACAGGAGACTGGTGGTTTATTAACAGGAGACTGGTGGTTTACTAACAGGAGACTGGTGGATTATTAACAGGAGACTGGTGGTTTATTAACTGGTGGTTTATTAACAGGAGACTGGTGATTTATTAACAGGAGACTGGTGGTTTATTAACAGGAGACTGGTGGTTTATTAACAGGAGACTATTGGTTTATTAACAGGAGACTGGTGGATTATTAACTGGTGGTTTATTAACAGGAGACTGGTGGTTTATTAACAGGAGACTGGTGGTTTATTAACAGGAGACTGGTGGTTTATTAACAGGAGACTGGTGGTTTATTAACAGGAGACTATTGGTTTATTAACTGATGGTTTATTAACAGGAGACTGGTGGTTTATTAACAGGAGACTGGTGGTTTATTAACAGGAGACTGGTGGTTTATTAACTGATGGTTTATTAACAGGAGACTGGTGGTTTATTAACAGGAGACTGGTGGTTTACTAACAGGAGACTGGTGGATTATTAACAGGAGACTGGTGGTTTATTAACTGGTGGTTTATTAACAGGAGACTGGTGATTTATTAACAGGAGACTGGTGGTTTACTAACTGGAGACTGGTGGTTTGTTAACAGGAGACTGGTGGTTTATTAACTGGTGGTTTATTAACAGGAGACTGGTGGTTTATTAACAGGAGACTGGTGGTTTATTAACAGGAGACTGGTGGTTTATTAACAGGAGACTGGTGGTTTATTAACAGGAGACTATTGGTTTATTAACAGGAGACTGGTGGATTATTAACTGGTGGTTTATTAACAGGAGACTGGTGGTTTATTAACAGGAGACTGGTGGTTTATTAACAGGAGACTGGTGGTTTATTAACTGGTGGTTTATTAACAAGAGACTGGTGGTTTATTGACAGGAGACTGGTGGTTTATTAACAGGAGACTGGTGGTTTATTAACAGGAGACTGGTGGTTTATTAACAGGAGACTGGTGGTTTATTAACTGGTGGTTCATTAACAGGAGACTGGTGGTTTATTAACAGGAGACTGGTGGTTTATTAACAGGAGACTGGTGGTTTATTAACAGGAGACTAGTGGTTTATTAACAGGAGACTGGTGGTTTATTAACAGGAGACTGATGGTTTATTAACAGGAGACTGGTGGTTTATTAACAGGAGACTGGTGGTTTATTAACAGGAGACTGATGGTTTATTAACAGGAGACTGATGGTTTATTAACAGGAGACTGGTGGTTTATTAACAGGAGACTGGTGGTTTACTAACAGTAGACTGGTGGTTTACTAACAGGAGACTGGTGGTTTATTAACAGGAGACTGGTCGTTTATTAACAGGAGACTGGTCGTTTATTAACAGGAGACTGGTCGTTTATTAACAGGAGACTGGGGGTTTACTAACAGGAGACTGGTGGTTTATTAACAGGAGACTGGTGGTTTATTAACAGGAGACTGGTGGTTTATTAACAGGAGACTGGTGGTTTATTAACAGGAGACTGGTGGTTTATTAACAGGAGACTGATGGTTTATTAACAGGAGACTGGTGGTTTATTAACAGGAGACTGATGGTTTACTAACATGAGACTGGTAGTTTACTAACAGGAGACTGGTGGTTTATTAACAGGAGACTGGTGGTTTATTAACTGGTGGTTTATTAACAGGAGACTGGTGGTTTATTAACAGGAGACTGGTGGTTTATTAACAGGAGACTGGTGGTTTATTAACAGGAGACTGGTGGTTTATTAACAGGAGACTGGTGGTTTATTAACAGGAGACTGGTGGTTTATTAACAGGAGACTGGTGGTTTATTAACAGGAGACTAGTGGTTTATTAACAGGAGACTGGTGGTTTATTAACAGGAGACTGTTGGTTTATTAACAGGAGACTGGTGGTTTATTAACAGGAGACTGGTGGTTTATTAACAGGAGACTGGTGGTTTATTAACTGGTGGTTTATTAACAGGAGACTGGTCGTTTATTAACAGGAGACTGGGGGTTTACTAACAGGAGACTGGTGGTTTATTAACAGGAGACTGGTGCTTTATTAACAGGAGACTGGTGGTTTATTAACAGGAGACTGGTGGTTTATTAACAGGAGACTGATGGTTTATTAACAGGAGACTGGTGGTTTATTAACAGGAGACTGATGGTTTACTAACATGAGACTGGTCGTTTACTAACAGGAGACTGGTGGTTTATTAACAGGAGACTGGTGGTTTATTAACTGGTGGTTTATTAACAGGAGACTGGTGGTTTATTAACAGGAGACTGGTGGTTTAATAACAGGAGACTGGTGGTTTATTAACAGGAGACTGGTGGTTTATTAACAGGAGACTGGTGGTTTATTAACTGGTGGTTTATTAACAGGAGACTGGTGGTTTACTAACAGGAGACTGGTGGTTTATTAACAGGAGACTGGTGGTTTATTAACAGGAGACTAGTGGTTTATTAACAGGAGACTGGTGGTTTATTAACAGGAGACTGTTGGTTTATTAACAGGAGACTGGTGGTTTATTAACAGGAGACTGATGGTTTATTAACAGGAGACTGGTGGTTTATTAACAGGAGACTGGTGGTTTACTAACAGGAGACTAGTGGTTTACTAACAGGAGACTGGTGGTTTATTAACAGGAGACTGGTCGTTTATTAACAGGAGACTGGTGGTTTATTAACAGGAGACTGATGGTTTATTAACAGGAGACTGATGGTTTATTAACTGGAGACTGGTGGTTTATTAACAGGAGACTGGTGGTTTACTAACAGGAGACTGGTGGTTTACTAACAGGAGACTGGTGGTTTATTAACAGGAGACTGGTCGTTTATTAACAGGAGACTGGTCGTTTATTAACATTAGACTGGTGGTTTATTAACAGGAGACTGGTGGTTTATTAACTGGTGGTTTATTAACAGGAGACTGGTGGTTTATTAACAGGAGACTGGTGGTTTATTAACAGGAGACTGGTGGTTTATTAACTGGTGGTTTATTAACAGGAGACTGGTCGTTTATTAACAGGAGACTGGGGGTTTACTAACAGGAGACTGGTGGTTTATTAACAGGAGACTGGTGGTTTATTAACAGGAGACTGGTGCTTTATTAACAGGAGACTGGTGGATTATTAACAGGAGACTGGTGGTTTATTAACAGGAGACTGATGGTTTATTAACAGGAGACTGGTGGTTTATTAACAGGAGACTGATGGTTTACTAACATGAGACTGGTCGTTTACTAACAGGAGACTGGTGGTTTATTAACAGGAGACTGGTGGTTTATTAACTGGTGGTTTATTAACAGGAGACTGGTGGTTTATTAACAGGAGACTGGTGGTTTATTAACAGGAGACTGGTGGTTTATTAACAGGAGACTGGTGGTTTATTAACAGGAGACTGGTGGTTTATTAACTGGTGGTTTATTAACAGGAGACTGGTGGTTTAATAACAGGAGACTGGTGGTTTATTAACAGGAGACTGGTGGTTTATTAACAGGAGACTAGTGGTTTATTAACAGGAGACTGGTGGTTTATTAACAGGAGACTGTTGGTTTATTAACAGGAGACTGGTGGTTTATTAACAGGAGACTGATGGTTTATTAACAGGAGACTGGTGGTTTATTAACAGGAGACTGGTGGTTTACTAACAGGAGACTAGTGGTTTACTAACAGGAGACTGGTGGTTTATTAACAGGAGACTGGTCGTTTATTAACAGGAGACTGGTGGTTTATTAACAGGAGACTGATGGTTTATTAACTGGAGACTGGTGGTTTATTAACAGGAGACTGGTGGTTTACTAACAGGAGACTGGTGGTTTACTAACAGGAGACTGGTGGTTTATTAACAGGAGACTGGTGGTTTATTAACAGGAGACTGGTCGTTTATTAACAGGAGACTGGTCGTTTATTAACAGGAGACTGGGGGTTTACTAACAGGAGACTGGTGGTTTATTAACAGGAGACTGGTGGTTTATTAACAGGAGACTGGTGGTTTATTAACAGGAGACTGGTGGTTTATTAACAGGAGACGGATGGTTTATTAACAGGAGACTGGTGGTTTATTAACAGGAGACTGATGGTTTACTAACAGGAGACTGGTAGTTTACTAACAGGAGACTGGTGGTTTATTAACAGGAGACTGGTGGTTTATTAACAGGAGACTGGTGGTTTATTAACAGGAGACTGGTGGTTTATTAACAGGAGACTGGTGGTTTATTAACTGGTGGTTTATTAACAGGAGACTGGTGGTTTATTAACAGGAGACTGGTGGTTTACTAACAGGAGACTGGTGGATTATTAACAGGAGACTGGTGGTTTATTAACTGGTGGTTTATTAACAGGAGACTGGTGATTTATTAACAGGAGACTGGTGGTTTATTAACAGGAGACTGGTGGTTTATTAACAGGAGACTATTGGTTTATTAACAGGAGACTGGTGGATTATTAACTGGTGGTTTATTAACAGGAGACTGGTGGTTTATTAACAGGAGACTGGTGGTTTATTAACAGGAGACTGGTGGTTTATTAACAGGAGACTGGTGGTTTATTAACAGGAGACTATTGGTTTATTAACAGGAGACTGGTGGATTATTAACTGGTGGATTATTAACAGGAGACTGGTGGTTTATTAACAGGAGACTGGTGGTTTATTAACAGGAGAATGGTGGTTTATTAACTGGTGGTTTATTAACAAGAGACTGGTGGTTTATTGACAGGAGACTGGTGGTTTATTAACAGGAGACTGGTGGTTTATTAACAGGAGACTGGTGGTTTATTAACAGGAGACTGGTGGTTTATTAACAGGAGACTGGTGGTTTATTAACTGGTGGTTTATTAACAGGAGACTGGTGGTTTATTAACAGGAGACTGGTGGTTTATTAACAGGAGACTGATGGTTTACTAACAGGAGACTGGTAGTTTACTAACAGGAGACTGGTGGTTTATTAACAGGAGACTGGTGGTTTATTAACAGGAGACTGGTGGTTTATTAACAGGAGACTGGTGGTTTATTAACAGGAGACTGATGGTTTACTAACAGGAGACTGGTAGTTTACTAACAGGAGACTGGTGGTTTATTAACAGGAGACTGGGGGTTTACTAACAGGAGACTGGTGGTTTATTAACAGGAGACTGGTGGTTTATTAACAGGAGACTGGTGGTTTATTAACAGGAGACTGGTGGTTTATTAACAGGAGACTGATGGTTTATTAACAGGAGACTGGTGGTTTATTAACAGGAGACTGATGGTTTACTAACAGGAGACTGGTAGTTTACTAACAGGAGACTGGTGGTTTATTAACAGGAGACTGGTGATTTATTAACAGGAGACTGGTGGTTTATTAACAGGAGACTGGTGGTTTATTAACAGGAGACTGGTGGTTTATTAACAGGAGACTGGTGGTTTATTAACAGGAGACTGGTGGTTTATTAACAGGAGACTGGTGGTTTATTAACTGGTGGTTTATTAACAGGAGACTGGTGGTTTATTAACAGGAGACTAGTGGTTTATTAACAGGAGACTGGTGGTTTATTAAAAGGAGACTGGTGGTTTATTAACAGGAGACTGATGGTTTATTAACAGGAGACTGGTGGTTTATTAACAGGAGACTGGTGGTTTATTAACTGGTGGTTTATTAACAGGAGACTGGTGGTTTATTAACAGGAGACTGGTGGTTTATTAACAGGAGACTGGTGGTTTATTAACAGGAGACTGGTGGTTTATTAACAGGAGACTGGTGGTTTATTAACAGGAGACTGGTGGTTTATTAACAGGAGACTGGTGGTTTATTAACAGGAGACTAGTGGTTTATTAACAGGAGACTGGTGGTTTATTAACAGGAGACTGGTGGTTTATTAACTGGTGGTTTATTAACAGGAGACTGGTGGTTTACTAACAGGAGACTGGTGGTTTATTAACAGGAGACTGGTGGTTTATTAACAGGAGACTGGTGGTTTATTAACAGGAGACTGGTGCTTTATTAACAGGAGACTGGTGGATTATTAACAGGAGACTGGTGGTTTATTAACAGGAGACTGATGGTTTATTAACAGGAGACTGGTGGTTTATTAACAGGAGACTGATGGTTTACTAACATGAGACTGGTCGTTTACTAACAGGAGACTGGTGGTTTATTAACAGGAGACTGGTGGTTTATTAACTGGTGGTTTATTAACAGGAGACTGGTGGTTTATTAACAGGAGACTGGTGGTTTATTAACAGGAGACTGGTGGTTTATTAACAGGAGACTGGTGGTTTATTAACAGGAGACTGGTGGTTTATTAACTGGTGGTTTATTAACAGGAGACTGGTGGTTTAATAACAGGAGACTGGTGGTTTATTAACAGGAGACTGGTGGTTTATTAACAGGAGACTAGTGGTTTATTAACAGGAGACTGGTGGTTTATTAACAGGAGACTGTTGGTTTATTAACAGGAGACTGGTGGTTTATTAACAGGAGACTGATGGTTTATTAACAGGAGACTGGTGGTTTATTAACAGGAGACTGGTGGTTTACTAACAGGAGACTAGTGGTTTACTAACAGGAGACTGGTGGTTTATTAACAGGAGACTGGTCGTTTATTAACAGGAGACTGGTGGTTTATTAACAGGAGACTGATGGTTTATTAACTGGAGACTGGTGGTTTATTAACAGGAGACTGGTGGTTTACTAACAGGAGACTGGTGGTTTACTAACAGGAGACTGGTGGTTTATTAACAGGAGACTGGTGGTTTATTAACAGGAGACTGGTCGTTTATTAACAGGAGACTGGTCGTTTATTAACAGGAGACTGGGGGTTTACTAACAGGAGACTGGTGGTTTATTAACAGGAGACTGGTGGTTTATTAACAGGAGACTGGTGGTTTATTAACAGGAGACTGGTGGTTTATTAACAGGAGACGGATGGTTTATTAACAGGAGACTGGTGGTTTATTAACAGGAGACTGATGGTTTACTAACAGGAGACTGGTAGTTTACTAACAGGAGACTGGTGGTTTATTAACAGGAGACTGGTGGTTTATTAACAGGAGACTGGTGGTTTATTAACAGGAGACTGGTGGTTTATTAACAGGAGACTGGTGGTTTATTAACTGGTGGTTTATTAACAGGAGACTGGTGGTTTATTAACAGGAGACTGGTGGTTTACTAACAGGAGACTGGTGGATTATTAACAGGAGACTGGTGGTTTATTAACTGGTGGTTTATTAACAGGAGACTGGTGATTTATTAACAGGAGACTGGTGGTTTATTAACAGGAGACTGGTGGTTTATTAACAGGAGACTATTGGTTTATTAACAGGAGACTGGTGGATTATTAACTGGTGGTTTATTAACAGGAGACTGGTGGTTTATTAACAGGAGACTGGTGGTTTATTAACAGGAGACTGGTGGTTTATTAACAGGAGACTGGTGGTTTATTAACAGGAGACTATTGGTTTATTAACAGGAGACTGGTGGATTATTAACTGGTGGATTATTAACAGGAGACTGGTGGTTTATTAACAGGAGACTGGTGGTTTATTAACAGGAGAATGGTGGTTTATTAACTGGTGGTTTATTAACAAGAGACTGGTGGTTTATTGACAGGAGACTGGTGGTTTATTAACAGGAGACTGGTGGTTTATTAACAGGAGACTGGTGGTTTATTAACAGGAGACTGGTGGTTTATTAACAGGAGACTGGTGGTTTATTAACTGGTGGTTTATTAACAGGAGACTGGTGGTTTATTAACAGGAGACTGGTGGTTTATTAACAGGAGACTGGTGGTTTATTAACTGGTGGTTCATTAACAGGAGACTGGTGGTTTATTAACAGGAGACTGGTGGTTTATTAACAGGAGACTGATGGTTTATTAACAGGAGACTGGTGGTTTATTAACAGGAGACTGATGGTTTACTAACAGGAGACTGGTAGTTTACTAACAGGAGACTGGTGGTTTATTAACAGGAGACTGGTGGTTTATTAACAGGAGACTGGTGGTTTATTAACAGGAGACTGGTGGTTTATTAACAGGAGACTGATGGTTTACTAACAGGAGACTGGTAGTTTACTAACAGGAGACTGGTGGTTTATTAACAGGAGACTGGGGGTTTACTAACAGGAGACTGGTGGTTTATTAACAGGAGACTGGTGGTTTATTAACAGGAGACTGGTGGTTTATTAACAGGAGACTGGTGGTTTATTAACAGGAGACTGATGGTTTATTAACAGGAGACTGGTGGTTTATTAACAGGAGACTGATGGTTTACTAACAGGAGACTGGTAGTTTACTAACAGGAGACTGGTGGTTTATTAACAGGAGACTGGTGATTTATTAACAGGAGACTGGTGGTTTACAGGAGACTGGTGGTTTATTAACAGGAGACTGGTGGTTTATTAACAGGAGACTGGTGGTTTATTAACAGGAGACTGGTGGTTTATTAACAGGAGACTGGTGGTTTATTAACTGGTGGTTTATTAACAGGAGACTGGTGGTTTATTAACAGGAGACTAGTGGTTTATTAACAGGAGACTGGTGGTTTATTAAAAGGAGACTGGTGGTTTATTAACAGGAGACTGATGGTTTATTAACAGGAGACTGGTGGTTTATTAACAGGAGACTGGTGGTTTATTAACTGGTGGTTTATTAACAGGAGACTGGTGGTTTATTAACAGGAGACTGGTGGTTTATTAACAGGAGACTGGTGGTTTATTAACAGGAGACTGGTGGTTTATTAACAGGAGACTGGTGGTTTATTAACAGGAGACTGGTGGTTTATTAACAGGAGACTGGTGGTTTATTAACAGGAGACTAGTGGTTTATTAACAGGAGACTGGTGGTTTATTAACAGGAGACTGGTGGTTTATTAACTGGTGGTTTATTAACAGGAGACTGGTGGTTTACTAACAGGAGACTGGTGGTTTATTAACAGGAGACTGGTGGTTTATTAACAGGAGACTAGTGGTTTATTAACAGGAGACTGGTGGTTTATTAACCTGTTGGGTCTAGGGGGCAGCATTTGCACGTCTGGATAAAAAAAATGTACCCGATTTAATCTGGTTACTAATCCTACCCAGTAACTAGAATATGCATATACTTATTATATATGGATAGAAAACACTCTAAAGTTTCCAAAACTGTTTGAATGGTGTCTGTGAGTATAACAGAACTCATTTGGCAGGCAAAACCCTGAGACATTTTCTGACAGGAAGTGGATACCTGATGTGTTGTATTGACTTTAAACCTCTCCCATTGAAAAACACAGGGGTTTAGGAATATTTTGGCACTTCCTATTGCTTCCACTAGATGTCACCAGCCTTTACAAAGTGTTTTGAGTCTTCTGGAGGGAGATCTGACCGAACAAGAGCCATGGAACGGTGATGTCCCATTAGACACCTGGCGCGCTACTTCATGTTGGGTACCCTCGTTCCAATACGTTATAAAAGGCTATGCATTCGTCCACCTTGAATATTATTCATGTTCTGGTTAAAAAAGGCCCTAATGATTTATGCTATACAACGTTTGACATGTTTGAACGAACGGAAATATATTTTTTCCCCTCGTTCATGACGAGAAGTCCGGCTGGCTTACATCATGTGCTAACGAGACGGAGATTTTTGGACATAAATGATGAGCTTTTTTGAACAAAACTACATTCGTTATGGACCTGTGATACCTGGAAGTGACATCTGATGAAGAGAATCAAAGGTAATGGATTATTTACATAGTATTTTCGATTTTAGATCTCCCCAACATGACGTCTAGTCTGTATCGCAACGCGTATTTTTCTGGGCACAGTGCTCAGATTATTGCAAAGTGTGATTTCCCAGTAAGGTTATTTTTAAATCTGGCAAGTTGATTGCGTTCAAAAGATGTAAATCTATAATTCTTTAAATGACAATATAATATTTTACCAATGTTTTCTAATTTTAATTATTTAATTTGTGACGCTGACTTGACTGCCGGTTATTGGAGGGAAACGATTTCCTCAACATCAATGCCATAGTAAAACGCTGTTTTTGTATATAAATATGAACTTGATAGAACTAAAAATGCATGCATTGTCTAACATAATGTCCTAGGAGTGTCATCTGATGGAGATTGTAAAAGGTTAGTGTATCATTTTAGCTGGTTTTATGGTTTTGGTGACCCTGTCTTTGACTTGACAAAACATTACACACAACTCTTGTAAATGTACTGTCCTAACATACTCTAAATTTATGCTTTCGCCGTAAAACCTTTTTGAAATCGTAAAACGTGGTTAGATTAAGGAGATGTTTATCTTTCAAATGGTGTAACATAGTTGTATTTTTGAAAAATTTGAATTTTGACATTTATTTGGATTCAAATTTGCCGCTCTTGAAATGCACCTGCTGTTGATGGAGTGCACCACAGGTGGCACGCTAGCGTCCCACCTAGCCCCAAGAGGTTAACAGGAGACTGTTGGTTTATTAACAGGAGACTGGTGGTTTATTAACAGGAGACTGATGGTTTATTAACAGGAGACTGGTGGTTTATTAACAGGAGACTGGTGGTTTACTAACAGGAGACTAGTGGTTTACTAACAGGAGACTGGTGGTTTATTAACAGGAGACTGGTCGTTTATTAACAGGAGACTGGTGGTTTATTAACAGGAGACTGATGGTTTATTAACTGGAGACTGGTGGTTTATTAACAGGAGACTGGTGGTTTACTAACAGGAGACTGGTGGTTTACTAACAGGAGACTGGTGGTTTATTAACAGGAGACTGGTTGTTTATTAACAGGAGACTGGTCGTTTATTAACAGGAGACTGGTCGTTTATTAACAGGAGACTGGGGGTTTACTAACAGGAGACTGGTGGTTTATTAACAGGAGACTGGTGGTTTATTAACAGGAGACTGGTGGTTTATTAACAGGAGACTGGTGGTTTGTTAACAGGAGACGGATGGTTTATTAACAGGAGACTGGTGGTTTATTAACAGGAGACTGATGGTTTACTAACAGGAGACTGGTAGTTTACTAACAGGAGACTGGTGGTTTATTAACAGGAGACTGGTGGTTTATTAACAGGAGACTGGTGGTTTATTAACAGGAGACTGGTGGTTTATTAACAGGAGACTGGTGGTTTATTAACAGGAGACTGATGGTTTATTAACAGGAGACTGGTGGTTTATTAACTGGTGGTTTATTAACAGGAGACTGGTGGTTTATTAACAGGAGACTGGTGGTTTACTAACAGGAGACTGGTGGATTATTAACAGGAGACTGGTGGTTTATTAACTGGTGGTTTATTAACAGGAGACTGGTGATTTATTAACAGGAGACTGGTGGTTTATTAACAGGAGACTGGTGGTTTATTAACAGGAGACTATTGGTTTATTAACAGGAGACTGGTGGATTATTAACTGGTGGTTTATTAACAGGAGACTGGTGGTTTATTAACAGGAGACTGGTGGTTTATTAACAGGAGACTGGTGGTTTATTAAAAGGAGACTATTGGTTTATTAACAGGAGACTGGTGGATTATTAACTGGTGGATTATTAACAGGAGACTGGTGGTTTATTAACAGGAGACTGGTGGTTTATTAACAGGAGAATGGTGGTTTATTAACTGGTGGTTTATTAACAAGAGACTGGTGGTTTATTGACAGGAGACTGGTGGTTTATTAACAGGAGACTGGTGGTTTATTAACAGGAGACTGGTGGTTTATTAACAGGAGACTGGTGGTTTATTAACAGGAGACTGGTGGTTTATTAACTGGTGGTTTATTAACAGGAGACTGGTGGTTTATTAACAGGAGACTGGTGGTTTATTAACAGGAGACTGGTGGTTTATTAACTGGTGGTTCATTAACAGGAGACTGGTGGTTTATTAACAGGAGACTGGTGGTTTATTAACAGGAGACTGGTGGTTTATTAACAGGAGACTAGTGGTTTATTAACAGGAGACTGGTGGTTTATTAACAGAAGACTGATGGTTTATTAACAGGAGACTGGTGGTTTATTAACAGGAGACTGGTGGTTTATTAACAGGAGACTGATGGTTTATTAACAGGAGACTGGTGGTTTATTAACAGGAGACTGGTGGTTTACTAACAGGAGACTGGTGGTTTACTAACAGGAGACTGGTGGTTTATTAACAGGAGACTGGTCGTTTATTAACAGGAGACTGGTCGTTTATTAACAGGAGACTGGTCGTTTATTAACAGGAGACTGGGGGTTTACTAACAGGAGACTGGTGGTTTATTAACAGGAGACTGGTGGTTTATTAACAGGAGACTGGTGGTTTATTAACAGGAGACTGGTGGTTTATTAACAGGAGACTGGTGGTTTATTAACAGGAGACTGATGGTTTATTAACAGGAGACTGGTGGTTTATTAACAGGAGACTGATGGTTTACTAACAGGAGACTGGTAGTTTACTAACAGGAGACTGGTGGTTTATTAACAGGAGACTGGTGGTTTATTAACTGGTGGTTTATTAACAGGAGACTGGTGGTTTATTAACAGGAGACTGGTGGTTTATTAACAGGAGACTATTGGTTTATTAACAGGAGACTGGTGGATTATTAACTGGTGGTTTATTAACAGGAGACTGGTGGTTTATTAACAGGAGACTGGTGGTTTATTAACAGGAGACTGGTGGTTTATTAACAGGAGACTATTGGTTTATTAACAGGAGACTGGTGGATTATTAACTGGTGGATTATTAACAGGAGACTGGTGGTTTATTAACAGGAGACTGGTGGTTTATTAACAGGAGAATGGTGGTTTATTAACTGGTGGTTTATTAACAAGAGACTGGTGGTTTATTGACAGGAGACTGGTGGTTTATTAACAGGAGACTGGTGGTTTATTAACAGGAGACTGGTGGTTTATTAACAGGAGACTGGTGGTTTATTAACAGGAGACTGGTGGTTTATTAACTGGTGGTTTATTAACAGGAGACTGGTGGTTTATTAACAGGAGACTGGTGGTTTATTAACAGGAGACTGGTGGTTTATTAACTGGTGGTTCATTAACAGGAGACTGGTGGTTTATTAACAGGAGACTGGTGGTTTATTAACAGGAGACTGGTGGTTTATTAACAGGAGACTAGTGGTTTATTAACAGGAGACTGGTGGTTTATTAACAGAAGACTGATGGTTTATTAACAGGAGACTGGTGGTTTATTAACAGGAGACTGGTGGTTTATTAACAGGAGACTGATGGTTTATTAACAGGAGACTGGTGGTTTATTAACAGGAGACTGGTGGTTTACTAACAGGAGACTGGTGGTTTACTAACAGGAGACTGGTGGTTTATTAACAGGAGACTGGTGGTTTATTAACAGGAGACTGATGGTTTATTAACAGGAGACTGGTGGTTTATTAACAGGAGACTGGTGGTTTACTAACAGGAGACTGGTGGTTTACTAACAGGAGACTGGTGGTTTATTAACAGGAGACTGGTCGTTTATTAACAGGAGACTGGTCGTTTACTAACAGGAGACTGGTGGTTTATTAACAGGAGACTGGTGGTTTATTAACAGGAGACTGGTGGTTTATTAACAGGAGACTGGTGGTTTATTAACAGGAGACTGGTGGTTTATTAACAGGAGACTGATGGTTTATTAACAGGAGACTGGTGGTTTATTAACAGGAGACTGGTGGTTTATTAACAGGAGACTGATGGTTTATTAACAGGAGACTGGTGGTTTATTAACAGGAGACTGATGGTTTACTAACAGGAGACTGGTAGTTTACTAACAGGAGACTGGTGGTTTATTAACAGGAGACTGGTGGTTTATTAACTGGTGGTTTATTAACAGGAGACTGGTGGTTTATTAACAGGAGACTGGTGGTTTATTAACAGGAGACTGGTGGTTTATTAACAGGAGACTGGTGGTTTATTAACAGGAGACTGGTGGTTTATTAACTGGTGGTTTATTAACAGGAGACTGGTGGTTTATTAACAGGAGACTGGTGGTTTATTAACAGGAGACTGGTGGTTTATTAACAGGAGACTAGTGGTTTATTAACAGGAGACTGGTGGTTTATTAACAGGAGACTGTTGGTTTATTAACAGGAGACTGGTGGTTTATTAACAGGAGACTGATGGTTTATTAACAGGAGACTGGTGGTTTATTAACAGGAGACTGGTGGTTTACTAACAGGAGACTAGTGGTTTACTAACAGGAGACTGGTGGTTTATTAACAGGAGACTGGTCGTTTATTAACAGGAGACTGGTGGTTTATTAACAGGAGACTGATGGTTTATTAACAGGAGACTGGTGGTTTATTAACAGGAGACTGGTGGTTTATTAACTGGTGGTTTATTAACAGGAGACTGGTGGTTTATTAACAGGAGACTGGTGGTTTATTAACAGGAGACTGGTGGTTTATTAACTGGAGACTGGTGGTTTATTAACAGGAGACTGGTGATTTATTAACAGGAGACTGGTGGTTTATTAATAGGAGACTGGTGGTTTATTAACAGGAGACTAGTGGTTTATTAACAGGAGACTGGTGGTTTATTAACAGAAGACTGATGGTTTATTAACAGGAGACTGGTGGTTTATTAACAGGAGACTGGTGGTTTATTAACAGGAGACTGATGGTTTATTAACAGGAGACTGGTGGTTTATTAACAGGAGACTGGTGGTTTACTAACAGGAGACAGGTGGTTTACTAACAGGAGACTGGTCGTTTATTAACAGGAGACTGGTGGTTTATTAACAGGAGACTGATGGTTTATTAACAGGAGACTGGTGGTTTATTAACAGGAGACTGGTGGTTTATTAACTGGTGGTTTATTAACAGGAGACTGGTGGTTTATTAACAGGAGACTGGTGGTTTATTAACAGGAGACTGGTGGTTTATTAACTGGAGACTGGTGGTTTATTAACAGGAGACTGGTGATTTATTAACAGGAGACTGGTGGTTTATTAATAGGAGACTGGTGGTTTATTAACAGGAGACTAGTGGTTTATTAACAGGAGACTGGTGGTTTATTAACAGAAGACTGATGGTTTATTAACAGGAGACTGGTGGTTTATTAACAGGAGACTGGTGGTTTATTAACAGGAGACTGATGGTTTATTAACAGGAGACTGGTGGTTTATTAACAGGAGACTGGTGGTTTACTAACAGGAGACTGGTGGTTTACTAACAGGAGACTGGTCGTTTATTAACAGGAGACTGGTGGTTTATTAACAGGAGACTGATGGTTTATTAACAGGAGACTGGTGGTTTATTAACAGGAGACTGGTGGTTTATTAACTGGTGGTTTATTAACAGGAGACTGGTGGTTTATTAACAGGAGACTGGTGGTTTATTAACAGGAGACTGGTGGTTTATTAACTGGAGACTGGTGGTTTATTAACAGGAGACTGGTGATTTATTAACAGGAGACTGGTGGTTTATTAATAGGAGACTGGTGGTTTATTAACAGGAGACTAGTGGTTTATTAACAGGAGACTGGTGGTTTATTAACAGAAGACTGATGGTTTATTAACAGGAGACTGGTGGTTTATTAACAGGAGACTGGTGGTTTATTAACAGGAGACTGGTGGTTTATTAACAGGAGACTGGTGGTTTATTAACAGAAGACTGATGGTTTACTAACAGGAGACAGGTGGTTTACTAACAGGAGACTGGTCGTTTATTAACAGGAGACTGGTGGTTTATTAACAGGAGACTGATGGTTTATTAACAGGAGACTGGTGGTTTATTAACAGGAGACTGGTGGTTTATTAACTGGTGGTTTATTAACAGGAGACTGGTGGTTTATTAACAGGAGACTGGTGGTTTATTAACAGGAGACTGGTGGTTTATTAACTGGAGACTGGTGGTTTATTAACAGGAGACTGGTGATTTATTAACAGGAGACTGGTGGTTTATTAATAGGAGACTGGTGGTTTATTAACAGGAGACTAGTGGTTTATTAACAGGAGACTGGTGGTTTATTAACAGAAGACTGATGGTTTATTAACAGGAGACTGGTGGTTTATTAACAGGAGACTGGTGGTTTATTAACAGGAGACTGATGGTTTATTAACAGGAGACTGGTGGTTTATTAACAGGAGACTGGTGGTTTACTAACAGGAGACTGGTGGTTTACTAA
Source organism: Salmo salar (assembly GCF_965601325.2). Taxonomy (NCBI): domain Eukaryota; kingdom Metazoa; phylum Chordata; class Actinopteri; order Salmoniformes; family Salmonidae; genus Salmo; species Salmo salar. The sequence continues at coordinate 51,964,573 of NC_138308.1, forward strand.
CAGGAGACTGGTCGTTTATTAACAGGAGACTGGTGGTTTATTAACAGGAGACTGATGGTTTATTAACAGGAGACTGGTGGTTTATTAACAGGAGACTGGTGGTTTATTAACTGGTGGTTTATTAACAGGAGACTGGTGGTTTATTAACAGGAGACTGGTGGTTTATTAACAGGAGACTGGTGGTTTATTAACTGGAGACTGGTGGTTTATTAACAGGAGACTGGTGATTTATTAACAGGAGACTGGTGGTTTATTAATAGGAGACTGGTGGTTTATTAACAGGAGACTAGTGGTTTATTAACAGGAGACTGGTGGTTTATTAACAGAAGACTGATGGTTTATTAACAGGAGACTGGTGGTTTATTAACAGGAGACTGGTGGTTTATTAACAGGAGACTGGTGGTTTATTAACAGGAGACTGGTGGTTTATTAACAGAAGACTGATGGTTTATTAACAGGAGACTGGTGGTTTATTAACAGGAGACTGGTGGTTTATTAACAGGAGACTGATGGTTTATTAACAGGAGACTGGTGGTTTATTAACAGGAGACTGGTGGTTTACTAACAGGAGACTGGTGGTTTACTAACAGGAGACTGGTGGTTTATTAACAGGAGACTGGTCGTTTATTAACAGGAGACTGGTCGTTTATTAACAGGAGACTGGTCGTTTATTAACAGGAGACTGGGGGTTTACTAACAGGAGACTGGTGGTTTATTAACAGGAGACTGGTGGTTTATTAACAGGAGACTGGTGGTTTATTAACAGGAGACTGGTGGTTTATTAACAGGAGACTGGTGGTTTATTAACAGGAGACTGATGGTTTATTAACTGGTGGTTTATTAACAGGAGACTGGTGGTTTATTAACAGGAGACTGGTGGTTTATTAACAGGAGACTGGTGGTTTATTAACAGGAGACTGGTGGTTTATTAACAGGAGACTGGTGGTTTATTAACAGGAGACTGGTGGTTTATTAACAGGAGACTGGTGGTTTATTAACTGGTGGTTTATTAACAGGAGACTGGTGGTTTATTAACAGGAGACTGGTGGTTTATTAACAGGAGACTGGTGGTTTATTAACAGGAGACTGGTGGTTTACTAACAGGAGACTAGTGGTTTACTAACAGGAGACTGGTGGTTTATTAACAGGAGACTGGTCGTTTATTAACAGGAGACTGGTGGTTTATTAACAGGAGACTGGTGGTTTATTAACAGGAGACTGATGGTTTACTAACAGGAGACTGGTAGTTTACTAACAGGAGACTGGTGGTTTATTAACAGGAGACTGGGGGTTTACTAACAGGAGACTGGTGGTTTATTAACAGGAGACTGGTGGTTTATTAACAGGAGACTGGTGGTTTATTAACAGGAGACTGGTGGTTTATTAACAGGAGACTGATGGTTTATTAACAGGAGACTGGTGGTTTATTAACAGGAGACTGATGGTTTACTAACAGGAGACTGGTAGTTTACTAACAGGAGACTGGTGGTTTATTAACAGGAGACTGGTGATTTATTAACAGGAGACTGGTGGTTTATTAACAGGAGACTGGTGGTTTATTAACAGGAGACTGGTGGTTTATTAACAGGAGACTGGTGGTTTATTAACAGGAGACTGGTGGTTTATTAACAGGAGACTGGTGGTTTATTAACTGGTGGTTAATTAACAGGAGACTGGTGGTTTATTAACAGGAGACTAGTGGTTTATTAACAGGAGACTGGTGGTTTATTAAAAGGAGACTGGTGGTTTATTAACAGGAGACTGATGGTTTATTAACAGGAGACTGGTGGTTTATTAACAGGAGACTGGTGGTTTATTAACTGGTGGTTTATTAACAGGAGACTGGTGGTTTATTAACAGGAGACTGGTGGTTTATTAACAGGAGACTGGTGGTTTATTAACAGGAGACTGGTGGTTTATTAACAGGAGACTGGTGGTTTATTAACAGGAGACTGGTGGTTTATTAACTGGTGGTTTATTAACAGGAGACTGGTGGTTTATTAACAGGAGACTGGTGGTTTATTAACAGGAGACTGGTGGTTTATTAACAGGAGACTAGTGGTTTATTAACAGGAGACTGTTGGTTTATTAACAGGAGACTGGTGGTTTATTAACAGGAGACTGATGGTTTATTAACAGGAGACTGGTGGTTTATTAACAGGAGACTGGTGGTTTATTAACAGGAGACTGATGGTTTATTAACAGGAGACTGGTGGTTTATTAACAGGAGACTGGTGGTTTACTAACAGGAGACTGGTGGTTTACTAACAGGAGACTGGTGGTTTATTAACAGGAGACTGATGGTTTATTAACAGGAGACTGGTGGTTTATTAACAGGAGACTTGTGGTTTACTAACAGGAGACTGGTGGATTATTAACAGGAGACTGGTGGTTTATTAACTGGTGGTTTATTAACAGGAGACTGGTGATTTATTAACAAGAGACTGGTGGTTTACTAACTGGAGACTGGTGGTTTGTTAACAGGAGACTGGTGGTTTATTAACTGGTGGTTTATTAACAGGAGACTGGTGGTTTATTAACAGGAGACTGGTGGTTTATTAACAGGAGACTGGTGGTTTATTAACAGGAGACTATTGGTTTATTAACAGGAGACTGGTGGATTATTAACTGGTGGTTTATTAACAGGAGACTGGTGGTTTATTAACAGGAGACTGGTGGTTTATTAACAGGAGACTGGTGGTTTATTAACTGGTGGTTTATTATCAAGAGACTGCTGGTTTATTGACAGGAGACTGGTGGTTTATTAACAGGAGACTGGTGGTTTATTAACAGGAGACTGGTGGTTTATTAACAGGAGACTGGTGGTTTATTAACAGGAGAATGGTGGTTTATTAACTGGTGGTTTATTAACAGGAGACTGGTGGTTTATTAACAGGAGACTGGTGGTTTATTAACAGGAGACTGGTGGTTTATTAACAGGAGACTGGTGGTTTATTAACTGGTGGTTCATTATCAGGAGACTGGTGGTTTATTAACAGGAGACTGGTGGTTTATTAACAGGAGACTGGTGGTTTATTAACAGGAGACTGATGGTTTATTAACAGGAGACTGGTGGTTTATTAACCGGAGACTGGTGGTTTACTAACAGGAGACTGGTGGTTTACTAACGGGAGACTGGTGGTTTATTAACAGGAGACTGGTCGTTTATTAACAGGAGACTGGTCGTTTATTAACAGGAGACTGGTCGTTTATTAACAGGAGACTGGGGGTTTACTAACAGGAGACTGGTGGTTTATTAACAGGAGACTGGTGGTTTATTAACAGGAGACTGGTGGTTTATTAACAGGAGTCTGATGGTTTATTAACAGGAGACTGGTGGTTTATTAACAGGAGACTGATGGTTTACTAACAGGAGACTGGTAGTTTACTAACAGGAGACTGGTGGTTTATTAACAGGAGACTGGTAGTTTATTAACTGGTGGTTTATTAACAGGAGACTGGTGGTTTATTAACAGGAGACTGGTGGTTTATTAACAGGAGACTGGTGGTTTATTAACAGGAGACAGGTGGTTTATTAACAGGAGACTGGTGGTTTATTAACAGGAGACTGGTGGTTTATTAACTGGTGGTTTATTAACAGGAGACTGGTGGTTTATTAACAGGAGACTAGTGGTTTATTAACAGGAGACTGGTGGTTTATTAACAGGAGACTGTTGGTTTATTAACAGGAAACTGGTGGTTTATTAACAGGAGACTGATGGTTTATTAACAGGAGACTGGTGGTTTATTAACAGGAGACTGGTGGTTTACTAACAGGAGACTAGTGGTTTACTAACAGGAGACTGGTGGTTTATTAACAGGAGACTGGTCGTTTATTAACAGGAGACTGGTGGTTTATTAACAGGAGACTGATGGTTTATTAACAGGAGACTGGTGGTTTATTAACAGGAGACTGATGGTTTATTAACAGGAGACTGGTGGTTTATTAACAGGAGACTGGTGGTTTATTAACAGGAGACTGATGGTTTACTAACAGGAGACTGGTAGTTTACTAACAGGAGACTGGTGGTTTATTAACAGGAGACTGGTGGTTTATTAACAGGAGACTGGTGGTTTATTAACAGGAGACTGGTGGTTTATTAACAGGAGACTGATGGTTTACTAACAGGAGACTGGTAGTTTACTAACAGGAGACTGGTGGTTTATTAACAGGAGACTGGTGGTTTATTAACAGGAGACGGTTGGTTTATTAACAGGAGACTGGTGGTTTATTAACAGGAGACTGGTGGTTTATTAACAGGAGACTGATGGTTTATTAACAGGAGACTGGTGGTTTATTAACAGGAGACTGATGGTTTACTAACAGGAGACTGGTAGTTTACTAACAGGAGACTGGTGGTTTATTAACAGGAGACTGGTGGTTTATTAACAGGAGACTGGTGGTTTATTAACAGGAGACTGATGGTTTACTAACAGGAGACTGGTAGTTTACTAACAGGAGACTGGTGGTTTATTAACAGGAGACTGGTGGTTTATTAACAGGAGACTGGTGGTTTATTAACAGGAGACTGGTGGTTTATTAACAGGAGACTGATGGTTTATTAACAGGAGACTGGTGGTTTATTAACAGGAGACTGATGGTTTACTAACAGGAGACTGGTAGTTTACTAACAGGAGACTGGTGGTTTATTAACAGGAGACTGGTGGTTTATTAACAGGAGACTGGTGGTTTATTAACAGGAGACTGGTGGTTTATTAACAGGAGACTGGTGGTTTATTAACAGGAGACTGGTGGTTTATTAACAGGAGACTGGTGGTTTATTAACAGGAGACTGGTGGTTTATTAACTGGTGGTTTATTAACAGGAGACTGGTGGTTTATTAACAGGAGACTGGTGGTTTATTAACAGGAGACTAGTGGTTTATTAACAGGAGACTGGTGGTTTATTAAAAGGAGACTGGTGGTTTATTAACAGGAGACTGATGGTTTATTAACAGGAGACTGGTGGTTTATTAACAGGAGACTGGTGGTTTATTAACTGGTGGTTTATTAACAGGAGACTGGTGGTTTATTAACAGGAGACTGATGGTTTACTAACAGGAGACTGGTAGTTTACTAACAGGAGACTGGTGGTTTATTAACAGGAGACTGGTGGTTTATTAACAGGAGACTGGTGGTTTATTAACAGGAGACTGGTGGTTTATTAACAGGAGACTGATGGTTTATTAACAGGAGACTGGTGGTTTATTAACAGGAGACTGATGGTTTACTAACAGGAGACTGGTAGTTTACTAACAGGAGACTGGTGGTTTATTAACAGGAGACTGGTGGTTTATTAACAGGAGACTGGTGGTTTATTAACAGGAGACTGGTGGTTTATTAACAGGAGACTGGTGGTTTATTAACAGGAGACTGGTGGTTTATTAACAGGAGACTGGTGGTTTATTAACAGGAGACTGGTGGTTTATTAACTGGTGGTTTATTAACAGGAGACTGGTGGTTTATTAACAGGAGACTGGTGGTTTATTAACAGGAGACTAGTGGTTTATTAACAGGAGACTGGTGGTTTATTAACAGGAGACTGGTCGTTTATTAACAGGAGACTGGGGGTTTACTAACAGGAGACTGGTGGTTTATTAACAGGAGACTGGTGGTTTATTAACAGGAGACTGGTGGTTTATTAACAGGAGTCTGATGGTTTATTAACAGGAGACTGGTGGTTTATTAACAGGAGACTGATGGTTTACTAACAGGAGACTGGTAGTTTACTAACAGGAGACTGGTGGTTTATTAACAGGAGACTGGTAGTTTATTAACTGGTGGTTTATTAACAGGAGACTGGTGGTTTATTAACAGGAGACTGGTGGTTTATTAACAGGAGACTGGTGGTTTATTAACAGGAGACAGGTGGTTTATTAACAGGAGACTGGTGGTTTATTAACAGGAGACTGGTGGTTTATTAACTGGTGGTTTATTAACAGGAGACTGGTGGTTTATTAACAGGAGACTAGTGGTTTATTAACAGGAGACTGGTGGTTTATTAACAGGAGACTGTTGGTTTATTAACAGGAAACTGGTGGTTTATTAACAGGAGACTGATGGTTTATTAACAGGAGACTGGTGGTTTATTAACAGGAGACTGGTGGTTTACTAACAGGAGACTAGTGGTTTACTAACAGGAGACTGGTGGTTTATTAACAGGAGACTGGTCGTTTATTAACAGGAGACTGGTGGTTTATTAACAGGAGACTGATGGTTTATTAACAGGAGACTGGTGGTTTATTAACAGGAGACTGATGGTTTATTAACAGGAGACTGGTGGTTTATTAACAGGAGACTGGTGGTTTATTAACAGGAGACTGATGGTTTACTAACAGGAGACTGGTAGTTTACTAACAGGAGACTGGTGGTTTATTAACAGGAGACTGGTGGTTTATTAACAGGAGACTGGTGGTTTATTAACAGGAGACTGGTGGTTTATTAACAGGAGACTGATGGTTTACTAACAGGAGACTGGTAGTTTACTAACAGGAGACTGGTGGTTTATTAACAGGAGACTGGTGGTTTATTAACAGGAGACGGTTGGTTTATTAACAGGAGACTGGTGGTTTATTAACAGGAGACTGGTGGTTTATTAACAGGAGACTGATGGTTTATTAACAGGAGACTGGTGGTTTATTAACAGGAGACTGATGGTTTACTAACAGGAGACTGGTAGTTTACTAACAGGAGACTGGTGGTTTATTAACAGGAGACTGGTGGTTTATTAACAGGAGACTGGTGGTTTATTAACAGGAGACTGATGGTTTACTAACAGGAGACTGGTAGTTTACTAACAGGAGACTGGTGGTTTATTAACAGGAGACTGGTGGTTTATTAACAGGAGACTGGTGGTTTATTAACAGGAGACTGGTGGTTTATTAACAGGAGACTGATGGTTTATTAACAGGAGACTGGTGGTTTATTAACAGGAGACTGATGGTTTACTAACAGGAGACTGGTAGTTTACTAACAGGAGACTGGTGGTTTATTAACAGGAGACTGGTGGTTTATTAACAGGAGACTGGTGGTTTATTAACAGGAGACTGGTGGTTTATTAACAGGAGACTGGTGGTTTATTAACAGGAGACTGGTGGTTTATTAACAGGAGACTGGTGGTTTATTAACAGGAGACTGGTGGTTTATTAACTGGTGGTTTATTAACAGGAGACTGGTGGTTTATTAACAGGAGACTGGTGGTTTATTAACAGGAGACTAGTGGTTTATTAACAGGAGACTGGTGGTTTATTAAAAGGAGACTGGTGGTTTATTAACAGGAGACTGATGGTTTATTAACAGGAGACTGGTGGTTTATTAACAGGAGACTGGTGGTTTATTAACTGGTGGTTTATTAACAGGAGACTGGTGGTTTATTAACAGGAGACTGATGGTTTACTAACAGGAGACTGGTAGTTTACTAACAGGAGACTGGTGGTTTATTAACAGGAGACTGGTGGTTTATTAACAGGAGACTGGTGGTTTATTAACAGGAGACTGGTGGTTTATTAACAGGAGACTGATGGTTTATTAACAGGAGACTGGTGGTTTATTAACAGGAGACTGATGGTTTACTAACAGCAGACTGGTAGTTTACTAACAGGAGACTGGTGGTTTATTAACAGGAGACTGGTGGTTTATTAACAGGAGACTGGTGGTTTATTAACAGGAGACTGGTGGTTTATTAACAGGAGACTGGTGGTTTATTAACAGGAGACTGGTGGTTTATTAACAGGAGACTGGTGGTTTATTAACAGGAGACTGGTGGTTTATTAACTGGTGGTTTATTAACAGGAGACTGGTGGTTTATTAACAGGAGACTGGTGGTTTATTAACAGGAGACTAGTGGTTTATTAACAGGAGACTGGTGGTTTATTAAAAGGAGACTGGTGGTTTATTAACAGGAGACTGATGGTTTATTAACAGGAGACTGGTGGTTTATTAACAGGAGACTGGTGGTTTATTAACTGGTGGTTTATTAACAGGAGACTGGTGGTTTATTAACAGGAGACTGGTGGTTTATTAACAGGAGACTGGTGGTTTATTAACAGGAGACTGGTGGTTTATTAACAGGAGACTGGTGGTTTATTAACTGGTGGTTTATTAACAGGAGACTGGTGGTTTATTAACAGGAGACTGGTGGTTTATTAACAGGAGACTGGTGGTTTATTAACAGGAGACTAGTGGTTTATTAACAGGAGACTGTTGGTTTATTAACAGGAGACTGGTGGTTTATTAACAGGAGACTGATGGTTTATTAACAGGAGACTGGTGGTTTATTAACAGGAGACTGGTGGTTTACTAACAGGAGACTAGTGGTTTACTAACAGGAGACTGGTGGTTTATTAACAGGAGACTGGTCGTTTATTAACAGGAGACTGGTGGTTTATTAACAGGAGACTGATGGTTTATTAACAGGAGACTGGTGGTTTATTAACAGGAGACTGGTGGTTTACTAACAGGAGACTGGTGGTTTACTAACAGGAGACTGGTGGTTTATTAACAGGAGACTGGTGGTTTATTAACAGGAGACTGGTCGTTTATTAACAGGAGACTGGTCGTTTATTAACAGGAGACTGGTGGTTTACTAACAGGAGACTGGTGGTTTATTAACAGGAGACTGGTGGTTTATTAACAGGAGACTGGTGGTTTATTAACAGGAGACTGATGGTTTATTAACAGGAGACTGGTGGTTTATTAACAGGAGACTGATGGTTTACTAACAGGAGACTGGTAGTTTACTAACAGGAGACTGGTGGTTTATTAACAGGAGACTGGTGGTTTATTAACAGGAGACTGGTGGTTTATTAACAGGAGACTGGTGGTTTATTAACAGGAGACTGGTGGTTTATTAACAGGAGACTGATGGTTTATTAACAGGAGACTGGTGGTTTATTAACTGGTGGTTTATTAACAGGAGACTGGTGGTTTATTAACAGGAGACTGGTGGTTTACTAACAGGAGACTGGTGGATTATTAACAGGAGACTGGTGGTTTATTAACTGGTGGTTTATTAACAGGAGACTGGTGATTTATTAACAGGAGACTGGTGGTTTACTAACTGGAGACTGGTGGTTTGTTAACAGGAGACTGGTGGTTTATTAACTGGTGGTTTATTAACAGGAGACTGGTGGTTTATTAACAGGAGACTTGTGGTTTATTAACAGGAGACTGGTGGTTTATTAACAGGAGACTATTGGTTTATTAACAGGAGACTGGTGGATTATTAACTGGTGGTTTATTAACAGGAGACTGGTGGTTTATTAACAGGAGACTGGTGGTTTATTAACAGGAGACTGGTGGTTTATTAACTGGTGGTTTATTATCAAGAGACTGGTGGTTTATTGACAGGAGACTGGTGGTTTATTAACAGGAGACTGGTGGTTTATTAACAGGAGACTGGTGGTTTATTAACAGGAGACTGGTGGTTTATTAACAGGAGACTGGTGGTTTATTAACTGGTGGTTTATTAACAGGAGACTGGTGGTTTATTAACAGGAGACTGGTGGTTTATTAACAGGAGACTGGTGGTTTATTAACAGGAGACTGGTGGTTTATTAACTGGTGGTTCATTATCAGGAGACTGGTGGTTTATTAACAGGAGACTGGTGGTTTATTAACAGGAGACTGGTGGTTTATTAACAGGAGACTGGTGGTTTATTAACAGGAGACTGGTGGTTTAGGTTTACTAACAGGAGACTGGTGGTTTACTAACAGGAGACTGGTGGTTTATTAACAGGAGACTGGTCGTTTATTAACAGGAGACTGGTCGTTTATTAACAGGAGACTGGTCGTTTATTAACAGGAGACTGGGGGTTTACTAACAGGAGACTGGTGGTTTATTAACAGGAGACTGGTGGTTTATTAACAGGAGACTGGTGGTTTATTAACAGGAGTCTGATGGTTTATTAACAGGAGACTGGTGGTTTATTAACAGGAGACTGATGGTTTACTAACAGGAGACTGGTAGTTTACTAACAGGAGACTGGTGGTTTATTAACAGGAGACTGGTAGTTTATTAACTGGTGGTTTATTAACAGGAGACTGGTGGTTTATTAACAGGAGACTGGTGGTTTACTATCAGGAGACTGGTAGTTTACTAACAGGAGACTGGTGGTTTATTAACAGGAGACTGGTAGTTTATTAACTGGTGGTTTATTAACAGGAGACTGGTGGTTTATTAACAGGAGACTGGTGGTTTATTAACAGGAGACTGGTGGTTTATTAACAGGAGACAGGTGGTTTATTAACAGGAGACTGGTGGTTTATTAACAGGAGACTGGTGGTTTATTAACTGGTGGTTTATTAACAGGAGACTGGTGGTTTATTAACAGGAGACTGGTGGTTTATTAACAGGAGACTGGTGGTTTATTAACAGGAGACTAGTGGTTTATTAACAGGAGACTGGTGGTTTATTAACAGGAGACTGTTGGTTTATTAACAGGAAACTGGTGGTTTATTAACAGGAGACTGATGGTTTATTAACAGGAGACTGGTGGTTTATTAACAGGAGACTGGTGGTTTACTAACAGGAGACTAGTGGTTTACTAACAGGAGACTGGTGGTTTATTAACAGGAGACTGGTCGTTTATTAACAGGAGACTGGTGGTTTATTAACAGGAGACTGATGGTTTATTAACAGGAGACTGGTGGTTTATTAACAGGAGACTGATGGTTTATTAACAGGAGACTGGTGGTTTATTAACAGGAGACTGGTGGTTTATTAACAGGAGACTGATGGTTTACTAACAGGAGACTGGTAGTTTACTAACAGGAGACTGGTGGTTTATTAACAGGAGACTGGTGGTTTATTAACAGGAGACTGGTGGTTTATTAACAGGAGACTGGTGGTTTATTAACAGGAGACTGATGGTTTACTAACAGGAGACTGGTAGTTTACTAACAGGAGACTGGTGGTTTATTAACAGGAGACTGGTGGTTTATTAACAGGAGACGGTTGGTTTATTAACAGGAGACTGGTGGTTTATTAACAGGAGACTGGTGGTTTATTAACAGGAGACTGATGGTTTATTAACAGGAGACTGGTGGTTTATTAACAGGAGACTGATGGTTTACTAACAGGAGACTGGTAGTTTACTAACAGGAGACTGGTGGTTTATTAACAGGAGACTGGTGGTTTATTAACAGGAGACTGGTGGTTTATTAACAGGAGACTGATGGTTTACTAACAGGAGACTGGTAGTTTACTAACAGGAGACTGGTGGTTTATTAACAGGAGACTGGGGGTTTACTAACAGGAGACTGGTGGTTTATTAACAGGAGACTGGTGGTTTATTAACAGGAGACTGGTGGTTTATTAACAGGAGACTGGTGGTTTATTAACAGGAGACTGATGGTTTATTAACAGGAGACTGGTGGTTTATTAACAGGAGACTGATGGTTTACTAACAGGAGACTGGTAGTTTACTAACAGGAGACTGGTGGTTTATTAACAGGAGACTGGTGGTTTATTAACAGGAGACTGGTGGTTTATTAACAGGAGACTGGTGGTTTATTAACAGGAGACTGGTGGTTTATTAACAGGAGACTGGTGGTTTATTAACAGGAGACTGGTGGTTTATTAACAGGAGACTGGTGGTTTATTAACTGGTGGTTTATTAACAGGAGACTGGTGGTTTATTAACAGGAGACTGGTGGTTTATTAACAGGAGACTAGTGGTTTATTAACAGGAGACTGGTGGTTTATTAAAAGGAGACTGGTGGTTTATTAACAGGAGACTGATGGTTTATTAACAGGAGACTGGTGGTTTATTAACAGGAGACTGGTGGTTTATTAACAGGAGACTAGTGGTTTATTAACAGGAGACTGGTGGTTTATTAACAGGAGACTGGTGGTTTATTAACAGGAGACTGGTGGTTTATTAACAGGAGACTGGTGGTTTATTAACAGGAGACTGGTGGTTTATTAACAGGAGACTGGTGGTTTATTAACTGGTGGTTTATTAACAGGAGACTGGTGGTTTATTAACAGGAGACTGGTGGTTTATTAACAGGAGACTAGTGGTTTATTAACAGGAGACTGGTGGTTTATTAAAAGGAGACTGGTGGTTTATTAACAGGAGACTGATGGTTTATTAACAGGAGACTGGTGGTTTATTAACAGGAGACTGGTGGTTTATTAACTGGTGGTTTATTAACAGGAGACTGGTGGTTTATTAACAGGAGACTGGTGGTTTATTAACAGGAGACTGGTGGTTTATTAACAGGAGACTGGTGGTTTATTAACAGGAGACTGGTGGTTTATTAACTGGTGGTTTATTAACAGGAGACTGGTGGTTTATTAACAGGAGACTGGTGGTTTATTAACAGGAGACTGGTGGTTTATTAACAGGAGACTAGTGGTTTATTAACAGGAGACTGTTGGTTTATTAACAGGAGACTGGTGGTTTATTAACAGGAGACTGATGGTTTATTAACAGGAGACTGGTGGTTTATTAACAGGAGACTGGTGGTTTACTAACAGGAGACTAGTGGTTTACTAACAGGAGACTGGTGGTTTATTAACAGGAGACTGGTCGTTTATTAACAGGAGACTGGTGGTTTATTAACAGGAGACTGATGGTTTATTAACAGGAGACTGGTGGTTTATTAACAGGAGACTGGTGGTTTACTAACAGGAGACTGGTGGTTTACTAACAGGAGACTGGTGGTTTATTAACAGGAGACTGGTGGTTTATTAACAGGAGACTGGTCGTTTATTAACAGGAGACTGGTCGTTTATTAACAGGAGACTGGTGGTTTACTAACAGGAGACTGGTGGTTTATTAACAGGAGACTGGTGGTTTATTAACAGGAGACTGGTGGTTTATTAACAGGAGACTGATGGTTTATTAACAGGAGACTGGTGGTTTATTAACAGGAGACTGATGGTTTACTAACAGGAGACTGGTAGTTTACTAACAGGAGACTGGTGGTTTATTAACAGGAGACTGGTGGTTTATTAACAGGAGACTGGTGGTTTATTAACAGGAGACTGGTGGTTTATTAACAGGAGACTGGTGGTTTATTAACAGGAGACTGATGGTTTATTAACAGGAGACTGGTGGTTTATTAACTGGTGGTTTATTAACAGGAGACTGGTGGTTTATTAACAGGAGACTGGTGGTTTACTAACAGGAGACTGGTGGATTATTAACAGGAGACTGGTGGTTTATTAACTGGTGGTTTATTAACAGGAGACTGGTGATTTATTAACAGGAGACTGGTGGTTTACTAACTGGAGACTGGTGGTTTGTTAACAGGAGACTGGTGGTTTATTAACTGGTGGTTTATTAACAGGAGACTGGTGGTTTATTAACAGGAGACTTGTGGTTTATTAACAGGAGACTGGTGGTTTATTAACAGGAGACTATTGGTTTATTAACAGGAGACTGGTGGATTATTAACTGGTGGTTTATTAACAGGAGACTGGTGGTTTATTAACAGGAGACTGGTGGTTTATTAACAGGAGACTGGTGGTTTATTAACTGGTGGTTTATTATCAAGAGACTGGTGGTTTATTGACAGGAGACTGGTGGTTTATTAACAGGAGACTGGTGGTTTATTAACAGGAGACTGGTGGTTTATTAACAGGAGACTGGTGGTTTATTAACAGGAGACTGGTGGTTTATTAACTGGTGGTTTATTAACAGGAGACTGGTGGTTTATTAACAGGAGACTGGTGGTTTATTAACAGGAGACTGGTGGTTTATTAACAGGAGACTGGTGGTTTATTAACTGGTGGTTCATTATCAGGAGACTGGTGGTTTATTAACAGGAGACTGGTGGTTTATTAACAGGAGACTGGTGGTTTATTAACAGGAGACTGGTGGTTTATTAACAGGAGACTGGTGGTTTAGGTTTACTAACAGGAGACTGGTGGTTTACTAACAGGAGACTGGTGGTTTATTAACAGGAGACTGGTCGTTTATTAACAGGAGACTGGTCGTTTATTAACAGGAGACTGGTCGTTTATTAACAGGAGACTGGGGGTTTACTAACAGGAGACTGGTGGTTTATTAACAGGAGACTGGTGGTTTATTAACAGGAGACTGGTGGTTTATTAACAGGAGTCTGATGGTTTATTAACAGGAGACTGGTGGTTTATTAACAGGAGACTGATGGTTTACTAACAGGAGACTGGTAGTTTACTAACAGGAGACTGGTGGTTTATTAACAGGAGACTGGTAGTTTATTAACTGGTGGTTTATTAACAGGAGACTGGTGGTTTATTAACAGGAGACTGGTGGTTTACTATCAGGAGACTGGTAGTTTACTAACAGGAGACTGGTGGTTTATTAACAGGAGACTGGTAGTTTATTAACTGGTGGTTTATTAACAGGAGACTGGTGGTTTATTAACAGGAGACTGGTGGTTTATTAACAGGAGACTGGTGGTTTATTAACAGGAGACAGGTGGTTTATTAACAGGAGACTGGTGGTTTATTAACAGGAGACTGGTGGTTTATTAACTGGTGGTTTATTAACAGGAGACTGGTGGTTTATTAACAGGAGACTGGTGGTTTATTAACAGGAGACTGGTGGTTTATTAACAGGAGACTAGTGGTTTATTAACAGGAGACTGGTGGTTTATTAACAGGAGACTGTTGGTTTATTAACAGGAAACTGGTGGTTTATTAACAGGAGACTGATGGTTTATTAACAGGAGACTGGTGGTTTATTAACAGGAGACTGGTGGTTTACTAACAGGAGACTAGTGGTTTACTAACAGGAGACTGGTGGTTTATTAACAGGAGACGGGTCGTTTATTAACAGGAGACTGGTGGTTTATTAACAGGAGACTGATGGTTTATTAACAGGAGACTGGTGGTTTATTAACAGGAGACTGATGGTTTATTAACAGGAGACTGGTGGTTTATTAACAGGAGACTGGTGGTTTATTAACAGGAGACTGATGGTTTACTAACAGGAGACTGGTAGTTTACTAACAGGAGACTGGTGGTTTATTAACAGGAGACTGGTGGTTTATTAACAGGAGACTGGTGGTTTATTAACAGGAGACTGGTGGTTTATTAACAGGAGACTGATGGTTTACTAACAGGAGACTGGTAGTTTACTAACAGGAGACTGGTGGTTTATTAACAGGAGACTGGTGGTTTATTAACAGGAGACGGTTGGTTTATTAACAGGAGACTGGTGGTTTATTAACAGGAGACTGGTGGTTTATTAACAGGAGACTGATGGTTTATTAACAGGAGACTGGTGGTTTATTAACAGGAGACTGATGGTTTACTAACAGGAGACTGGTAGTTTACTAACAGGAGACTGGTGGTTTATTAACAGGAGACTGGTGGTTTATTAACAGGAGACTGGTGGTTTATTAACAGGAGACTGATGGTTTACTAACAGGAGACTGGTAGTTTACTAACAGGAGACTGGTGGTTTATTAACAGGAGACTGGGGGTTTACTAACAGGAGACTGGTGGTTTATTAACAGGAGACTGGTGGTTTATTAACAGGAGACTGGTGGTTTATTAACAGGAGACTGGTGGTTTATTAACAGGAGACTGATGGTTTATTAACAGGAGACTGGTGGTTTATTAACAGGAGACTGATGGTTTACTAACAGGAGACTGGTAGTTTACTAACAGGAGACTGGTGGTTTATTAACAGGAGACTGGTGGTTTATTAACAGGAGACTGGTGGTTTATTAACAGGAGACTGGTGGTTTATTAACAGGAGACTGGTGGTTTATTAACAGGAGACTGGTGGTTTATTAACAGGAGACTGGTGGTTTATTAACAGGAGACTGGTGGTTTATTAACTGGTGGTTTATTAACAGGAGACTGGTGGTTTATTAACAGGAGACTGGTGGTTTATTAACAGGAGACTAGTGGTTTATTAACAGGAGACTGGTGGTTTATTAAAAGGAGACTGGTGGTTTATTAACAGGAGACTGATGGTTTATTAACAGGAGACTGGTGGTTTATTAACAGGAGACTGGTGGTTTATTAACTGGTGGTTTATTAACAGGAGACTGGTGGTTTATTAACAGGAGACTGGTGGTTTATTAACAGGAGACTGGTGGTTTATTAACAGGAGACTGGTGGTTTATTAACTGGTGGTTTATTAACAGGAGACTGGTGGTTTATTAACAGGAGACTGGTGGTTTATTAACAGGAGACTGGTGGTTTATTAACAGGAGACTAGTGGTTTATTAACAGGAGACTGGTCGTTTATTAACAGGAGACTGGTGGTTTATTAACAGGAGACTGATGGTTTATTAACAGGAGACTGGTGGTTTATTAACAGGAGACTGGTGGTTTACTAACAGGAGACTGGTGGTTTACTAACAGGAGACTGGTGGTTTATTAACAGGAGACTGGTGGTTTATTAACAGGAGACTGGTCGTTTATTAACAGGAGACTGGTCGTTTATTAACAGGAGACTGGTGGTTTACTAACAGTAGACTGGTGGTTTATTAACAGGAGACTGGTGGTTTATTAACAGGAGACTGGTGGTTTATTAACAGGAGACTGATGGTTTATTAACAGGAGACTGGTGGTTTATTAACAGGAGACTGATGGTTTACTAACAGGAGACTGGTAGTTTACTAACAGGAGACTGGTGGTTTATTAACAGGAGACTGGTGGTTTATTAACAGGAGACTGGTGGTTTATTAACAGGAGACTGGTGGTTTATTAACAGGAGACTGGTGGTTTATTAACAGGAGACTGATGGTTTATTAACAGGAGACTGGTGGTTTATTAACTGGTGGTTTATTAACAGGAGACTGGTGGTTTATTAACAGGAGACTGGTGGTTTACTAACAGGAGACTGGTGGATTATTAACAGGAGACTGGTGGTTTATTAACTGGTGGTTTATTAACAGGAGACTGGTGATTTATTAACAGGAGACTGGTGGTTTACTAACTGGAGACTGGTGGTTTGTTAACAGGAGACTGGTGGTTTATTAACTGGTGGTTTATTAACAGGAGACTGGTGGTTTATTAACAGGAGACTTGTGGTTTATTAACAGGAGACTGGTGGTTTATTAACAGGAGACTATTGGTTTATTAACAGGAGACTGGTGGATTATTAACTGGTGGTTTATTAACAGGAGACTGGTGGTTTATTAACAGGAGACTGGTGGTTTATTAACAGGAGACTGGTGGTTTATTAACTGGTGGTTTATTATCAAGAGACTGGTGGTTTATTGACAGGAGACTGGTGGTTTATTAACAGGAGACTGGTGGTTTATTAACAGGAGACTGGTGGTTTATTAACAGGAGACTGGTGGTTTATTAACAGGAGACTGGTGGTTTATTAACTGGTGGTTTATTAACAGGAGACTGGTGGTTTATTAACAGGAGACTGGTGGTTTATTAACAGGAGACTGGTGGTTTATTAACAGGAGACTGGTGGTTTGTTAACTGGTGGTTCATTATCAGGAGACTGGTGGTTTATTAACAGGAGACTGGTGGTTTATTAACAGGAGACTGGTGGTTTATTAACAGGAGACTGGTGGTTTATTAACAGGAGACTGGTGGTTTAGGTTTACTAACAGGAGACTGGTGGTTTACTAACAGGAGACTGGTGGTTTATTAACAGGAGACTGGTCGTTTATTAACAGGAGACTGGTCGTTTATTAACAGGAGACTGGTCGTTTATTAACAGGAGACTGGGGGTTTACTAACAGGAGACTGGTGGTTTATTAACAGGAGACTGGTGGTTTATTAACAGGAGACTGGTGGTTTATTAACAGGAGTCTGATGGTTTATTAACAGGAGACTGGTGGTTTATTAACAGGAGACTGATGGTTTACTAACAGGAGACTGGTAGTTTACTAACAGGAGACTGGTGGTTTATTAACAGGAGACTGGTAGTTTATTAACTGGTGGTTTATTAACAGGAGACTGGTGGTTTATTAACAGGAGACTGGTGGTTTACTATCAGGAGACTGGTGGTTTATTAACAGGAGACTGGGGGTTTATTAACAGGAGACTGGTGGTTTATTAACAGGAGACTGGTGGTTTATTAACAGGAGACTGGTGTTATACTAACAGGAGACTGGTGGTTTATTAACAGGAAACTGGTGGTTTATTAACAGGAGACTGATGGTTTATTAACAGGAGACTGGTGGTTTATTAACAGGAGACTGGTGGTTTACTAACAGGAGACTAGTGGTTTACTAACAGGAGACTGGTGGTTTATTAACAGGAGACTGGTCGTTTATTAACAGGAGACTGGTGGTTTATTAACAGGAGACTGATGGTTTATTAACAGGAGACTGGTGGTTTATTAACAGGAGACTGATGGTTTATTAACAGGAGACTGGTGGTTTATTAACAGGAGACTGATGGTTTACTAACAGGAGACTGGTAGTTTACTAACAGGAGACTGGTGGTTTATTAACAGGAGACTGGTGGTTTATTAACAGGAGACTGGTGGTTTATTAACAGGAGACTGGTGGTTTATTAACAGGAGACTGGTGGTTTATTAACAGGAGACTGATGGTTTATTAACAGGAGACTGGTGGTTTATTAACAGGAGACTGATGGTTTACTAACAGGAGACTGGTAGTTTACTAACAGGAGACTGGTGGTTTATTAACAGGAGACTGGTGGTTTATTAACAGGAGACTGGTGGTTTATTAACAGGAGACTGGTGGTTTATTAACAGGAGACTGATGGTTTACTAACAGGAGACTGGTAGTTTACTAACAGGAGACTGGTGGTTTATTAACAGGAGACTGGGGGTTTACTAACAGGAGACTGGTGGTTTATTAACAGGAGACTGGTGGTTTATTAACAGGAGACTGGTGGTTTATTAACAGGAGACTGGTGGTTTATTAACAGGAGACTGATGGTTTATTAACAGGAGACTGGTGGTTTATTAACAGGAGACTGATGGTTTACTAACAGGAGACTGGTAGTTTACTAACAGGAGACTGGTGGTTTATTAACAGGAGACTGGTGGTTTATTAACAGGAGACTGGTGGTTTATTAACAGGAGACTGGTGGTTTATTAACAGGAGACTAGTGGTTTATTAACTGGTGGTTTATTAACAGGAGACTGGTGGTTTATTAACAGGAGACTGGTGGTTTATTAACAGGAGACTAGTGGTTTATTAACAGGAGACTGGTGGTTTATTAAAAGGAGACTGGTGGTTTATTAACAGGAGACTGATGGTTTATTAACAGGAGACTGGTGGTTTATTAACAGGAGACTGGTGGTTTACTAACAGGAGACTGGTGGTTTATTAACAGGAGACTGGTCGTTTATTAACAGGAGACTGGTCGTTTATTAACAGGAGACTGGGGGTTTACTAACAGGAGACTTGTGGTTTATTAACAGGAGACTGGTGGTTTATTAACAGGAGACTGGTGGTTTATTAACAGGAGACTGGTGGTTTATTACCAGGAGACTGGTGGTTTATTAACTGGTGGTTTATTAACAGGAGACTGGTGGTTAATTACCAGGAGACAGGTGGTTTATTAACTGGTGGTTTATTAACAGGAGACTGGTGGTTTATAAACAGGAGACTGGTGGTTTACTAACAGGTGGTTTACTAACAGGAGACTGGTGGTTTATTAACAGGAGACTGGTGGTTTATTGACTGGTGGTTTATTAACAGGAGACTGGTGGTTTATTAACAGGGGACTGGTGGTTTATTAACAGGAGACTGGTGGTTTATTAACTGGTGGTTTATTAACAGGAGACTGGTGATTTATTAACAGGAGACTGGTGGTTTACTAACTGGAGACTGGTGGTTTGTTAACAGGAGACTGGTGGTTTATTAACTGGTGGTTTATTAACAGGAGACTGGTGATTTATTAACAGGAGACTGGTGGTTTACTAACTGGAGACTGGTGGTTTGTTAACAGGAGACTGGTGGTTTATTAACTGGTGGTTTATTAACAGGAGACTGGTGGTTTATTAACAGGAGACTGGCGGTTTACTAACAGGAGACTGGTGGTTTATTAACAGGACACTGGTGGTTTATTAACTGGTGGTTTATTAACAGGAGACTGGTGATTTATTAACAGGAGACTGGTGGTTTACTAACTGGAGACTGGTGGTTTGTTAACAGGAGACTGGTGGTTTATTAACTGGTGGTTTATTAACAGGAGACTGGTGGTTTATTAACAGGAGACTGGTGGTTTATTAACAGGAGACTGGTGGTTTATTAACAGGAGACTGGTGGTTTATTAACAGGAGACTATTGGTTTATTAACAGGAGACTGGTGGATTATTAACCGGTGGTTTATTAACAGAAGACTGGTGGTTTATTAACAGGAGACTGGTGGTTTATTAACAGGAGACTGGTGTTTTATTAACAGGAGACTGGTGGTTTATTAACTGGTGGTTTATTAACTGGAGACTGGTGGTTTATTGACAGGAGACTGGTGGTTTATTAACAGGAGACTGGTGGTTTATTAACAGGAGACTGGTGGTTTATTAACAGGAGACTGGTGTTTTATTAACAGGAGACTGGTGGTTTATTAACTGGTGGTTTATTAACAGGAGACTGGTCGTTTATTAACAGGAGACTGGGGGTTTACTAACAGGAGACTGGTGGTTTATTAACAGGAGACTGGTGGTTTATTAACAGGAGACTGGTGGTTTATTAACAGGAGTCTGATGGTTTATTAACAGGAGACTGGTGGTTTATTAACAGGAGACTGATGGTTTACTAACAGGAGACTGGTAGTTTACTAACAGGAGACTGGTGGTTTATTAACAGGAGACTGGTAGTTTATTAACTGGTGGTTTATTAACAGGAGACTGGTGGTTTATTAACAGGAGACTGGTGGTTTACTATCAGGAGACTGGTGGTTTATTAACAGGAGACTGGGGGTTTATTAACAGGAGACTGGTGGTTTATTAACAGGAGACTGGTGGTTTATTAACAGGAGACTGGTGTTATACTAACAGGAGACTGGTGGTTTATTAACAGGAAACTGGTGGTTTATTAACAGGAGACTGATGGTTTATTAACAGGAGACTGGTGGTTTATTAACAGGAGACTGGTGGTTTACTAACAGGAGACTAGTGGTTTACTAACAGGAGACTGGTGGTTTATTAACAGGAGACTGGTCGTTTATTAACAGGAGACTGGTGGTTTATTAACAGGAGACTGATGGTTTATTAACAGGAGACTGGTGGTTTATTAACAGGAGACTGATGGTTTATTAACAGGAGACTGGTGGTTTATTAACAGGAGACTGATGGTTTACTAACAGGAGACTGGTAGTTTACTAACAGGAGACTGGTGGTTTATTAACAGGAGACTGGTGGTTTATTAACAGGAGACTGGTGGTTTATTAACAGGAGACTGGTGGTTTATTAACAGGAGACTGGTGGTTTATTAACAGGAGACTGATGGTTTATTAACAGGAGACTGGTGGTTTATTAACAGGAGACTGATGGTTTACTAACAGGAGACTGGTAGTTTACTAACAGGAGACTGGTGGTTTATTAACAGGAGACTGGTGGTTTATTAACAGGAGACTGGTGGTTTATTAACAGGAGACTGGTGGTTTATTAACAGGAGACTGATGGTTTACTAACAGGAGACTGGTAGTTTACTAACAGGAGACTGGTGGTTTATTAACAGGAGACTGGGGGTTTACTAACAGGAGACTGGTGGTTTATTAACAGGAGACTGGTGGTTTATTAACAGGAGACTGGTGGTTTATTAACAGGAGACTGGTGGTTTATTAACAGGAGACTGATGGTTTATTAACAGGAGACTGGTGGTTTATTAACAGGAGACTGATGGTTTACTAACAGGAGACTGGTAGTTTACTAACAGGAGACTGGTGGTTTATTAACAGGAGACTGGTGGTTTATTAACAGGAGACTGGTGGTTTATTAACAGGAGACTGGTGGTTTATTAACAGGAGACTAGTGGTTTATTAACTGGTGGTTTATTAACAGGAGACTGGTGGTTTATTAACAGGAGACTGGTGGTTTATTAACAGGAGACTAGTGGTTTATTAACAGGAGACTGGTGGTTTATTAAAAGGAGACTGGTGGTTTATTAACAGGAGACTGATGGTTTATTAACAGGAGACTGGTGGTTTATTAACAGGAGACTGGTGGTTTACTAACAGGAGACTGGTGGTTTATTAACAGGAGACTGGTCGTTTATTAACAGGAGACTGGTCGTTTATTAACAGGAGACTGGGGGTTTACTAACAGGAGACTTGTGGTTTATTAACAGGAGACTGGTGGTTTATTAACAGGAGACTGGTGGTTTATTAACAGGAGACTGGTGGTTTATTACCAGGAGACTGGTGGTTTATTAACTGGTGGTTTATTAACAGGAGACTGGTGGTTAATTACCAGGAGACAGGTGGTTTATTAACTGGTGGTTTATTAACAGGAGACTGGTGGTTTATAAACAGGAGACTGGTGGTTTACTAACAGGTGGTTTACTAACAGGAGACTGGTGGTTTATTAACAGGAGACTGGTGGTTTATTGACTGGTGGTTTATTAACAGGAGACTGGTGGTTTATTAACAGGGGACTGGTGGTTTATTAACAGGAGACTGGTGGTTTATTAACTGGTGGTTTATTAACAGGAGACTGGTGATTTATTAACAGGAGACTGGTGGTTTACTAACTGGAGACTGGTGGTTTGTTAACAGGAGACTGGTGGTTTATTAACTGGTGGTTTATTAACAGGAGACTGGTGATTTATTAACAGGAGACTGGTGGTTTACTAACTGGAGACTGGTGGTTTGTTAACAGGAGACTGGTGGTTTATTAACTGGTGGTTTATTAACAGGAGACTGGTGGTTTATTAACAGGAGACTGGCGGTTTACTAACAGGAGACTGGTGGTTTATTAACAGGACACTGGTGGTTTATTAACTGGTGGTTTATTAACAGGAGACTGGTGATTTATTAACAGGAGACTGGTGGTTTACTAACTGGAGACTGGTGGTTTGTTAACAGGAGACTGGTGGTTTATTAACTGGTGGTTTATTAACAGGAGACTGGTGGTTTATTAACAGGAGACTGGTGGTTTATTAACAGGAGACTGGTGGTTTATTAACAGGAGACTGGTGGTTTATTAACAGGAGACTATTGGTTTATTAACAGGAGACTGGTGGATTATTAACCGGTGGTTTATTAACAGAAGACTGGTGGTTTATTAACAGGAGACTGGTGGTTTATTAACAGGAGACTGGTGTTTTATTAACAGGAGACTGGTGGTTTATTAACTGGTGGTTTATTAACTGGAGACTGGTGGTTTATTGACAGGAGACTGGTGGTTTATTAACAGGAGACTGGTGGTTTATTAACAGGAGACTGGTGGTTTATTAACAGGAGACTGGTGTTTTATTAACAGGAGACTGGTGGTTTATTAACTGGTGGTTTATTAACAGGAGACTGGTGGTTTATTAACAGGAGACTGGTGGTTTATTAACAGGAGACTGGTGGTTTATTAACAGGAGACTGGTGGTTTATTAACTGGTGGTTTATTAACAGGAGACTGGTGGTTTATTACCAGGAGACTGGTGGTTTATTAACTGGTGGTTTATTAACAGGAGACTGGTGGTTTACTAACAGGAGACTGGTGGTTTACTAACAGGAGACTGGTGGTTTATTAACCTCTTGGGGCTAGGTGGGACGCTAGCGTGCCACCCGTGGTGCACTCCATCAACAGCAGGTGCATTTCAAGAGCGGCAAATTTGAATCCAAATAAATGTCAAAATTCAAATTTTTCAAAAATACAACTATGTTACACCATTTGAAAGATAAACATCTCCTTAATCTAACCACGTTTTACGATTTCAAAAAGGTTTTACGGCGAAAGCATAAATTTAGAGTATGTTAGGACAGTACATTTACAAGAGTTGTGTGTAATGTTTTGTCAAGTCAAAGACAGGGTCACCAAAACCATAAAACCAGCTAAAATGATACACTAACCTTTTACAATCTCCATCAGATGACACTCCTAGGACATTATGTTAGACAATGCATGCATTTTTAGTTCTATCAAGTTGATATTTATATCCAAAAACAGCGTTTTACTATGGCATTGATGTTGAGGAAATCGTTTCCCTCCAATAACCGGCAGTCAAGTCAGCGTCACAAATTAAATAATTAAAATTAGAAAACATTGGTAAAATATTATATTGTCATTTAAAGAATTATAGATTTACATCTTTTGAACGCAATCAACTTGCCAGATTTAAAAATAACCTTACTGGGAAATCACACTTTGCAATAATCTGAGCACTGTGCCCAGAAAAATACGCGTTGCGATACAGACTAGACGTCATGTTGGGGAGATCTAAAATCGAAAATACTATGTAAATAATCCATTACCTTTGATTCTCTTCATCAGATGTCACTTCCAGGTATCACAGGTCCATAACGAATGTAGTTTTGTTCAAAAAAGCTCATCATTTATGTCCAAAAATCTCCGTCTCGTTAGCACATGATGTAAGCCAGCCGGACTTCTCGTCATGAACGAGGGGAAAAAATATATTTCAGTTCGTTCAAACATGTCAAACGTTGTATAGCATAAATCATTAGGGCCTTTTTTAACCAGAACATGAATAATATTCAAGGTGGACGAATGCATAGTCTTTTATAACGTATTGGAACGAGGGTACCCAACATGAAGTAGCGCGCCAGGTGTCTAATGGGACATCACCGTTCCATGGCTCTTGTTCGGTCAGATCTCCCTCCAGAAGACTCAAAACACTTTGTAAAGGCTGGTGACATCTAGTGGAAGCAATAGGAAGTGCCAAAATATTCCTAAACCCCTGTGTTTTTCAATGGGATAGGTTTAAAGTCAATACAACACATCAGGTATCCACTTCCTGTCAGAAAATGTCTCAGGGTTTTGCCTGCCAAATGAGTTCTGTTATACTCACAGACACCATTCAAACAGTTTTGGAAACTTTAGAGTGTTTTCTATCCATATATAATAAGTATATGCATATTCTAGTTACTGGGTAGGATTAGTAACCAGATTAAATCGGGTACATTTTTTTTATCCAGACGTGCAAATGCTGCCCACTAGACCCAACAGGTTAACAGGAGACTGGTTGTTTATTAACATGAGACCTGTGGTTTACTAACAGGAGACTGGTGGTTTATTAACAGGAGACTGGTGGTTTATTAACTGGTGGTTTATTAACAGGAGACTGGTGGTTTATAAACAGGAGACTGGTGGTTTACTAACAGGTGGTTTACTAACAGGAGACTGGTGGTTTATTAACAGGAGACTGGTGGTTTATTAACAGGAGACTGGTGGTTTATTAACAGGAGACTGGTGGTTTATTAACAGGAGACTGGTGGTTTATTAACTGGTGGTTTATTAACAGGAGACTGGTGGTTTATTAACAGGAGACTGGTGGTTTATTAACAGGAGACTGGTGGTTTATTAACAGGAGACTAGTGGTTTATTAACAGGAGACTGGTGGTTTATTAACAGGAGACTGTTGGTTTATTAACAGGAAACTGGTGGTTTATTCACATTAGACTGATGGTTTATTAACAGGAGACTGGTGGTTTATTAACAGGAGACTGGTGGTTTACTAACAGGAGACTAGTGGTTTACTAACAGGAGACTGGTGGTTTATTAACAGGAGACTGGTCGTTTATTAACAGGAGACTGGTGGTTTATTAACAGGAGACTGATGGTTTATTAACAGGAGACTGGTGGTTTATTAACAGGAGACTGATGGTTTATTAACAGGAGACTGGTGGTTTATTAACAGGAGACTGATGGTTTACTAACAGGAGACTGGTAGTTTACTAACAGGAGACTGGTGGTTTATTAACAGGAGACTGGTGGTTTATTAACAGGAGACTGGTGGTTTATTAACAGGAGACTGGTGGTTTATTAACAGGAGACTGGTGGTTTATTAACAGGAGACTGATGGTTTATTAACAGGAGACTGGGGGTTTACTAACAGGAGACTGGTGGTTTATTAACAGGAGACTGGTGGTTTATTAACCTCTTGGGGCTAGGTGGGACGCTAGCGTGCCACCCGTGGTGCACTCCATCAACAGCAGGTGCATTTCAAGAGCGGCAAATTTGAATCCAAATAAATGTCAAAATTCAAATTTTTCAAAAATACAACTATGTTACACCATTTGAAAGATAAACATCTCCTTAATCTAACCACGTTTTACGATTTCAAAAAGGTTTTACGGCGAAAGCATAAATTTAGAGTATGTTAGGACAGTACATTTACAAGAGTTGTGTGTAATGTTTTGTCAAGTCAAAGACAGGGTCACCAAAACCATAAAACCAGCTAAAATGATACACTAACCTTTTACAATCTCCATCAGATGACACTCCTAGGACATTATGTTAGACAATGCATGCATTTTTAGTTCTATCAAGTTCATATTTATATACAAAAACAGCGTTTTACTATGGCATTGATGTTGAGGAAATCGTTTCCCTCCAATAACCGGCAGTCAAGTCAGCGTCACAAATTAAATAATTAAAATTAGAAAACATTGGTAAAATATTATATTGTCATTTAAAGAATTATAGATTTACATCTTTTGAACGCAATCAACTTGCCAGATTTAAAAATAACCTTACTGGGAAATCACACTTTGCAATAATCTGAGCACTGTGCCCAGAAAAATACGCGTTGCGATACAGACTAGACGTCATGTTGGGGAGATCTAAAATCGAAAATACTATGTAAATAATCCATTACCTTTGATTCTCTTCATCAGATGTCACTTCCAGGTATCACAGGTCCATAACGAATGTAGTTTTGTTCAAAAAAGCTCATCATTTATGTCCAAAAATCTCCGTCTCGTTAGCACATGATGTAAGCCAGCCGGACTTCTCGTCATGAACGAGGGGAAAAAATATATTTCCGTTCGTTCAAACATGTCAAACGTTGTATAGCATAAATCATTAGGGCCTTTTTTAACCAGAACATGAATAATATTCAAGGTGGACGAATGCATAGCCTTTTATAACGTATTGGAACGAGGGTACCCAACATGAAGTAGCGCGCCAGGTGTCTAATGGGACATCACCGTTCCATGGCTCTTGTTCGGTCAGATCTCCCTCCAGAAGACTCAAAACACTTTGTAAAGGCTGGTGACATCTAGTGGAAGCAATAGGAAGTGCCAAAATATTCCTAAACCCCTGTGTTTTTCAATGGGATAGGTTTAAACTCAATACAACACATCAGGTATCCACTTCCTGTCAGAAAATGTCTCAGGGTTTTGCCTGCCAAATGAGTTCTGTTATACTCACAGACACCATTCAAACAGTTTTGGAAACTTTAGAGTGTTTTCTATCCATATATAATAAGTATATGCATATTCTAGTTACTGGGTAGGATTAGTAACCAGATTAAATCGGGTACATTTTTTTTATCCAGACGTGCAAATGCTGCCCCCTAGACCCAACAGGTTAACAGGAGACTGGTGGTTTATTAACAGGAGACTGGTGGTTTATTAACAGGAGACTGATGGTTTATTAACAGGAGACTGGTGGTTTATTAACAGGAGACTGATGGTTTACTAACAGGAGACTGGTAGTTTACTAACAGGAGACTGGTGGTTTATTAACAGGAGACTGGTGGTTTATTAACAGGAGACTGGTGGTTTATTAACAGGAGACTGGTGGTTTATTAACAGGAGACTGGTGGTTTATTAACAGGAGACTGGTGGTTTATTAACAGGAGACTGGTGGTTTATTAACTGGTGGTTTATTAACAGGAGACTGGTGGTTTATTAACAGGAGACTGGTGGTTTATTAACAGGAGACTAGTGGTTTATTTACAGGGAGACTGGTGGTTTATTAAAAGGAGACTGGTGGTTTATTAACAGGAGACTGATGGTTTATTAACAGGAGACTGGTGGTTTATTAACAGGAGACTGGTGGTTTACTAACAGGAGACTGGTGGTTTATTAACAGGAGACTGGTCGTTTATTAACAGGAGACTGGTCGTTTATTAACAGGAGACTGGGGGTTTACTAACAGGAGACTTGTGGTTTATTAACAGGAGACTGGTGGTTTATTAACAGGAGACTGGTGGTTTATTATCAGGAGACTGGTGGTTTATTACCAGGAGACTGGTGGTTTATTAACTGGTGGTTTATTAACAGGAGACTGGTGGTTAATTACCAGGAGACTGGTGGTTTATTAACTGGTGGTTTATTAACAGGAGACTGGTGGTTCATAAACAGGAGACTGGTGGTTTATTAACAGGGGACTGGTGGTTTATTAACTGGTGGTTTATTAACAGGAGACTGGTGGTTAATTACCAGGAGACTGGTGGTTTATTAACTGGTGGTTTACTAACAGGAGACTGGTGGTTTATTAACAGGAGACTGGTGGTTTATTAACAGGGGACTGGTGGTTTATTAACAGGAGACTGGTGGTTTATTAACTGGTGGTTTATTAACAGGAGACTGGTGATTTATTAACAGGAGACTGGTGGTTTACTAACTGGAGACTGGTGGTTTGTTAACAGGAGACGGGTGGTTTATTAACTGGTGGTTTATTAACAGGAGACTGGTGGTTTATTAACAGGAGACTGGCGGTTTACTAACAGGAGACTGGTGGTTTATTAACAGGACACTGGTGGTTTATTAACTGGTGGTTTATTAACAGGAGACTGGTGATTTATTAACAGGAGACTGGTGGTTTACTAACTGGAGACTGGTGGTTTGTTAACAGGAGACTGGTGGTTTATTAACTGGTGGTTTATTAACAGGAGACTGATGGTTTATTAACAGGAGACTGGTGGTTTATTAACAGGAGACTGGTGGTTTATTAACAGGAGACTGGTGGTTTATTAACAGGAGACTATTGGTTTATTAACAGGAGACTGGTGGATTATTAACTGGTGGTTTATTAACAGGAGACTGGTGGTTTATTAACAGGAGACTGGTGGTTTATTAACAGGAGACTGGTGGTTTATTAACTGTTGGTTTATTAACTGGAGACTGGTGATTTATTAACAGGAGACTGGTGGTTTATTAACAGGAGACTGGTGGTTTATTAACAGGAGACTGGTGGTTTATTAACAGGAGACTGGTGGTTTATTAACAGGAGACTGGTGGTTTATTAACAGGAGACTGGTGGTTTATTAACTGGTGGTTTATTAACAGGAGACTGGTGGTTTATTAACAGGAGACTAGTGGTTTATTAACAGGAGACTGGTGGTTTATTAAAAGGAGACTGGTGGTTTATTAACAGGAGACTGATGGTTTATTAACAGGAGACTGGTGGTTTATTAACAGGAGACTGGTGGTTTATTAACTGGTGGTTTATTAACAGGAGACTGGTGGTTTATTAACAGGAGACTGGTGGTTTATTAACAGGAGACTGGTGGTTTATTAACAGGAGACTGGTGGTTTATTAACAGGAGACTGGTGGTTTATTAACAGGAGACTGGTGGTTTATTAACTGGTGGTTTATTAACAGGAGACTGGTGGTTTATTAACAGGAGACTGGTGGTTTATTAACAGGAGACTGGTGGTTTATTAACAGGAGACTAGTGGTTTATTAACAGGAGACTGTTGGTTTATTAACAGGAGACTGGTGGTTTATTAACAGGAGACTGATGGTTTATTAACAGGAGACTGGTGGTTTATTAACAGGAGACTGGTGGTTTATTAACAGGAGACTGATGGTTTATTAACAGGAGACTGGTGGTTTATTAACAGGAGACTGGTGCTTTACTAACAGGAGACTGGTGGTTTACTAACAGGAGACTGGTGGTTTATTAACAGGAGACTGATGGTTTATTAACAGGAGACTGGTGGTTTATTAACAGGAGACTTGTGGTTTACTAACAGGAGACTGGTGGATTATTAAGAGGAGACTGGTGGTTTATTAACTGGTGGTTTATTAACAGGAGACTGGTGATTTATTAACAAGAGACTGGTGGTTTACTAACTGGAGACTGGTGGTTTGTTAACAGGAGACTGGTGGTTTATTAACTGGTGGTTTATTAACAGGAGACTGGTGGTTTATTAACAGGAGACTGGTGGTTTATTAACAGGAGACTGGTGGTTTATTAACAGGAGACTATTGGTTTATTAACAGGAGACTGGTGGATTATTAACTGGTGGTTTATTAACAGGAGACTGGTGGTTTATTAACAGGAGACTGGTGGTTTATTAACAGGAGACTGGTGGTTTATTAACTGGTGGTTTATTATCAAGAGACTGCTGGTTTATTGACAGGAGACTGGTGGTTTATTAACAGGAGACTGGTGGTTTATTAACAGGAGACTGGTGGTTTATTAACAGGAGACTGGTGGTTTATTAACAGGAGAATGGTGGTTTATTAACTGGTGGTTTATTAACAGGAGACTGGTGGTTTATTAACAGGAGACTGGTGGTTTATTAACAGGAGACTGGTGGTTTATTAACTGGTGGTTCATTATCAGGAGACTGGTGGTTTATTAACAGGAGACTGGTGGTTTATTAACAGGAGACTGGTGGTTTATTAACAGGAGACTGATGGTTTATTAACAGGAGACTGGTGGTTTATTAACAGGAGACTGGTGGTTTACTAACAGGAGACTGGTGGTTTACTAACGGGAGACTGGTGGTTTATTAACAGGAGACTGGTCGTTTATTAACAGGAGACTGGTCGTTTATTAACAGGAGACTGGTCATTTATTAACAGGAGACTGGGGGTTTACTAACAGGAGACTGGTGGTTTATTAACAGGAGACTGGTGGTTTATTAACAGGAGACTGGTGGTTTATTAACAGGAGTCTGATGGTTTATTAACAGGAGACTGGTGGTTTATTAACAGGAGACTGATGGTTTACTAACAGGAGACTGGTAGTTTACTAACAGGAGACTGGTGGTTTATTAACAGGAGACTGGTAGTTTATTAACTGGTGGTTTATTAACAGGAGACTGGTGGTTTATTAACAGGAGACTGGTGGTTTATTAACAGGAGACTGGTGGTTTATTAACAGGAGACAGGTGGTTTATTAACAGGAGACTGGTGGTTTATTAACAGGAGACTGGTGGTTTATTAACTGGTGGTTTATTAACAGGAGACTGGTGGTTTATTAACAGGAGACTGGTGGTTTATTAACAGGAGACTGGTGGTTTATTAACAGGAGACTAGTGGTTTATTAACAGGAGACTGGTGGTTTATTAACAGGAGACTGTTGGTTTATTAACAGGAAACTGGTGGTTTATTAACAGGAGACTGATGGTTTATTAACAGGAGACTGGTGGTTTATTAACAGGAGACTGGTGGTTTACTAACAGGAGACTAGTGGTTTACTAACAGGAGACTGGTGGTTTATTAACAGGAGACTGGTCGTTTATTAACAGGAGACTGGTGGTTTATTAACAGGAGACTGATGGTTTATTAACAGGAGACTGGTGGTTTATTAACAGGAGACTGATGGTTTATTAACAGGAGACTGGTGGTTTATTAACAGGAGACTGGTGGTTTATTAACAGGAGACTGATGGTTTACTAACAGGAGACTGGTAGTTTACTAACAGGAGACTGGTGGTTTATTAACAGGAGACTGGTGGTTTATTAACAGGAGACTGGTGGTTTATTAACAGGAGACTGGTGGTTTATTAACAGGAGACTGATGGTTTACTAACAGGAGACTGGTAGTTTACTAACAGGAGACTGGTGGTTTATTAACAGGAGACTGGTGGTTTATTAACAGGAGACGGTTGGTTTATTAACAGGAGACTGGTGGTTTATTAACAGGAGACTGGTGGTTTATTAACAGGAGACTGATGGTTTATTAACAGGAGACTGGTGGTTTATTAACAGGAGACTGATGGTTTACTAACAGGAGACTGGTAGTTTACTAACAGGAGACTGGTGGTTTATTAACAGGAGACTGGTGGTTTATTAACAGGAGACTGGTGGTTTATTAACAGGAGACTGATGGTTTACTAACAGGAGACTGGTAGTTTACTAACAGGAGACTGGTGGTTTATTAACAGGAGACTGGGGGTTTACTAACAGGAGACTGGTGGTTTATTAACAGGAGACTGGTGGTTTATTAACAGGAGACTGGTGGTTTATTAACAGGAGACTGGTGGTTTATTAACAGGAGACTGATGGTTTATTAACAGGAGACTGGTGGTTTATTAACAGGAGACTGATGGTTTACTAACAGGAGACTGGTAGTTTACTAACAGGAGACTGGTGGTTTATTAACAGGAGACTGGTGGTTTATTAACAGGAGACTGGTGGTTTATTAACAGGAGACTGGTGGTTTATTAACAGGAGACTGGTGGTTTATTAACAGGAGACTGGTGGTTTATTAACAGGAGACTGGTGGTTTATTAACAGGAGACTGGTGGTTTATTAACTGGTGGTTTATTAACAGGAGACTGGTGGTTTATTAACAGGAGACTGGTGGTTTATTAACAGGAGACTAGTGGTTTATTAACAGGAGACTGGTGGTTTATTAAAAGGAGACTGGTGGTTTATTAACAGGAGACTGATGGTTTATTAACAGGAGACTGGTGGTTTATTAACAGGAGACTGGTGGTTTATTAACTGGTGGTTTATTAACAGGAGACTGGTGGTTTATTAACAGGAGACTGGTGGTTTATTAACAGGAGACTGGTGGTTTATTAACAGGAGACTGGTGGTTTATTAACAGGAGACTGGTGGTTTATTAACTGGTGGTTTATTAACAGGAGACTGGTGGTTTATTAAGAGGAGACTGGTGGTTTATTAACAGGAGACTGGTGGTTTATTAACAGGAGACTAGTGGTTTATTAACAGGAGACTGTTGGTTTATTAACAGGAGACTGGTGGTTTATTAACAGGAGACTGATGGTTTATTAACAGGAGACTGGTGGTTTATTAACAGGAGACTGGTGGTTTACTAACAGGAGACTAGTGGTTTACTAACAGGAGACTGGTGGTTTATTAACAGGAGACTGGTCGTTTATTAACAGGAGACTGGTGGTTTATTAACAGGAGACTGATGGTTTATTAACAGGAGACTGGTGGTTTATTAACAGGAGACTGGTGGTTTACTAACAGGAGACTGGTGGTTTACTAACAGGAGACTGGTGGTTTATTAACAGGAGACTGGTCGTTTATTAACAGGAGACTGGTCGTTTATTAACAGGAGACTGGTCGTTTATTAACAGGAGACTGGTGGTTTACTAACAGGAGACTGGTGGTTTATTAACAGGAGACTGGTGGTTTATTAACAGGAGACTGGTGGTTTATTAACAGGAGACTGGTGGTTTATTAACAGGAGACTGATGGTTTATTAACAGGAGACTGGTGGTTTATTAACAGGAGACTGATGGTTTACTAACAGGAGACTGGTAGTTTACTAACAGGAGACTGGTGGTTTATTAACAGGAGACTGGTGGTTTATTAACAGGAGACTGGTGGTTTATTAACAGGAGACTGGTGGTTTATTAACAGGAGACTGGTGGTTTATTAACAGGAGACTGATGGTTTATTAACAGGAGACTGGTGGTTTATTAACTGGTGGTTTATTAACAGGAGACTGGTGGTTTATTAACAGGAGACTGGTGGTTTACTAACAGGAGACTGGTGGATTATTAACAGGAGACTGGTGGTTTATTAACTGGTGGTTTATTAACAGGAGACTGGTGATTTATTAACAGGAGACTGGTGGTTTACTAACTGGAGACTGGTGGTTTGTTAACAGGAGACTGGTGGTTTATTAACTGGTGGTTTATTAACAGGAGACTGGTGGTTTATTAACAGGAGACTTGTGGTTTATTAACAGGAGACTGGTGGTTTATTAACAGGAGACTATTGGTTTATTAACAGGAGACTGGTGGATTATTAACTGGTGGTTTATTAACAGGAGACTGGTGGTTTATTAACAGGAGACTGGTGGTTTATTAACAGGAGACTGGTGGTTTATTAACTGGTGGTTTATTATCAAGAGACTGGTGGTTTATTGACAGGAGACTGGTGGTTTATTAACAGGAGACTGGTGGTTTATTAACAGGAGACTGGTGGTTTATTAACAGGAGACTGGTGGTTTATTAACAGGAGACTGGTGGTTTATTAACTGGTGGTTTATTAACAGGAGACTGGTGGTTTATTAACAGGAGACTGGTGGTTTATTAACAGGAGACTGGTGGTTTATTAACTGGTGGTTCATTATCAGGAGACTGGTGGTTTATTAACAGGAGACTGGTGGTTTATTAACAGGAGACTGATGGTTTATTAACAGGAGACTGGTGGTTTATTAACAGGAGACTGGTGGTTTACTAACAGGAGACTGGTGGTTTACTAACAGGAGACTGGTGGTTTATTAACAGGAGACTGGTCGTTTATTAACAGGAGACTGGTCGTTTATTAACAGGAGACTGGTCGTTTATTAACAGGAGACTGGGGGTTTACTAACAGGAGACTGGTGGTTTATTAACAGGAGACTGGTGGTTTATTAACAGGAGACTGGTGGTTTATTAACAGGAGTCTGATGGTTTATTAACAGGAGACTGGTGGTTTATTAACAGGAGACTGATGGTTTACTAACAGGAGACTGGTAGTTTACTAACAGGAGACTGGTGGTTTATTAACAGGAGACTGGTAGTTTATTAACTGGTGGTTTATTAACAGGAGACTGGTGGTTTATTAACAGGAGACTGGTGGTTTACTATCAGGAGACTGGTGGTTTATTAACAGGAGACTGGGGGTTTATTAACAGGAGACTGGTGGTTTATTAACAGGAGACTGGTGGTTTATTAACAGGAGACTGGTGTTATACTAACAGGAGACTGGTGGTTTATTAACAGGAAACTGGTGGTTTATTAACAGGAGACTGATGGTTTATTAACAGGAGACTGGTGGTTTATTAACAGGAGACTGGTGGTTTACTAACAGGAGACTAGTGGTTTACTAACAGGAGACTGGTGGTTTATTAACAGGAGACTGGTCGTTTATTAACAGGAGACTGGTGGTTTATTAACAGGAGACTGATGGTTTATTAACAGGAGACTGGTGGTTTATTAACAGGAGACTGATGGTTTATTAACAGGAGACTGGTGGTTTATTAACAGGAGACTGATGGTTTACTAACAGGAGACTGGTAGTTTACTAACAGGAGACTGGTGGTTTATTAACAGGAGACTGGTGGTTTATTAACAGGAGACTGGTGGTTTATTAACAGGAGACTGGTGGTTTATTAACAGGAGACTGGTGGTTTATTAACAGGAGACTGATGGTTTATTAACAGGAGACTGGTGGTTTATTAACAGGAGACTGATGGTTTACTAACAGGAGACTGGTAGTTTACTAACAGGAGACTGGTGGTTTATTAACAGGAGACTGGTGGTTTATTAACAGGAGACTGGTTGTTTATTAACAGGAGACTGGTGGTTTATTAACAGGAGACTGATGGTTTACTAACAGGAGACTGGTAGTTTACTAACAGGAGACTGGTGGTTTATTAACAGGAGACTGGGGGTTTACTAACAGGAGACTGGTGGTTTATTAACAGGAGACTGGTGGTTTATTAACAGGAGACTGGTGGTTTATTAACAGGAGACTGGTGGTTTATTAACAGGAGACTGATGTTTATTAACAGGAGACTGGTGGTTTATTAACAGGAGACTGATGGTTTACTAACAGGAGACTGGTAGTTTACTAACAGGAGACTGGTGGTTTATTAACAGGAGACTGGTGGTTTATTAACAGGAGACTGGTGGTTTATTAACAGGAGACTGGTGGTTTATTAACAGGAGACTGGTGGTTTATTAACAGGAGACTGGTGGTTTATTAACAGGAGACTGGTGGTTTATTAACAGGAGACTAGTGGTTTATTAACTGGTGGTTTATTAACAGGAGACTGGTGGTTTATTAACAGGAGACTGGTGGTTTATTAACAGGAGACTAGTGGTTTATTAACAGGAGACTGGTGGTTTATTAAAAGGAGACTGGTGGTTTATTAACAGGAGACTGATGGTTTATTAACAGGAGACTGGTGGTTTATTAACAGGAGACTGGTGGTTTACTAACAGGAGACTGGTGGTTTATTAACAGGAGACTGGTCGTTTATTAACAGGAGACTGGTCGTTTATTAACAGGAGACTGGGGGTTTACTAACAGGAGACTTGTGGTTTATTAACAGGAGACTGGTGGTTTATTAACAGGAGACTGGTGGTTTATTAACAGGAGACTGGTGGTTTATTACCAGGAGACTGGTGGTTTATTAACTGGTGGTTTATTAACAGGAGACTGGTGGTTAATTACCAGGAGACTGGTGGTTTATTAACTGGTGGTTTATTAACAGGAGACTGGTGGTTTATAAACAGGAGACTGGTGGTTTACTAACAGGTGGTTTACTAACAGGAGACTGGTGGTTTATTAACAGGAGACTGGTGGTTTATTGACTGGTGGTTTATTAACAGGAGACTGGTGGTTTATTAACAGGGGACTGGTGGTTTATTAACAGGAGACTGGTGGTTTATTAACTGGTGGTTTATTAACAGGAGACTGGTGATTTATTAACAGGAGACTGGTGGTTTACTAACTGGAGACTGGTGGTTTGTTAACAGGAGACTGGTGGTTTATTAACTGGTGGTTTATTAACAGGAGACTGGTGATTTATTAACAGGAGACTGGTGGTTTACTAACTGGAGACTGGTGGTTTGTTAACAGGAGACTGGTGGTTTATTAACTGGTGGTTTATTAACAGGAGACTGGTGGTTTATTAACAGGAGACTGGCGGTTTACTAACAGGAGACTGGTGGTTTATTAACAGGACACTGGTGGTTTATTAACTGGTGGTTTATTAACAGGAGACTGGTGATTTATTAACAGGAGACTGGTGGTTTACTAACTGGAGACTGGTGGTTTGTTAACAGGAGACTGGTGGTTTATTAACTGGTGGTTTATTAACAGGAGACTGGTGGTTTATTAACAGGAGACTGGTGGTTTATTAACAGGAGACTGGTGGTTTATTAACAGGAGACTGGTGGTTTATTAACAGGAGACTATTGGTTTATTAACAGGAGACTGGTGGATTATTAACCGGTGGTTTATTAACAGAAGACTGGTGGTTTATTAACAGGAGACTGGTGGTTTATTAACAGGAGACTGGTGGTTTATTAACTGTTGGTTTATTAACTGGAGACTGGTGGTTTATTGACAGGAGACTGGTGGTTTATTAACAGGAGACTGGTGGTTTATTAACAGGAGACTGGTGGTTTATTAACAGGAGACTGGTGGTTTATTAACTGGTGGTTTATTAACAGGAGACTGGTGGTTTATTAACAGGAGACTGGTGGTTTATTAACAGGAGACTGGTGGTTTATTAACAGGAGACTGGTGGTTTATTAACTGGTGGTTTATTAACAGGAGACTGGTGGTTTATTACCAGGAGACTGGTGGTTTATTAACTGGTGGTTTATTAACAGGAGACTGGTGGTTTACTAACAGGAGACTGGTGGTTTACTAACAGGAGACTGGTGGTTTATTAACAGGAGACTGGTTGTTTATTAACATGAGACCTGTGGTTTACTAACAGGAGACTGGTGGTTTATTAACAGGAGACTGGTGGTTTATTAACTGGTGGTTTATTAACAGGAGACTGGTGGTTTATAAACAGGAGACTGGTGGTTTACTAACAGGTGGTTTACTAACAGGAGACTGGTGGTTTATTAACAGGAGACTGGTGGTTTATTAACAGGAGACTGGTGGTTTATTAACAGGAGACTGGTGGTTTATTAACAGGAGACTGGTGGTTTATTAACTGGTGGTTTATTAACAGGAGACTGGTGGTTTATTAACAGGAGACTGGTGGTTTATTAACAGGAGACTGGTGGTTTATTAACAGGAGACTAGTGGTTTATTAACAGGAGACTGGTGGTTTATTAACAGGAGACTATTGGTTTATTAACAGGAGACTGGTGGATTATTAACCGGTGGTTTATTAACAGAAGACTGGTGGTTTATTAACAGGAGACTGGTGGTTTATTAACAGGAGACTGGTGGTTTATTAACTGTTGGTTTATTAACTGGAGACTGGTGGTTTATTGACATGAGACTGGTGGTTTATTAACAGGAGACTGGTGGTTTATTAACAGGAGACTGGTGGTTTATTAACAGGAGACTGGTGGTTTATTAACAGGAGACTGGTGGTTTATTAACTGGTGGTTTATTAACAGGAGACTGGTGGTTTATTAACAGGAGACTGGTGGTTTATTAACAGGAGACTGGTGGTTTATTAACAGGAGACTGGTGGTTTATTAACTGGTGGTTTATTAACAGGAGACTGGTGGTTTATTACCAGGAGACTGGTGGTTTATTAACTGGTGGTTTATTAACAGGAGACTGGTGGTTTACTAACAGGAGACTGGTGGTTTACTAACAGGAGACTGGTGGTTTATTAACAGGAGACTGGTTGTTTATTAACATGAGACCTGTGGTTTACTAACAGGAGACTGGTGGTTTATTAACAGGAGACTGGTGGTTTATTAACTGGTGGTTTATTAACAGGAGACTGGTGGTTTATAAACAGGAGACTGGTGGTTTACTAACAGGTGGTTTACTAACAGGAGACTGGTGGTTTATTAACAGGAGACTGGTGGTTTATTAACAGGAGACTGGTGGTTTATTAACAGGAGACTGGTGGTTTATTAACAGGAGACTGGTGGTTTATTAACTGGTGGTTTATTAACAGGAGACTGGTGGTTTATTAAGAGGAGACTGGTGGTTTATTAACAGGAGACTGGTGGTTTATTAACAGGAGACTAGTGGTTTATTAACAGGAGACTGGTGGTTTATTAACAGGAGACTGTTGGTTTATTAACAGGAAACTGGTGGTTTATTAACAGGAGACTGATGGTTTATTAACAGGAGACTGGTGGTTTATTAACAGGAGACTGGTGGTTTACTAACAGGAGACTAGTGGTTTACTAACAGGAGACTGGTGGTTTATTAACAGGAGACTGATGGTTTATTAACAGGAGACTGGTGGTTTATTAACAGGAGACTGATGGTTTACTAACAGGAGACTGGTAGTTTACTAACAGGAGACTGGTGGTTTATTAACAGGAGACTGGTGGTTTATTAACAGGAGACTGGTGGTTTATTAACAGGAGACTGGTGGTTTATTAACAGGAGACTGGTGGTTTATTAACAGGAGACTGATGGTTTATTAACAGGAGACTGGGGGTTTACTAACAGGAGACTGGTGGTTTATTAACAGGAGACTGGTGGTTTATTAACAGGAGACTGGTGGTTTATTAACAGGAGACTGGTGGTTTATTAACAGGAGACTGATGGTTTATTAACAGGAGACTGGTGGTTTATTAACAGGAGACTGATGGTTTACTAACAGGAGACTGGTAGTTTACTAACAGGAGACTGGTGGTTTATTAACAGGAGACTGGTGGTTTATTAACAGGAGACTGGTGGTTTATTAACAGGAGACTGGTGGTTTATTAACAGGAGACTGGTGGTTTATTAACAGGAGACTGGTGGTTTATTAACAGGAGACTGGTGGTTTATTAACTGGTGGTTTATTAACAGGAGACTGGTGGTTTATTAACAGGAGACTGGTGGTTTATTAACAGGAGACTAGTGGTTTATTTACAGGGAGACTGGTGGTTTATTAAAAGGAGACTGGTGGTTTATTAACAGGAGACTGATGGTTTATTAACAGGAGACTGGTGGT
Source organism: Salmo salar (assembly GCF_965601325.2). Taxonomy (NCBI): domain Eukaryota; kingdom Metazoa; phylum Chordata; class Actinopteri; order Salmoniformes; family Salmonidae; genus Salmo; species Salmo salar. The sequence goes on from NC_138308.1 coordinate 52,004,178, forward strand.
TTATTAACAGGAGACTGGTGGTTTACTAACAGGAGACTGGTGGTTTATTAACAGGAGACTGGTCGTTTATTAACAGGAGACTGGTCGTTTATTAACAGGAGACTGGGGGTTTACTAACAGGAGACTTGTGGTTTATTAACAGGAGACTGGTGGTTTATTAACAGGAGACTGGTGGTTTATTAACAGGAGACTGGTGGTTTATTACCAGGAGACTGGTGGTTTATTAACTGGTGGTTTATTAACAGGAGACTGGTGGTTAATTACCAGGAGACAGGTGGTTTATTAACTGGTGGTTTATTAACAGGAGACTGGTGGTTCATAAACAGGAGACTGGTGGTTTATTAACAGGGGACTGGTGCTTTATTAACTGGTGGTTTATTAACAGGAGACTGGTGGTTAATTACCAGGAGACTGGTGGTTTATTAACTGGTGGTTTACTAACAGGAGACTGGTGGTTTATTAACAGGGGACTGGTGGTTTATTAACAGGAGACTGGTGGTTTATTAACTGGTGGTTTATTAACAGGAGACTGGTGATTTATTAACAGGAGACTGGTGGTTTACTAACTGGAGACTGGTGGTTTGTGAACAGGAGACGGGTGGTTTATTAACTGGTGGTTTATTAACAGGAGACTGGTGGTTTATTAACAGGAGACTGGCGGTTTACTAACAGGAGACTGGTGGTTTATTAACAGGACACTGGTGGTTTATTAACTGGTGGTTTATTAACAGGAGACTGGTGATTTATTAACAGGAGACTGGTGGTTTACTAACTGGAGACTGGTGGTTTGTTAACAGGAGACTGGTGGTTTATTAACTGGTGGTTTATTAACAGGAGACTGGTGGTTTATTAACAGGAGACTGGTGGTTTATTAACAGGAGACTGGTGGTTTATTAACAGGAGACTATTGGTTTATTAACAGGAGACTGGTGGATTATTAACTGGTGGTTTATTAACAGGAGACTGGTGGTTTATTAACAGGAGACTGGTGGTTTATTAACAGGAGACTGGTGGTTTATTAACTGTTGGTTTATTAACTGGAGACTGGTGGTTTATTGACAGGAGACTGGTGGTTTATTAACAGGAGACTGGTGGTTTATTAACAGGAGACTGGTGGTTTATTAACAGGAGACTGGTGGTTTATTAACTGGTGGTTTATTAACAGGAGACTGGTGGTTTATTACCAGGAGACTGGTGGTTTATTAACTGGTGGTTTATTAACAGGAGACTGGTGGTTTACTAACAGGAGACTGGTGGTTTACTAACAGGAGACTGGTGGTTTATTAACAGGAGACTGGTTGTTTATTAACATGAGACCTGTGGTTTACTAACAGGAGACTGGTGGTTTATTAACAGGAGACTGGTGGTTTATTAACTGGTGGTTTATTAACAGGAGACTGGTGGTTTATAAACAGGAGACTGGTGGTTTACTAACAGGTGGTTTACTAACAGGAGACTGGTGGTTTATTAACAGGAGACTGTTGGTTTATTGACTTGTGGTTTATTAACAGGAGACTGGTGGTTGATTAACAGGAGACTGGTGGTTTATTAACAGGAGACTGGTGGTTTATTAACTGGTGGTTTATTAACAGGAGACTGGTGATTTATTAACAGGAGACTGGTGGTTTACTAACTGGAGACTGGTGGTTTGTTAACAGGAGACTGGTGGTTTATTAACTGGTGGTTTATTAACAGGAGACTGGTGGTTTATTAACAGGAGACTGGTGGTTTATTAACAGGAGACTGGTGGTTTATTAACAGGAGACTGGTGGTTTATTAACAGGAGACTATTGGTTTATTAACAGGAGACTGGTGGATTATTAACTGGTGGTTTATTAACAGGAGACTGGTGGTTTATTAACAGGAGACTGGTGGTTTATTAACAGGAGACTGGTGGTTTATTAACTGGTGGTTTATTAACAGGAGACTGGTGGTTTATTGACAGGAGACTGGTGGTTTATTAACAGGAGACTGGTGGTTTATTAACAGGAGACTGGTGGTTTATTAACAGGAGACTGGTGGTTTATTAACAGGAGACTGGTGGTTTATTAACTGGTGGTTCATTAACAGGAGACTGGTGGTTTACTAACAGGAGACTGGTGGTTTATTAACAGGAGACTGGTGGTTTATTAACTGGTGGTTTATTAACAGGAGACTGGTGATTTATTAACAGGAGACTGGTGGTTTACTAACTGGAGACTGGTGGTTTGTTAACAGGAGACTGGTGGTTTATTAACTGGTGGTTTATTAACAGGAGACTGGTGGTTTATTAACAGGAGACTGGTGGTTTATTAACAGGAGACTGGTGGTTTATTAACAGGAGACTGGTGGTTTATTAACAGGAGACTATTGGTTTATTAACAGGAGACTGGTGGATTATTAACTGGTGGTTTATTAACAGGAGACTGGTGGTTTATTAACAGGAGACTGGTGGTTTATTAACAGGAGACTGGTGGTTTATTAACTGGTGGTTTATTAACAGGAGACTGGTGGTTTATTGACAGGAGACTGGTGGTTTATTAACAGGAGACTGGTGGTTTATTAACAGGAGACTGGTGGTTTATTAACAGGAGACTGGTGGTTTATTAACAGGAGACTGGTGGTTTATTAACTGGTGGTTCATTAACAGGAGACTGGTGGTTTATTAACAGGAGACTGGTGGTTTATTAACAGGAGAGTGGTGGTTTATTAACAGAAGACTAGTGGTTTATTAACAGGAGACTGATGGTTTATTAACAGGAGACTGGTGGTTTATTAACAGGAGACTGGTGGTTTATTAACAGGAGACTGATGGTTTATTAACAGGAGACTGGTGGTTTATTAACAGGAGACTGGTGGTTTACTAACAGGTGGTTTACTAACAGGAGACTGGTGGTTTATTAACAGGAGACTGGTGGTTTATTGACTGGTGGTTTATTAACAGGAGACTGGTGGTTTATTAACAGGAGACTGGTGGTTTATTAACAGGAGACTGGTGGTTTATTAACTGGTGGTTTATTAACAGGAGACTGGTGATTTATTAACAGGAGACTGGTGGTTTACTAACTGGAGACTGGTGGTTTGTTAACAGGAGACGGGTGGTTTATTAACTGGTGGTTTATTAACAGGAGACTGGTGGTTTATTAACAGGAGACTGGTGGTTTACTAACAGGAGACTGGTGGTTTATTAACAGGAGACTGGTGGTTTATTAACTGGTGGTTTATTAACAGGAGACTGGTGGTTTATTGACAGGAGACTGGTGGTTTATTAACAGGAGACTGGGGGTTTATTAACAGGAGACTGGTGGTTTATTAACAGGAGACTGGTGGTTTATTAACAGGAGACTGGTGGTTTATTAACAGGAGACTGATGGTTTATTAACAGGAGACTGGTGGTTTATTAACAGGAGACTGGTGGTTTATTAACAGGAGACTGGTGGTTTATTAACTGGTGGTTCATTAACAGGAGACTGGTGGTTTACTAACAGGAGACCTTTGGTTTATTAACAGGAGACTGGTGGTTCATTAACTGGTGGTTTATTAACAGGAGACTGGTGATTTATTAACAGGAGACTGGTGGTTTATTAACAGGAGACTAGTGGTTTATTTACAGTGAGACTGGTGGTTTATTAAAAGGAGACTGGTGGTTTATTAACAGGAGACTGATGGTTTATTAACAGGAGACTGGTGGTTTATTAACAGGAGACTGGTGGTTTACTAACAGGAGACTGGTGGTTTATTAACAGGAGACTGGTCGTTTATTAACAGGAGACTGGTCGTTTATTAACAGGAGACTGGGGGTTTACTAACAGGAGACTTGTGGTTTATTAACAGGAGACTGGTGGTTTATTAACAGGAGACTGGTGGTTTATTAACAGGAGACTGGTGGTTTATTACCAGGAGACTGGTGGTTTATTAACTGGTGGTTTATTAACAGGAGACTGGTGGTTAATTACCAGGAGACAGGTGGTTTATTAACTGGTGGTTTATTAACAGGAGACTGGTGGTTCATAAACAGGAGACTGGTGGTTTATTAACAGGGGACTGGTGCTTTATTAACTGGTGGTTTATTAACAGGAGACTGGTGGTTAATTACCAGGAGACTGGTGGTTTATTAACTGGTGGTTTACTAACAGGAGACTGGTGGTTTATTAACAGGGGACTGGTGGTTTATTAACAGGAGACTGGTGGTTTATTAACTGGTGGTTTATTAACAGGAGACTGGTGATTTATTAACAGGAGACTGGTGGTTTACTAACTGGAGACTGGTGGTTTGTGAACAGGAGACGGGTGGTTTATTAACTGGTGGTTTATTAACAGGAGACTGGTGGTTTATTAACAGGAGACTGGCGGTTTACTAACAGGAGACTGGTGGTTTATTAACAGGACACTGGTGGTTTATTAACTGGTGGTTTATTAACAGGAGACTGGTGATTTATTAACAGGAGACTGGTGGTTTACTAACTGGAGACTGGTGGTTTGTTAACAGGAGACTGGTGGTTTATTAACTGGTGGTTTATTAACAGGAGACTGGTGGTTTATTAACAGGAGACTGGTGGTTTATTAACAGGAGACTGGTGGTTTATTAACAGGAGACTATTGGTTTATTAACAGGAGACTGGTGGATTATTAACTGGTGGTTTATTAACAGGAGACTGGTGGTTTATTAACAGGAGACTGGTGGTTTATTAACAGGAGACTGGTGGTTTATTAACTGTTGGTTTATTAACTGGAGACTGGTGGTTTATTGACAGGAGACTGGTGGTTTATTAACAGGAGACTGGTGGTTTATTAACAGGAGACTGGTGGTTTATTAACAGGAGACTGGTGGTTTATTAACTGGTGGTTTATTAACAGGAGACTGGTGGTTTATTACCAGGAGACTGGTGGTTTATTAACTGGTGGTTTATTAACAGGAGACTGGTGGTTTACTAACAGGAGACTGGTGGTTTATTAACAGGAGACTGGTTGTTTATTAACATGAGACCTGTGGTTTACTAACAGGAGACTGGTGGTTTATTAACAGGAGACTGGTGGTTTATTAACTGGTGGTTTATTAACAGGAGACTGGTGGTTTATAAACAGGAGACTGGTGGTTTACTAACAGGTGGTTTACTAACAGGAGACTGGTGGTTTATTAACAGGAGACTGTTGGTTTATTGACTTGTGGTTTATTAACAGGAGACTGGTGGTTGATTAACAGGAGACTGGTGGTTTATTAACAGGAGACTGGTGGTTTATTAACTGGTGGTTTATTAACAGGAGACTGGTGATTTATTAACAGGAGACTGGTGGTTTACTAACTGGAGACTGGTGGTTTGTTAACAGGAGACTGGTGGTTTATTAACTGGTGGTTTATTAACAGGAGACTGGTGGTTTATTAACAGGAGACTGGTGGTTTATTAACAGGAGACTGGTGGTTTATTAACAGGAGACTGGTGGTTTATTAACAGGAGACTATTGGTTTATTAACAGGAGACTGGTGGATTATTAACTGGTGGTTTATTAACAGGAGACTGGTGGTTTATTAACAGGAGACTGGTGGTTTATTAACAGGAGACTGGTGGTTTATTAACTGGTGGTTTATTAACAGGAGACTGGTGGTTTATTGACAGGAGACTGGTGGTTTATTAACAGGAGACTGGTGGTTTATTAACAGGAGACTGGTGGTTTATTAACAGGAGACTGGTGGTTTATTAACAGGAGACTGGTGGTTTATTAACTGGTGGTTCATTAACAGGAGACTGGTGGTTTACTAACAGGAGACTGGTGGTTTATTAACAGGAGACTGGTGGTTTATTAACTGGTGGTTTATTAACAGGAGACTGGTGATTTATTAACAGGAGACTGGTGGTTTACTAACTGGAGACTGGTGGTTTGTTAACAGGAGACTGGTGGTTTATTAACTGGTGGTTTATTAACAGGAGACTGGTGGTTTATTAACAGGAGACTGGTGGTTTATTAACAGGAGACTGGTGGTTTATTAACAGGAGACTGGTGGTTTATTAACAGGAGACTATTGGTTTATTAACAGGAGACTGGTGGATTATTAACTGGTGGTTTATTAACAGGAGACTGGTGGTTTATTAACAGGAGACTGGTGGTTTATTAACAGGAGACTGGTGGTTTATTAACTGGTGGTTTATTAACAGGAGACTGGTGGTTTATTGACAGGAGACTGGTGGTTTATTAACAGGAGACTGGTGGTTTATTAACAGGAGACTGGTGGTTTATTAACAGGAGACTGGTGGTTTATTAACTGGTGGTTCATTAACAGGAGACTGGTGGTTTATTAACAGGAGACTGGTGGTTTATTAACAGGAGAGTGGTGGTTTATTAACAGGAGACTAGTGGTTTATTAACAGGAGACTGATGGTTTATTAACAGGAGACTGGTGGTTTATTAACAGGAGACTGGTGGTTTATTAACAGGAGACTGATGGTTTATTAACAGGAGACTGGTGGTTTATTAACAGGAGACTGGTGGTTTACTAACAGGTGGTTTACTAACAGGAGACTGGTGGTTTATTAACAGGAGACTGGTGGTTTATTGACTGGTGGTTTATTAACAGGAGACTGGTGGTTTATTAACAGGAGACTGGTGGTTTATTAACAGGAGACTGGTGGTTTATTAACTGGTGGTTTATTAACAGGAGACTGGTGATTTATTAACAGGAGACTGGTGGTTTACTAACTGGAGACTGGTGGTTTGTTAACAGGAGACGGGTGGTTTATTAACTGGTGGTTTATTAACAGGAGACTGGTGGTTTATTAACAGGAGACTGGTGGTTTACTAACAGGAGACTGGTGGTTTATTAACAGGAGACTGGTGGTTTATTAACTGGTGGTTTATTAACAGGAGACTGGTGGTTTATTGACAGGAGACTGGTGGTTTATTAACAGGAGACTGGGGGTTTATTAACAGGAGACTGGTGGTTTATTAACAGGAGACTGGTGGTTTATTAACAGGAGACTGGTGGTTTATTAACAGGAGACTGATGGTTTATTAACAGGAGACTGGTGGTTTATTAACAGGAGACTGGTGGTTTATTAACAGGAGACTGGTGGTTTATTAACTGGTGGTTCATTAACAGGAGACTGGTGGTTTACTAACAGGAGACCTTTGGTTTATTAACAGGAGACTGGTGGTTCATTAACTGGTGGTTTATTAACAGGAGACTGGTGATTTATTAACAGGAGACTGGTGGTTTACTAACTGGAGACTGGTGGTTTGTTAACAGGAGACTGGTGTTTTATTAACTGGTGGTTTATTAACAGGAGACTGGTGGTTTATTAACAGGAGACTGGTGGTTTATTAACAGGAGACTGGTGGTTTATTAACAGGAGACTGGTGGTTTATTAACAGGAGACTATTGGTTTATTAACAGGAGACTGGTGGATTATTAACTGGTGGTTTATTAACAGGAGACTGGTGGTTTATTAACAGGAGACTGGTGGTTTATTAACAGGAGACTGGTGGTTTATTAACTGGTGGTTTATTAACAGGAGACTGGTGGTTTATTAACAGGAGACTGATGGTTTATTAACAGGAGACTGGTGGTTTATTAACAGGAGACTGGTGGTTTACTAACAGGTGGTTTACTAACAGGAGACATGTGGTTTATTAACAGGAGACTGGTGGTTTATTGACTGGTGGTTTATTAACAGGAGACTGGTGGTTTATTAACAGGAGACTGGTGGTTTATTAACAGGAGACTGGTGGTTTATTAACTGGTGGTTTATTAACAGGAGACTGGTGATTTATTAACAGGAGACTGGTGGTTTACTAACTGGAGACTGGTGGTTTGTTAACAGGAGACGGGTGGTTTATTAACTGGTGGTTTATTAACAGGAGACTGGTGGTTTATTAACAGGAGACTGGTGGTTTACTAACAGGAGACTGGTGGTTTATTAACAGGAGACTGGTGGTTTATTAACTGGTGGTTTATTAACAGGAGACTGGTGATTTATTAACAGGAGACTGGTGGTTTACTAACTGGAGACTGGTGGTTTGTTAACAGGAGACTGGTGGTTTATTAACTGGTGGTTTATTAACAGGAGACTGGTGGTTTATTAACAGGAGACTGGTGGTTTATTAACAGGAGACTGGTGGTTTATTAACAGGAGACTGGTGGTTTATTAACAGGAGACTGGTGGTTTATTAACAGGAGACTGGTGGTTTATTAACAGGAGACTGGTGGTTTATTAACAGGAGACTATTGGTTTATTAACAGGAGACTGGTGGATTATTAACTGGTGGTTTATTAACAGGAGACTGGTGGTTTATTAACAGGAGACTGGTGGTTTATTAACAGGAGACTGGTGGTTTATTAACTGGTGGTTTAGTAACAGGAGACTGGTGGTTTATTGACAGGAGACTGGTGGTTTATTAACAGGAGAATGGTGGTTTATTAACAGGAGACTGGTGGTTTATTAACAGGAGACTGGTGGTTTATTAACTGGTGGTTTATTAACAGGAGACTGGTGGTTTATTAACAGGAGTATGGTGGTTTATTAACAGGAGACTGGTGGTTTATTAACAGGAGACTGGTGGTTTATTAACTGGTGGTTCATTAACAGGAGACTGGTGGTTTATTAACAGGAGACTGGTGGTTTATTAACAGGAGACTGGTGGTTTATTAACAGGAGACTAGTGGTTTATTAACAGGAGACTGGTGGTTTATTAACAGGAGACTGATGGTTTATTAACTGGTGGTTCATTAACAGGAGACTGGTGGTTTACTAACAGGAGACCTGTTGGTTTATTAACAGGAGACTGGTGGTTCATTAACTGGTGGTTTATTAACAGGAGACTGGTGATTTATTAACAGGAGACTGGTGGTTTACTAACTGGAGACTGGTGGTTTGTTAACAGGAGACTGGTGTTTTATTAACTGGTGGTTTATTAACAGGAGACTGGTGGTTTATTAACAGGAGACTGGTGGTTTATTAACAGGAGACTGGTGGTTTATTAACAGGAGACTGGTGGTTTATTAACAGGAGACTATTGGTTTATTAACAGGAGACTGGTGGATTATTAACTGGTGGTTTATTAACAGGAGACTGGTGGTTTATTAACAGGAGACTGGTGGTTTATTAACAGGAGACTGGTGGTTTATTAACTGGTGGTTTATTAACAGGAGACTGGTGGTTTATTAACAGGAGACTGGTGGTTTATTAACAGGAGACTGGTGGTTTATTAACAGGAGACTGGTGGTTTACTAACAGGTGGTTTACTAACAGGAGACATGTGGTTTATTAACAGGAGACTGGTGGTTTATTGACTGGTGGTTTATTAACAGGAGACTGGTGGTTTATTAACAGGAGACTGGTGGTTTATTAACAGGAGACTGGTGGTTTATTAACTGGTGGTTTATTAACAGGAGACTGGTGATTTATTAACAGGAGACTGGTGGTTTACTAACTGGAGACTGCTGGTTTGTTAACAGGAGACGGGTGGTTTATTAACTGGTGGTTTATTAACAGGAGACTGGTGGTTTATTAACAGGAGACTGGTGGTTTACTAACAGGAGACTGGTGGTTTATTAACAGGAGACTGGTGGTTTATTAACTGGTGGTTTATTAACAGGAGACTGGTGATTTATTAACAGGAGACTGGTGGTTTACTAACTGGAGACTGGTGGTTTGTTAACAGGAGACTGGTGGTTTATTAACTGGTGGTTTATTAACAGGAGACTGGTGGTTTATTAACAGGAGACTGGTGGTTTATTAACAGGAGACTGGTGGTTTATTAACAGGAGACTGGTGGTTTATTAACAGGAGACTGGTGGTTTATTAACAGGAGACTGGTGGTTTATTAACAGGAGACTGGTGGTTTATTAACAGGAGACTATTGGTTTATTAACAGGAGACTGGTGGATTATTAACTGGTGGTTTATTAACAGGAGACTGGTGGTTTATTAACAGGAGACTGGTGGTTTATTAACAGGAGACTGGTGGTTTATTAACTGGTGGTTTAGTAACAGGAGACTGGTGGTTTATTGACAGGAGACTGGTGGTTTATTAACAGGAGACTGGTGGTTTATTAACAGGAGACTGGTGGTTTATTAACAGGAGACTGGTGGTTTATTAACTGGTGGTTTATTAACAGGAGACTGGTGGTTTATTAACAGGAGTATGGTGGTTTATTAACAGGAGACTGGTGGTTTATTAACAGGAGACTGGTGGTTTATTAACTGGTGGTTCATTAACAGGAGACTGGTGGTTTATTAACAGGAGACTGGTGGTTTATTAACAGGAGACTGGTGGTTTATTAACAGGAGACTAGTGGTTTATTAACAGGAGACTGGTGGTTTATTAACAGGAGACTGGTGGTTTATTAACAGGAGACTGGTGGTTTATTAACAGGAGACTGGTGGTTTATTAACAGGAGACTGATGGTTTATTAACAGGAGACTGGTGGTTTACTAACAGGTGGTTTACTAACAGGAGACTGGTGGTTTATTAACAGGAGACTGGTGGTTTATTGACTGGTGGTTTATTAACAGGAGACTGGTGGTTTATTAACAGGAGACTGGTGGTTTATTAACAGGAGACTGGTGGTTTATTAACAGGAGACTAGTGGTTTATTAACAGGAGACTGGTGGTTTATTAACAGGAGACTGATGGTTTATTAACAGGAGACTGGTGGTTTATTAACAGGAGACTGGTGGTTTATTAACTGGTGGTTCATTAACAGGAGACTGGTGGTTTATTAACAGGAGACTGGTGGTTTATTAACTGGTGGTTCATTAACAGGAGACTGGTGGTTTATTAACAGGAGACTGGTGGTTTATTAACAGGAGACTGGTGGTTTATTAACAGGAGACTAGTGGTTTATTAACAGGAGACTGGTGGTTTATTAACAGGAGACTGATGGTTTATTAACAGGAGACTGGTGGTTTATTAACAGGAGACTGGTGGTTTATTAACAGGAGACTGATGGTTTATTAACAGGAGACTGGTGGTTTACTAACAGGTGGTTTACTAACAGGAGACTGGTGGTTTATTAACAGGAGACTGGTGGTTTATTGACTGGTGGTTTATTAACAGGAGACTGGTGGTTTATTAACAGGAGACTGGTGGTTTATTAACAGGAGACTGGTGGTTTATTAACTGGTGGTTTATTAACAGGAGACTGGTGATTTATTAACAGGAGACTGGTGGTTTACTAACTGGAGACTGGTGGTTTGTTAACAGGAGACGGGTGGTTTATTAACTGGTGGTTTATTAACAGGAGACTGGTGGTTTATTAACAGGAGACTGGTGGTTTACTAACAGGAGACTGGTGGTTTATTAACAGGAGACTGGTGGTTTATTAACTGGTGGTTTATTAACAGGAGACTGGTGATTTATTAACAGGAGACTGGTGGTTTACTAACTGGAGACTGGTGGTTTGTTAACAGGAGACTGGTGGTTTATTAACTGGTGGTTTATTAACAGGAGACTGGTGGTTTATTAACAGGAGACTGGTGGTTTATTAACAGGAGACTATTGGTTTATTAACAGGAGACTGGTGGATTATTAACTGGTGGTTTATTAACAGGAGACTGGTGGTTTATTAACAGGAGACTGGTGGTTTATTAACTGGTGGTTTATTAACAGGAGACTGGTGGTTTATTGAAAGGAGACTGGTGGTTTATTAACAGGAGACTGGTGGTTTATTAACAGGAGACTGGTGGTTTATTAACAGGAGACTGGTGGTTTATTAACTGGTGGTTTATTCACAGGAGACTGGTGGTTTATTAACAGGAGACTGGTGGTTTATTAACAGGAGACTGGTGGTTTATTAACAAGAGACTGGTGGTTTATTAACAGGAGACTGGTGGTTTATTAACAGGAGACTGGTGGTTTATTAACAGGAGACTGGTGGTTTATTAACAGGAGACTGGTGGTTTATTAACAGGAGACTGGTGGTTTATTGAAAGGAGACTGGTGGTTTATTAACAGGAGACTGGTGGTTTATTAACAGGAGACTGGTGGTTTATTAACAGGAGACTGGTGGTTTATTAACTGGTGGTTTATTAACAGGAGACTGGTGGTTTATTAACAGGAGACTGGTGGTTTATTAACAGGAGACTGGTGGTTTATTAACAGGAGACTGGTGGTTTATTAACTGGTGGTTCATTAACAGGAGACTGGTGGTTTATTACCAGGAGACTGGTGGTTTATTAACAGGAGACTGGTGGTTTCTTAACAGGAGACTAGTGGTTTATTAACAGGAGACTGGTGGTTTATTAACAGGAGACTGATGGTTTATTAACAGGAGACTGGTGGTTTATTAACAAGAGACTGGTGGTTTATTAACAGGAGACTGATGGTTTATTAACAGGAGACTGGTGGTTTATTAACAGGAGACTGGTGGTTTACTAACAGGAGACTGGTGGTTTACTAACAGGAGACTGGTGGTTTATTAACAGGAGATTGGTCGTTTATTAACAGGAGACTGGTCGTTTATTAACAGGAGACTGGTCGTTTATTAACAGGAGACTGGGGGTTTACTAACAGGAGACTGGTGGTTTATTAACAGGAGACTGGTGGTTTATTAACAGGAGACTGGTGGTTTATTAACAGGAGACTGGTGGTTTATTAACAGGAGACTGATGGTTTATTAACAGGAGACTGGTGGTTTATTAACAGGAGACTGGTGGTTTATTAACAGGAGACTGATAGTTTATTAACAGGAGACTGGTGGTTTATTAACAGGAGACTGGTGGTTTATTAACAGGAGACTGATGGTTTATTAACAGGAGACTGGTGGTTTATTAACAGGAGACTGGTGGTTTATTAACAGGAGACTATTGGTTTATTAACAGGAGACTGGTGGATTATTAACTGGTGGTTTATTAACAGGAGACTGGTGGTTTATTAACAGGAGACTGGTGGTTTATTAACTGGTGGTTTATTAACAGGAGACTGGTGGTTTATTGAAAGGAGACTGGTGGTTTATTAACAGGAGACTGGTGGTTTATTAACAGGAGACTGGTGGTTTATTAACAGGAGACTGGTGGTTTATTAACTGGTGGTTTATTCACAGGAGACTGGTGGTTTATTAACAGGAGACTGGTGGTTTATTAACAGGAGACTGGTGGTTTATTAACAAGAGACTGGTGGTTTATTAACAGGAGACTGGTGGTTTATTAACAGGAGACTGGTGGTTTATTAACAGGAGACTGGTGGTTTATTAACAGGAGACTGGTGGTTTATTAACAGGAGACTGGTGGTTTATTGAAAGGAGACTGGTGGTTTATTAACAGGAGACTGGTGGTTTATTAACAGGAGACTGGTGGTTTATTAACAGGAGACTGGTGGTTTATTAACTGGTGGTTTATTAACAGGAGACTGGTGGTTTATTAACAGGAGACTGGTGGTTTATTAACAGGAGACTGGTGGTTTATTAACAGGAGACTGGTGGTTTATTAACTGGTGGTTCATTAACAGGAGACTGGTGGTTTATTACCAGGAGACTGGTGGTTTATTAACAGGAGACTGGTGGTTTCTTAACAGGAGACTAGTGGTTTATTAACAGGAGACTGGTGGTTTATTAACAGGAGACTGATGGTTTATTAACAGGAGACTGGTGGTTTATTAACAAGAGACTGGTGGTTTATTAACAGGAGACTGATGGTTTATTAACAGGAGACTGGTGGTTTATTAACAGGAGACTGGTGGTTTACTAACAGGAGACTGGTGGTTTACTAACAGGAGACTGGTGGTTTATTAACAGGAGATTGGTCGTTTATTAACAGGAGACTGGTCGTTTATTAACAGGAGACTGGTCGTTTATTAACAGGAGACTGGGGGTTTACTAACAGGAGACTGGTGGTTTATTAACAGGAGACTGGTGGTTTATTAACAGGAGACTGGTGGTTTATTAACAGGAGACTGGTGGTTTATTAACAGGAGACTGATGGTTTATTAACAGGAGACTGGTGGTTTATTAACAGGAGACTGGTGGTTTATTAACAGGAGACTGATAGTTTATTAACAGGAGACTGGTGGTTTATTAACAGGAGACTGGTGGTTTATTAACAGGAGACTGATGGTTTATTAACAGGAGACTGGTGGTTTATTAACAGGAGACTGGTGGTTTACTAACAGGAGACTGGTGGTTTACTAACAGGAGACTGGTGGTTTATTAACAGGAGACTGGTCGTTTATTAACAGGATACTGGTCGTTTATTAACAGGAGACTGGGGGTTTACTAACAGGAGACTGGTGTTTTATTATCAGGAGACTGGTGGTTTATTAACAGGAGACTGGTGGTTTATTAACAGGAGACTGGTGGTTTATTAACAGGAGACTGATGGTTTATTAACAGGAGACTGGTGGTTTATTAACAGGAGACTGATGGTTTATTAACAGGAGACTGGTGGTTTATTAACAGGAGACTGATGGTTTACTAACAGGAGACTGGTAGTTTACTAACAGGAGACTGGTGGTTTATTAACAGGAGACTGGTGGTTTATTAACTGGTGGTTTATTAACAGGAGACTGGTGGTTTATTAACAGGAGACTGGTGGTTTATTAACAGGAGACTGGTGGTTTATTAACAGGAGACTGGTGGTTTATTAACTGGTGGTTTATTAACAGGAGACTGGTGGTTTATTAACAGGAGACTGGTGGTTTATTAACAGGAGACTGATAGTTTATTAACAGGAGACTGGTGGTTTATTAACAGGAGACTGGTGGTTTATTAACAGGAGACTGATGGTTTATTAACAGGAGACTGGTGGTTTATTAACAGGAGACTGGTGGTTTACTAACAGGAGACTGGTGGTTTACTAACAGGAGACTGGTGGTTTATTAACAGGAGACTGGTCGTTTATTAACAGGATACTGGTCGTTTATTAACAGGAGACTGGGGGTTTACTAACAGGAGACTGGTGTTTTATTATCAGGAGACTGGTGGTTTATTAACAGGAGACTGGTGGTTTATTAACAGGAGACTGGTGGTTTATTAACAGGAGACTGATGGTTTATTAACAGGAGACTGGTGGTTTATTAACAGGAGACTGATGGTTTATTAACAGGAGACTGGTGGTTTATTAACAGGAGACTGATGGTTTACTAACAGGAGACTGGTAGTTTACTAACAGGAGACTGGTGGTTTATTAACAGGAGACTGGTGGTTTATTAACTGGTGGTTTATTAACAGGAGACTGGTGGTTTATTAACAGGAGACTGGTGGTTTATTAACAGGAGACTGGTGGTTTATTAACAGGAGACTGGTGGTTTATTAACTGGTGGTTTATTAACAGGAGACTGGTGGTTTATTAACAGGAGACTAGTGGTTTATTAACAGGAGACTGGTGGTTTATTAACAGGAGACTGTTGGTTTATTAATAGGAGACTGGTGGTTTATTAACAGGAGACTGATGGTTTATTAACAGGAGACTGGTGGTTTATTAACAGGAGACTGGTGGTTTATTAACAGGAGACTAGTGGTTTACTAACAGGAGACTGGTGGTTTATTAACAGGAGACTGGTGGTTTATTAACTGGTGGTTTATTAACAGGAGACTGGTGATTTATTAACAGGAGACTGGTGGTTTACTAACTGGAGACTGGTGGTTTGTTAACAGGAGACTGGTGGTTTATTAACTGGTGGTTTATTAACAGGAGACTGGTGGTTTATTAACAGGAGACTGGTGGTTTATTAACAGGAGACTGGTGGTTTATTAACAGGAGACTGGTGGTTTATTAACAGGAGACTGGTGGTTTATTAACAGGAGACTGGTGGTTTATTAACAGGAGACTGGTGGTTTATTAACAGGAGACTATTGGTTTATTAACAGGAGACTGGTGGATTATTAACTGGTGGTTTATTAACAGGAGACTGGTGGTTTATTAACAGGAGATTGGTGGTTTATTAACAGGAGACTGGTGGTTTATTAACTGGTGGTTTAGTAACAGGAGACTGGTGGTTTATTGACAGGAGACTGGTGGTTTATTAACAGGAGACTGGTGGTTTATTAACAGGAGACTGGTGGTTTATTAACAGGAGACTGGTGGTTTATTAACAGGAGACTGGTGGTTTATTAACTGGTGGTTTATTAACAGGAGACTGGTGGTTTATTAACAGGAGTATGGTGGTTTATTAACAGGAGACTGGTGGTTTATTAACAGGAGACTGGTGGTTTATTAACTGGTGGTTCATTAACAGGAGACTGGTGGTTTATTAACAGGAGACTGGTGGTTTATTAACAGGAGACTGGTGGTTTATTAACAGGAGACTAGTGGTTTATTAACAGGAGACTGGTGGTTTATTAACAGGAGACTGATGGTTTATTAACAGGAGACTGGTGGTTTATTAACAGGAGACTGGTGGTTTATTAACAGGAGACTGATGGTTTATTAACAGGAGACTGGTGGTTTATTAACAGGAGACTGGTGGTTTACTAACAGGTGGTTTACTAACAGGAGACTGGTGGTTTATTAACAGGAGACTGGTGGTTTATTGACTGGTGGTTTATTAACAGGAGACTGGTGGTTTATTAACAGGAGACTGGTGGTTTATTAACAGGAGACTGGTGGTTTATTAACTGGTGGTTTATTAACAGGAGACTGGTGATTTATTAACAGGAGACTGGTGGTTTACTAACTGGAGACTGGTGGTTTGTTAACAGGAGACGGGTGGTTTATTAACTGGTGGTTTATTAACAGGAGACTGGTGGTTTATTAACAGGAGACTGGTGGTTTACTAACAGGAGACTGGTGGTTTATTAACAGGAGACTGGTGGTTTATTAACTGGTGGTTTATTAACAGGAGACTGGTGATTTATTAACAGGAGACTGGTGGTTTACTAACTGGAGACTGGTGGTTTGTTAACAGGAGACTGGTGGTTTATTAACTGGAGACTGGTGGTTTATTAACAGGAGACTGGTGGTTTATTAACAGGAGACTGGTGGTTTATTAACAGGAGACTATTGGTTTATTAACAGGAGACTGGTGGATTATTAACTGGTGGTTTATTAACAGGAGACTGGTGGTTTATTAACAGGAGACTGGTGGTTTATTAACTGGTGGTTTATTAACAGGAGACTGGTGGTTTATTGAAAGGAGACTGGTGCTTTATTAACAGGAGACTGGTGGTTTATTAACAGGAGACTGGTGGTTTATTAACAGGAGACTGGTGGTTTATTAACTGGTGGTTTATTAACAGGAGACTGGTGGTTTATTAACAAGAGACTGGTGGTTTATTAACAGGAGACTGGTGGTTTATTAACAGGAGACTGGTGGTTTATTAACAGGAGACTGGTGGTTTATTAACAGGAGACTGGTGGTTTATTAACAGGAGACTGGTGGTTTATTAACAGGAGACTGGTGGTTTATTAACAGGAGACTAGTGGTTTATTAACAGGAGACTGGTGGTTTATTAACAGGAGACTGATGGTTTATTAACAGGAGACTGGTGGTTTATTAACAGGAGACTGGTGGTTTATTAACAGGAGACTGATGGTTTATTAACTGGTGGTTTATTAACAGGAGACTGGTGATTTATTAACAGGAGACTGGTGGTTTACTAACTGGAGACTGGTGGTTTGTTAACAGGAGACTGGTGGTTTATTAACTGGTGGTTTATTAACAGGAGACTGGTGGTTTATTAACAGGAGACTGGTGGTTTATTAACAGGAGACTGGTGGTTTATTAACAGGAGACTGGTGGTTTATTAACAGGAGACTGGTGGTTTATTAACAGGAGACTGGTGGTTTATTAACAGGAGACTGGTGGTTTATTAACAGGAGACTGGTGGTTTATTAACAGGAGACTATTGGTTTATTAACAGGAGACTGGTGGATTATTAACTGGTGGTTTATTAACAGGAGACTGGTGGTTTATTAACAGGAGATAGGTGGTTTATTAACAGGAGACTGGTGGTTTATTAACTGGTGGTTTAGTAACAGGAGACTGGTGGTTTATTGACAGGAGACTGGTGGTTTATTAACAGGAGACTGGTGGTTTATTAACAGGAGACTGGTGGTTTATTAACAGGAGACTGGTGGTTTATTAACAGGAGACTGGTGGTTTATTAACTGGTGGTTTATTAACAGGAGACTGGTGGTTTATTAACAGGAGTATGGTGGTTTATTAACAGGAGACTGGTGGTTTATTAACAGGAGACTGGTGGTTTATTAACTGGTGGTTCATTAACAGGAGACTGGTGGTTTATTAACAGGAGACTGGTGGTTTATTAACAGGAGACTGGTGGTTTATTAACAGGAGACTAGTGGTTTATTAACAGGAGACTGGTGGTTTATTAACAGGAGACTGATGGTTTATTAACAGGAGACTGGTGGTTTATTAACAGGAGACTGGTGGTTTATTAACAGGAGACTGATGGTTTATTAACAGGAGACTGGTGGTTTATTAACAGGAGACTGGTGGTTTACTAACAGGTGGTTTACTAACAGGAGACTGGTGGTTTATTAACAGGAGACTGGTGGTTTATTGACTGGTGGTTTATTAACAGGAGACTGGTGGTTTATTAACAGGAGACTGGTGGTTTATTAACAGGAGACTGGTGGTTTATTAACTGGTGGTTTATTAACAGGAGACTGGTGATTTATTAACAGGAGACTGGTGGTTTACTAACTGGAGACTGGTGGTTTGTTAACAGGAGACGGGTGGTTTATTAACTGGTGGTTTATTAACAGGAGACTGGTGGTTTATTAACAGGAGACTGGTGGTTTACTAACAGGAGACTGGTGGTTTATTAACAGGAGACTGGTGGTTTATTAACTGGTGGTTTATTAACAGGAGACTGGTGATTTATTAACAGGAGACTGGTGGTTTACTAACTGGAGACTGGTGGTTTGTTAACAGGAGACTGGTGGTTTATTAACTGGTGGTTTATTAACAGGAGACTGGTGGTTTATTAACAGGAGACTGGTGGTT
The DNA here is from genome assembly GCF_965601325.2 of Salmo salar. Classification (NCBI taxonomy): domain Eukaryota; kingdom Metazoa; phylum Chordata; class Actinopteri; order Salmoniformes; family Salmonidae; genus Salmo; species Salmo salar. Next base: position 52,023,053 of record NC_138308.1, read on the forward strand.
TATTAACAGGAGACTGGTGGTTTATTAACAGGAGACTGGTGGTTTATTAACAGGAGACTATTGGTTTATTAACAGGAGACTGGTGGATTATTAACTGGTGGTTTATTAACAGGAGACTGGTGGTTTATTAACAGGAGACTGGTGGTTTATTAACTGGTGGTTTATTAACAGGAGACTGGTGGTTTATTGAAAGGAGACTGGTGCTTTATTAACAGGAGACTGGTGGTTTATTAACAGGAGACTGGTGGTTTATTAACAGGAGACTGGTGGTTTATTAACTGGTGGTTTATTAACAGGAGACTGGTGGTTTATTAACAAGAGACTGGTGGTTTATTAACAGGAGACTGGTGGTTTATTAACAGGAGACTGGTGGTTTATTAACAGGAGACTGGTGGTTTATTAACAGGAGACTGGTGGTTTATTAACAGGAGACTGGTGGTTTATTAACAGGAGACTGGTGGTTTATTAACAGGAGACTAGTGGTTTATTAACAGGAGACTGGTGGTTTATTAACAGGAGACTGATGGTTTATTAACAGGAGACTGGTGGTTTATTAACAGGAGACTGGTGGTTTATTAACAGGAGACTGATGGTTTATTAACAGGAGACTGGTGGTTTATTAACAGGAGACTGGTGGTTTACTAACAGGAGACTGGTGGTTTACTAACAGGAGACTGGTGGTTTATTAACAGGAGACTGGTCGTTTATTAACAGGAGACTGGTCGTTTATTAACAGGAGACTGGTCGTTTATTAACAGGAGACTGGGGGTTTACTAACAGGAGACTGGTGGTTTATTAACAGGAGACTGGTGGTTTATTAACAGGAGACTGGTGGTTTATTAACAGGAGACTGGTGGTTTATTAACAGGAGACTGATGGTTTATTAACAGGAGACTGGTGGTTTATTAACAGGAGACTGGTGGTTTATTAACAGGAGACTGATGGTTTATTAACAGGAGACTGGTGGTTTATTAACAGGAGACTGGTGGTTTATTAACAGGAGACTGATGGTTTATTAACAGGAGACTGGTGGTTTATTAACAGGAGACTGGTGGTTTACTAACAGGAGACTGGTGGTTTACTAACAGGAGACTGGTGGTTTATTAACAGGAGACTGGTCGTTTATTAACAGGAGACTGGTCGTTTATTAACAGGAGACTGGGGGTTTACTAACAGGAGACTGGTGGTTTATTAACAGGAGACTGGTGGTTTATTAACAGGAGACTGGTGGTTTATTAACAGGAGACTGGTGGTTTATTAACAGGAGACTGGTGGTTTATTAACTGGTGGTTTATTAACAGGAGACTGGTGGTTTATTGAAAGGAGACTGGTGGTTTATTAACAGGAGACTGGTGGTTTATTAACAGGAGACTGGTGGTTTATTAACAGGAGACTGGTGGTTTATTAACTGGTGGTTTATTAACAGGAGACTGGTGGTTTATTAACAGGAGACTGGTGGTTTATTAACTGGTGGTTCATTAACAGGAGACTGGTGGTTTATTAACAGGAGACTGGTGGTTTATTAACAGGAGACTGGTGGTTTATTAACAGGAGACTAGTGGTTTATTAACAGGAGACTGGTGGTTTATTAACAGGAGACTGATGGTTTATTAACAGGAGACTGGTGGTTTATTAACAGGAGACTGGTGGTTTATTAACAGGAGACTGATGGTTTATTAACAGGAGACTGGTGGTTTATTAACAGGAGACTGGTGGTTTACTAACAGGAGACTGGTGGTGTACTAACAGGAGACTGGTGGTTTATTAACAGGAGACTGGTCGTTTATTAACAGGAGACTGGTCGTTTATTAACAGGAGACTGGTCGTTTATTAACAGGAGACTGGGGGTTTACTAACAGGAGACTGGTGGTTTATTAACAGGAGACTGGTGGTTTATTAACAGGAGACTGGTGGTTTATTAACAGGAGACTGGTGGTTTATTAACAGGAGACTGATGGTTTATTAACAGGAGACTGTTGGTTTATTAACAGGAGACTGGTGGTTTATTAACAGGAGACTGATAGTTTATTAACAGGAGACTGGTGGTTTATTAACAGGAGACTGGTGGTTTATTAACAGGAGACTGATGGTTTATTAACAGGAGACTGGTGGTTTATTAACAGGAGACTGGTGGTTTACTAACAGGAGACTGGTGGTTTACTAACAGGAGACTGGTGGTTTATTAATAGGAGACTGGTCGTTTATTAACAGGAGACTGGTCGTTTATTAACAGGAGACTGGGGGTTTACTAACAGGAGACTGGTGGTTTATTAACAGGAGACTGGTGGTTTATTAACAGGAGACTGGTGGTTTATTAACAGGAGACTGGTGGTTTATTAACAGGAGACTGATGGTTTATTAACAGGAGACTGGTGGTTTATTAACAGGAGACTGATGGTTTACTAACAGCAGACTGGTAGTTTACTAACAGGAGACTGGTGGTTTATTAACAGGAGACTGGTGGTTTATTAACTGGTGGTTTATTAACAGGAGACTGGTGGTTTATTAACAGGAGACTGGTGGTTTATTAACAGGAGACTGGTGGTTTATTAACAGGAGACTGGTGGTTTACTAACAGGAGACTGGTGGTTTACTAACAGGAGACTGGTGGTTTATTAACAGGAGACTGGTCGTTTATTAACAGGAGACTGGTCGTTTATTAACAGGAGACTGGTCGTTTATTAACAGGAGACTGGGGGTTTACTAACAGGAGACTGGTGGTTTATTAACAGGAGACTGGTGGTTTATTAACAGGAGACTGGTGGTTTATTAACAGGACACTGGTGGTTTATTAACAGGAGACTGATGGTTTATTAACAGGAGACTGGTGGTTTATTAACAGGAGACTGGTGGTTTATTAACAGGAGACTGATAGTTTATTAACAGGAGACTGGTGGTTTATTAACAGGAGACTGGTGGTTTACTAACAGGAGACTGGTGGTTTACTAACAGGAGACTGGTGGTTTATTAACAGGAGACTGGTCGTTTATTAACAGGAGACTGGTCGTTTATTAACAGGAGACTGGGGGTTTACTAACAGGAGACTGGTGGTTTATTAACAGGAGACTGGTGGTTTATTAACAGGAGACTGGTGGTTTATTAACAGGAGACTGGTGGTTTATTAACAGGAGACTGATGGTTTATTAACAGGAGACTGGTGGTTTATTAACAGGAGACTGATGGTTTACTAACAGGAGACTGGTAGTTTACTAACAGGAGACTGGTGGTTTATTAACAGGAGACTGGTGGTTTATTAACTGGTGGTTTATTAACAGGAGACTGGTGGTTTATTAACAGGAGACTGGTGGTTTATTAACAGGAGACTGGTGGTTTATTAACAGGAGACTGGTGGTTTATTAACTGGTGGTTTATTAACAGGAGACTGGTGGTTTATTAACAGGAGACTGGTGGTTTATTAACAGGAGACTGGTGGTTTATTAACAGGAGACTAGTGGTTTATTAACAGGAGACTGGTGTTTTATTAACAGGAGACTGATGGTTTATTAACAGGAGACTGGTGGTTTATTAACAGGAGACTGGTGGTTTATTAACAGGAGACTAGTGGTTTACTAACAGGAGACTGGTGGTTTATTAACAGGAGACTGGTCGTTTATTAACAGGAGAATGGTGGTTTATTACCAGGAGACTGGTGGTTTATTAACTGGTGGTTTATTAACAGGAGACTGGTGGTTTATTAACAGGAGACTGGTGGTTTACTAACAGGAGACTGGTGGTTTACTAACAGGAGACTGGTGGTTTATTAACAGGAGACTGGTTGTTTATTAACATGAGACCTGTGTTTTACTAACAGGAGACTGGTGGTTTATTAACAGGAGACTGGTGGTTTACTAACAGGAGACTGGTGGTTTATTAACAGGAGACTGGTGGTTTATTAACTGGTGGTTTATTAACAGGAGACTGGTGGTTTATAAACAGGAGACTGGTGGTTTACTAACAGGTGGTTTACTAACAGGAGACTGGTGGTTTATTAACAGGAGACTGGTGGTTTATTAACTGGTGGTTTATTAACAGGAGACTGGTGGTTTATTAACAGGAGACTGGTGGTTTATTAACTGGTGGTTTATTAACAGGAGACTGGTGATTTATTAACAGGAGACTGGTGGTTTACTAACTGGAGACTGGTGGTTTGTTAACAGGAGACTGGTGGTTTATTAACTGGTGTTTTATTAACAGGAGACTGGTGGTTTATTAACAGGAGACTGGTGGTTTATTAACAGGAGACTGGTGGTTTATTAACAGGAGACTATTGGTTTATTAACAGGAGACTGGTGGTTTATTAACTGGTCGTTTATTAACAGGAGACTGGTGGTTTATTAACAGGAGACTGGTGGTTTATTAACAGGAGACTGGTGGTTTATTAACAGGAGACTGGTGGTTTATTAACTGGTGGTTTATTAACAGGAGACTGGTGGTTTATTAACAGGAGACTGGTGGTTTATTAACAGGAGACTGGTGGTTTATTAACAGGAGACTAGTGGTTTATTAACAGGAGACTGGTGGTTTATTAACAGGAGACTGATGGTTTATTAACAGGAGACTGGTGGTTTATTAACAGGAGACTGGTCGTTTATTAACAGGAGACTGGTCGTTTATTAACAGGAGACTGGTCGTTTATTAACAGGAGACTGGGGGTTTACTAACAGGAGACTGGTGGTTTATTAACAGGAGACTGGTGGTTTATTAACAGGAGACTGGTGGTTTATTAACAGGAGACTGGTGGTTTATTAACAGGAGACTGGTGGTTTATTATCAGGAGACTGGTGGTTTATTAACTGGTGGTTTACTAACAGGAGACTGGTGGTTTATTAACAGGAGACTGGTGGTTTATTAACAGGAGACTGGTGGTTTACAAACTGGAGACTGGTGGTTTATTAACAGGAGACTGGTGGTTTATTAACATGCTGTCCTCCAGCCCATGGTATCAGACATGTAGGACACGCTGTCCTCCAGCCCATGGTATCAGACATGTAGGACACGCTGTCCTCTAGCCCATGGTATGAGACATGTAGGACACGCTGTCCTCCAGCCCATGGTATAAGACATGTAGGACACGCTGTCCTCCAGTCCATGGTATAAGACATGTAGGACACGCTGTCGTCCAGCCCAGAGTATAAGACATATAGGACACGCAGTCCTCCAGCCCATGGTATAAGACATGTAGGACACGCTGTCCTCCAGCCCATGGTATAATACATGTAGGACACGCTGTCCTCTAGCCCATGGTATAATACATGTAGGACACGCTGTCCTCTAGCCCATGGTATAAGACATTTAGGACACGCTGTCCTTCAATCCCATGGTATAAGACATGTAGGACACGCTGTCCTCCAGCCCATGGTATAAGACATGTAGGACACGCTGTCCTCCAGCCCATGGTATAAGACATGTAGGACACGCTGTCCTCCAGCCCATGGAATAAGACATGTAGGACACGCTGTCCTCCAGCCCATGGTATAAGACATGTAGGACACGCTGTCCTCCAGCCCAGTGTATAAGACATGTAGGACACGCTGTCCTCCAGCCCATGGTATAAGACATGTAGGACACGCTGTCCTCCAGCCCAGGGTATAAGACATGTAGGACACGCTGTCCTGCAGCCCATGGTTTAAGACATGTAGGACACGCTGTCCTCCAGCCCATGGTATAAGACATGTAGGACACGCTGTCCTCCAGCCCCTGGTATAAGACATGTAGGACACGCTGTCCTCCAGCCCATGGTATAAGACATGTAGGACATGCTGTCCTCCAGCCCATTTGGTAACTGAGCAAGTTGAGGAGTAACCCTGGATTGTAAACTGTCATGGTCAAAACATATTGATACAACAATTACTAAGATGGGGAGAAGTCTGTCCATAATAAAGTGTTGCTCTACCTTCTTAACAACACTATCAACAAGGCAGGTCCTACAGGCCCTAGTTTCTACCTTCTTAACAACAGTATTGTCACAACGTCCACAGAAGGTGGCGCCTCTCCTCGGTCGGGCGGTGCTCGGCGTTCGTCGTCGCCGGCCTACTAGCTGCCACCGATCTGTGTTTCAGTGTCTGTTAGTTATGTCTGTTTTTTGATTGCACCTGTTTCGTGTTTGTCATTAGTGGGGGGGTATTTAGTCTGTCTGTGTTTAGTTAGGATTTGTGCGGGATTGTTCTTTGTTACGTGTGGTGTAATGTTGTTTGGGTTACGACTTATTGTATAGGCAGTAGGGTTGCCGGGCTGCGCCCCGTCTGCCCTTTTGAGCAGAGCTTCTTTTAGTCTTTTTGACTGTTGTGCTCCCAGCCGTATATGGATTTTGCCTTTGGATTTATTAAATCAAGTTTGTTCCAACGGACCTCAGTCTCCTGCGCTTGACTCACCCTAAAACAGTTCTACCCGCTCGTGACAACTATCAACAAGGCAGATCCTACAGGCCCTAGTTCCTACCTTAACAACACTATCAACAAGGCAGGTCCTACAGGCCCTATTTTCTACCTTCTTAACAACACTATCAACAAGACAGGTCCTACAGGCCCTAGTTTCTACCTTCTTAACAACACTATCAACAAGGCAGGTCCCACAGGCCCTAGTTTCTACCTTCTTAACAACACTATCAACAAGGCAGGTCCCACAGGCCCTAGTTTTGTCTGACCTGGACTACTGTTCAGTCGTGTGGTCAGGTGCCACAAAGAGGGACATAGGGAAATTACATTTGTCTCAGAACAGGGCAGCACGGCTGGCCCTTAAATATACACAGAGAGCTAACATTAATAATATGCATGTCAATCTCTCCTGGCTCAAAGTGGAAGAGAGATTGACTTCATCACTACTTGTATTTATGAGAGGTATTGACATGTTGAAAGCACCGAGCTGTCTGTCTAAACTACTGGCACACAGCTCAGACACCCATGCATACCTTACAAGACATGCCACCAGAGGTCTCTTCACAGTCCCCAAGTCCAGAACAGACTATGAGTGTCACGGTTGTCTAAAGGAGCAGACCAAAGTGCAGTGTGGTTGTAGTTCCACATTTTATTAAATCCGTGAAACTTTGCAAAACATAAATAACTGAATCGACAAAACAACAAACCGTGACGCAGAGAGAAACAAACACTACTCAAAAATATAATAACCCACAAAATCCCAGGAAGAAAAACCCCTACTTAAATATGATCTCCAATTAGAGACAACGAGGACCAGCTGCCTCCAATTGGAGATCAACCTCCCCTCAAAAAAACATAGAAATAGAAAAACTAGAACTTAAACATAGAAATACAAAACATAGAAAAACACAAAACACCCCCTGTCACGCCCTGACCTACTCTACCATAGAAAATAACCTCTTACTATTGTCAGGACGTGACAATGGGAGGCACACAGTACTACATAGAGCCATGACTACATGGAACTCTATTCCACATCAGGTAACTGATGCAGCAGTAGAATCAGATTTTAAAAAACAGATAACCTTATGGAACAACGGGGACTGTGCAGCAACACGAACATAGGCACAGACACATGCACACACACACATGATAACATACGCACTATAAACACACACATACACAGTGGTATTGTGTTGTAGATATGTGGTAGTAGAGTAGGGGTCTGAGGGAACACAGTGTGTTGTAGATATGTGGTAGTGGTGGAGTAGGGGCCTGAGGGAACACAGTGTATTGTAGATATGTGGTAGTGGTGGAGTAGGGGCCTGAGGGAACACAGTGTATTGTAGATATGTGGTAGTGGTGGAGTAGGGGCCTGAGGGAACACAGTGTGTTGTAGATATGTGGTAGTAGAGTAGGGGTCTGAGGGAACACAGTGTATTGTAGATATGTGGTAGTAGAGTAGGGGCCTGAGGGAACACAGTGTATTGTAGATATGTGGTAGTAGAGTAGGGGCCTGAGGGAACACAGTGTATTGTAGATATGTGGTGGTAGAGGAGGGGCCTGAGGGAACACAGTGTATTGTAGATATGTGGTAGTAGAGTAGGGGCCTCAGGGAACACAGTGTATTGTAGATATGTGGTAGTAGAGTAGGGGTCTGAGGGAACACAGTGTATTGTAGATATGTGGTAGTAGAGTAGGGGCCTGAGGGAACACAGTGTATTGTAGATATGTGGTAGTGGTGGAGTAGGGGCCTGAGGGAACACAGTGTGTTGTAGATATGTGGTAGTAGAGTAGGGGCCTGAGGGAACACACTTAATGTGTTTTGAAATCTGTTGTGAATGTATTGTTATGTTTTTAGAATTGTATAACTGCGTTAATTTTGCTGGACCCCAGGAAGAGTAGCTGCTGCCTTGGCAGGAACTAATGGGGATCCATAATAAACCCGAGGAAGAGTAGCTGCTGCCTTGGCAGGAACTAATGGGGATCCATAATAAACCCCAGGAAGAGTAGCTGCTGCCTTGGCAGGAACTAATGGGGATCCATAATAAACCCCAGGAAGAGTAGCTGCTGCCTTGGCAGGAACTAAAGGGATCCATAATAAACCCCAGGAAGAGTAGCTGCTGCCTTGGCAGGAACTAATTGGAATACATAATAAATACAAATACAAATACCCTATTTTGAGAGTAAAATATAACAAAAATAGCCTAATTGTCATCCTCAAATGTATGACAATCACTGGATTAGGTTGTATATTAAAATATTTTCAATCATGCATTCCTGCTTGGACAGATGTGACAACATATTTACTAAATACCATGTGAGAAGTCAATTACACCTCTTAATAAAGCATTATGAATGACTTTATAATGACGTTATAAGATGATGACTTAAATGTATTCTATTGTGTAATGCAGCTGATTTTGTTTGGTGGGGTTGCCAACAAATCATGGGCTGGTGCCAACAAATCATGGGCTGGTGCCAACAAATCATGGGCTGGTGCCAACAGATCATGGGCTGGTGCCTGCAAATCATGGGCTGGTGCCAACAAATCATGGGCTGGTGCCACCATATCATGGGCTGGTGCCAACAAATCATGGGCTGGTTCCACCATATCATGGGTTGGTGCCAACAGATCATGGGCTGGTGCCACCAGATCATGGGCTGGTGCCAACAGATAATGGGCTGCTGCCAACAAATCATGGGCTGGTGCCAACAGATCATGGGCTGGTGCCAACAAATCATGGGCTGGTGCCAACATATCATGGGCTGGTGCCAACAAATCATGGGCTGGTGCCAACAAATCATGGGCTGGTGCCAACAGATCATGGGCTGGTGCCTGCAAATCATGGGCTGGTGCCAACAAATCATGGGCTGGTGCCACCATATCATGGGCTGGTGCCAACAAATCATGGGCTTGTTCCACCATATCATGGGTTGGTGCCAACAGATCATGGGCTGGTGCCACCAGATCATGGGCTGGTGCCAACAGATAATGGGCTGGTGCCAACAAATCATGGGCTGGTGCCACCATATCATGGGCTGGTGCCAACAGATAATGGGCTGGTGCCAACATATCATGGGCTGGTGCCAACAGATAATGGGCTGGTGCCAACAGATCATGAGCTGGTGCCTGCAAATCATGGCCTGGTGCCAACAGATCATGGGCTGGTGCCAACAGATCATGGGTTGGTGCCAACAGATCATGGGCTGGTGCCAACAGATCATGGGCTGGTGCCAACAGATCATGGGTTGGTGCCAAAAGATCATGGGCTGGTGCCACCAGATCATGGGCTGGTGGCAACAGATAATGGGCTGGTGCCAACAAATCATGGGCTGGTGCCAACAAATCATGGGCTGGTGCCAGCAAATCATGGCCTGGTGCCAACAGATCATGAGCTGGTGCCTGCAAATCATGGCCTGGTGCCACCAATTCATGGGCTGGTGCCACCATATCATGGGCTGGTGCCAACAATTCATGGGTTGGTGCCAACAGATCATGGGCTGGTGCCATCAAATCATGTGCTTGTGCCAACAAATCATGGGCTGTTGCCAACAAATCATGGGCTGTTGCCAACATATCATGGGCTGGTTTATTAACAGGAGCCTGGTGGTTTATTAACAGGAGACTGGTGGTTTATTAACTGGTGGTTTATTAACAGGAGACTGGTGGTTTATTAACAGGAGACTGGTGGTTTATTAACAGGAGACTGGTGGTTTATTAACTGGTGGTTTATTAACAGGAGACTGGTGATTTATTAACAGGAGACTGGTGGTTTACTAACTGGAGACTGGTGGTTTGTTAACAGGAGACGGGTGGTTTATTAACTGGTGGTTTATTAACAGGAGACTGGTGATTTATTAACAGGAGACTGGTGGTTTACTAACTGGAGACTGGTGGTTTGTTAACAGGAGACTGGTGGTTTATTAACTGGTGGTTTATTAACAGGAGACTGGTGGTTTATTAACAGGAGACTGGTGGTTTATTAACAGGAGACTGGTGGTTTATTAACTGGTGGTTTATTAACAGGAGACTGGTGGTTTATTAACAGGAGACTGGTGGTTTATTAACAGGAGACTGGTGGTTTATTAACTGGTGGTTTATTAACAGGAGACTGGTGGTTTATTGACAGGAGACTGGTGGTTTATTAACAGGAGACTGGTGGTTTATTAACAGGAGACTGGTGGTTTATTAACAGGAGACTGGTGGTTTATTAACAGGAGACTGGTGGTTTATTAACTGGTGGTTTATTAACAGGAGACTGGTGGTTTATTAACAGGAGACTGGTGGTTTATTAACAGGAGACTGGTGGTTTATTAACAGGAGACTGGTGGTTTATTAACTGGTGTTTCATTAACAGGAGACTGGTGGTTTATTAACAGGAGACTGGTGGTTTATTAACAGGAGACTGGTGGTTTATTAACAGGAGACTAGTGGTTTATTAACAGGAGACTGGTGGTTTATTAACAGGAGACTGATGGTTTATTAACAGGAGACTGGTTGTTTATTAACAGGAGACTGGTGGTTTATTAACAGGAGACTGATGGTTTATTAACAGGAGACTAGTGGTTTATTAACAGGAGACTGGTCATTTATTAACAGGAGACTGGTCGTTTATTAACAGGAGACTGGGGGTTTACTAACAGGAGACTGGTGGTTTATTAACAGGAGACTGGTGGTTTATTAACAGGAGACTGGTGGTTTATTAACAGGAGACTGGTGGTTTATTAACAGGAGACTGGTGGTTTATTAACAGGAGACCGATGGTTTATTAACAGGAGACTGGTGGTTTATTAACAGGAGACTGATGGTTTACTAACAGGAGACTGGTAGTTTACTAACAGGAGACTGGTGGTTTATTAACAGGAGACTGGTGGTTTATTAACAGGAGACTGGTGGTTTATTAACAGGAGACTGGTGGTTTATTAACAGGAGACTGGTGGTTTATTAACAGGAGACTGGTGGTTTATTAACAGGAGACTGGTGGTTTATTAACTGGTGGTTTATTAACAGGAGACTGGTCGTTTATTAACAGGAGACTGGTGGTTTATTAACAGGAGACTGGTGGTTTATTAACAGGAGACTGGTGGTTTATTAACAGGAGACTGGTGGTTTATTAACATGCTGTCCTCCAGCCCATGGTATCAGACATGTAGGACACGCTGTCCTCCAGCCCATGGTATCAGACATGTAGGACACGCTGTCCTCTAGCCCATGGTATGAGACATGTAGGACACGCTGTCCTCCAGCCCATGGTATAAGACATGTAGGACACGCTGTCGTCCAGCCCAGAGTATAAGACATATAGGACACGCAGTCCTCTAGCCCATGGTATAAGACATGTAGGACACGCTGTCCTCCAGCCCATGGTATAATACATGTAGGACACGCTGTCCTCTAGCCCATGGTATAATACATGTAGGACACGCTGTCCTCTAGCCCATGGTATAAGACATTTAGGACACGCTGTCCTCCAGCCCATGGTATAAGACATGTAGGACACGCTGTCCTCCAGCCCATGGTATAAGACATGTAGGACACGCAGTCCTCTAGCCCATGGTATAAGACATGTAGGACACGCTGTCCTCCAGCCCATGGTATAATACATGTAGGACACGCTGTCCTCTAGCCCATGGTATAATACATGTAGGACACGCTGTCCTCTAGCCCATGGTATAAGACATTTAGGACACGCTGTCCTCCAGCCCATGGTATAAGACATGTAGGACACGCTGTCCTCCAGCCCATGGTATAAGACATGTAGGACACGCTGTCCTCCAGCCCATGGTATAAGACATGTAGGACACGCTGTCCTCCAGCCCATGGTATAAGACATGTAGGACACGCTGTCCTCCAGCCCATGGTATAAGACATGTAGGACACGCTGTCCTCCAGCCCAGTGTATAAGACATGTAGGACACGCTGTCCTCCAGCCCATGGTATAAGACATGTAGGACACGCTGTCCTCCAGCCCAGGGTATAAGACATGTAGGACACGCTGTCCTGCAGCCCATGGTTTAAGACATGTAGGACACGCTGTCCTCCAGCCCATGGTATAAGACATGTAGGACACGCTGTCCTCCAGCCCCTGGTATAAGACATGTAGGACACGCTGTCCTCCAGCCCATGGTATAAGACATGTAGGACACGCTGTCCTCCAGCCCATTTGGTAACTGAGCAAGTTGAGGAGTAACCCTGGATTGTAAACTGTCATGGTCAAAACATATTGATACAACAATTACTAAGATGGGGAGAAGTCTGTCCATAATAAAGTGTTGCTCTACCTTCTTAACAACACTATCAACAAGGCAGATCCTACAGGCCCTAGTTCCTACCTTCTTAACAACACTATCAACAAGGCAGGTCCTACAGGCCCTAGTTTCTACCTTCTTAACAACACTATCAACAAGGCAGGTCCTACAGGCCCTAGTTTCTACCTTCTTAACAACACTATCAACAAGGCAGGTCCCACAGGCCCTAGTTTTGTCTGACCTGGACTACTGTTCAGTCGTGTGGTCAGGTGCCACAAAGAGGGACAGGGAAATTACATTTGTCTCAGAACAGGGCAGCACGGCTGGCCCTTAAATATACACAGAGAGCTAACATTAATAATATGCATGTCAATCTCTCCTGGCTCAAAGTGGAAGAGAGATTGACTTCATCACTACTTGTATTTATGAGAGGTATTGACATGTTGAAAGCACCGAGCTGTCTGTCTAAACTACTGGCACACAGCTCAGACACCCATGCATACCTTACAAGACATGCCACCAGAGGTCTCTTCACAGTCCCCAAGTCCAGAACAGACTATGAGTGTCACGGTTGTCTAAAGGAGCAGACCAAAGTGCAGTGTGGTTGTAGTTCCACATTTTATTAAATCCGTGAAACTTTGCAAAACATAAATAACTGAATCGACAAAACAACAAACCGTGACGCAGAGAGAAACAAACACTACTCAAAAATATAATAACCCACAAAATCCCAGGAAGAAAAACCCCTACTTAAATATGATCTCCAATTAGAGACAACGAGGACCAGCTGCCTCCAATTGGAGATCAACCTCCCCTCAAAAAAACATAGAAATAGAAAAACTAGAACTTAAACATAGAAATACAAAACATAGAAAAACACAAAACACCCCCTGTCACGCCCTGACCTACTCTACCATAGAAAATAACCTCTTACTATTGTCAGGACGTGACAATGGGAGGCACACAGTACTACATAGAGCCATGACTACATGGAACTCTATTCCACATCAGGTAACTGATGCAGCAGTAGAATCAGATTTTAAAAAACAGATAAAAAATACACCTTATGGAACAACGGGGACTGTGCAGCAACACGAACATAGGCACAGACACATGCACACACACACATGATAACATACGCACTATAAACACACACATACACAGTGGTATTGTGTTGTAGATATGTGGTAGTAGAGTAGGGGTCTGAGGGAACACAGTGTGTTGTAGATATGTGGTAGTGGTGGAGTAGGGGCCTGAGGGAACACAGTGTATTGTAGATATGTGGTAGTGGTGGAGTAGGGGCCTGAGGGAACACAGTGTATTGTAGATATGTGGTAGTGGTGGAGTAGGGGCCTGAGGGAACACAGTGTGTTGTAGATATGTGGTAGTAGAGTAGGGGTCTGAGGGAACACAGTGTATTGTAGATATGTGGTAGTAGAGTAGGGGCCTGAGGGAACACAGTGTATTGTAGATATGTGGTAGTAGAGTAGGGGCCTGAGGGAACACAGTGTATTGTAGATATGTGGTGGTAGAGGAGGGGCCTGAGGGAACACAGTGTATTGTAGATATGTGGTAGTAGAGTAGGGGCCTCAGGGAACACAGTGTATTGTAGATATGTGGTAGTAGAGTAGGGGTCTGAGGGAACACAGTGTATTGTAGATATGTGGTAGTAGAGTAGGGGCCTGAGGGAACACAGTGTATTGTAGATATGTGGTAGTGGTGGAGTAGGGGCCTGAGGGAACACAGTGTGTTGTAGATATGTGGTAGTAGAGTAGGGGCCTGAGGGAACACACTTAATGTGTTTTGAAATCTGTTGTGAATGTATTGTTATGTTTTTAGAATTGTATAACTGCGTTAATTTTGCTGGACCCCAGGAAGAGTAGCTGCTGCCTTGGCAGGAACTAATGGGGATCCATAATAAACCCGAGGAAGAGTAGCTGCTGCCTTGGCAGGAACTAATGGGGATCCATAATAAACCCCAGGAAGAGTAGCTGCTGCCTTGGCAGGAACTAATGGGGATCCATAATAAACCCCAGGAAGAGTATCATGGGCTGGTGCCAACAAATCATGGGCTGGTGCCAACAAATCATGGGCTGGTGCCAACAGATCATGGGCTGGTGCCTGCAAATCATGGGCTGGTGCCAACAAATCATGGGCTGGTGCCACCATATCATGGGCTGGTGCCAACAAATCATGGGCTTGTTCCACCATATCATGGGTTGGTGCCAACAGATCATGGGCTGGTGCCACCAGATCATGGGCTGGTGCCAACAGATAATGGGCTGGTGCCAACAAATCATGGGCTGGTGCCACCATATCATGGGCTGGTGCCAACAGATAATGGGCTGGTGCCAACATATCATGGGCTGGTGCCAACAGATAATGGGCTGGTGCCAACAGATCATGAGCTGGTGCCTGCAAATCATGGCCTGGTGCCAACAGATCATGGGCTGGTGCCAACAGATCATGGGTTGGTGCCAACAGATCATGGGCTGGTGCCAACAGATCATGGGCTGGTGCCAACAGATCATGGGTTGGTGCCAAAAGATCATGGGCTGGTGCCACCAGATCATGGGCTGGTGGCAACAGATAATGGGCTGGTGCCAACAAATCATGGGCTGGTGCCAACAAATCATGGGCTGGTGCCAGCAAATCATGGCCTGGTGCCAACAGATCATGAGCTGGTGCCTGCAAATCATGGCCTGGTGCCACCAATTCATGGGCTGGTGCCACCATATCATGGGCTGGTGCCAACAATTCATGGGTTGGTGCCAACAGATCATGGGCTGGTGCCATCAAATCATGTGCTTGTGCCAACAAATCATGGGCTGTTGCCAACAAATCATGGGCTGTTGCCAACATATCATGGGCTGGTAACACCAAATCATGGGCTGGTGCCAACAGATCATTGGCTGATGCCAACAGATCATGAGCTGGTGCCTGCAAATCATGGCCTGGTGCCACCAATTCATGGGCTGGTGCCAACAATTCATGGGTTGGTGCCAACAGATCATGGGCTGGTGCCAACAAATCATGGGCTGGTGCCAACATATCATGGGCTGGTGCCACCAAATCATGGGCTGGTGCCAACAGATCATGGGCTGGTGCCAACAGATCATGAGCTGGTGCCTGCAAATCATGGCCTGGTGCCACCAATTCATGGGCTGGTGCCAACAATTCATGGGTTGGTGCCAACAGATCATGGGCTGGTGCCAACAAATCATGGGCTGGTGCCAACAAATCATGGGCTGGTTTACTAACAGGAGACTGGTGGTTTACTAACAGGAGACTGGTGGTTTATTAACAGGAGACTGGTTGTTTATTAACATGAGACCTGTGGTTTACTAACAGGAGACTGGTGGTTTATTAACAGGAGACTGGTGGTTTATTAACTGGTGGTTTATTAACAGGAGACTGGTGGTTTATAAACAGGAGACTGGTGGTTTACTAACAGGAGACTGGTAGTTTACTAACAGGAGACTGGTGGTTTATTAACAGGAGACTGGTGGTTTATTAACAGGAGACTGGTGGTTTATTAACAGGAGACTGGTGGTTTATTAACAGGAGACTGGTGGTTTATTAACAGGAGACTGGTGGTTTATTAACTGGTGGTTTATTAACAGGAGACTGGTGGTTTATTAACAGGAGACTGGTGGTTTATTAACAGGAGACTGGTGGTTTATTAACTGGTGGTTTATTAACAGGAGACTGGTGATTTATTAACAGGAGACTGGTGGTTTACTAACTGGAGACTGGTGGTTTGTTAACAGGAGACGGGTGGTTTATTAACTGGTGGTTTATTAACAGGAGACTGGTGGTTTATTAACAGGAGACTGGTGGTTTACTAACAGGAGACTGGTGGTTTATTAACAGGAGACTGGTGGTTTATTAACTGGTGGTTTATTAACAGGAGACTGGTGATTTATTAACAGGAGACTGGTGGTTTACTAACTGGAGACTGGTGGTTTGTTAACAGGAGACTGGTGGTTTATTAACTGGTGGTTTATTAACAGGAGACTGGTGGTTTATTAACAGGAGACTGGTGGTTTATTAACAGGAGACTGGTGGTTTATTAACAGGAGACTGGTGGTTTATTAACAGGAGACTGGTGGTTTATTAACTGGTGGTTTATTAACAGGAGACTGGTGGTTTATTAACAGGAGACTGGTGGTTTATTAACAGGAGACTGGTGGTTTATTAACTGGTGGTTTATTAACAGGAGACTGGTGGTTTATTGACAGGAGACTGGTGGTTTATTAACAGGAGACTGGTGGTTTATTAACAGGAGACTGGTGGTTTATTAACAGGAGACTGGTGGTTTATTAACAGGAGACTGGTGGTTTATTAACTGGTGGTTTATTAACAGGAGACTGGTGGTTTATTAACAGGAGACTGGTGGTTTATTAACAGGAGACTGGTGGTTTATTAACAGGAGACTGGTGGTTTATTAACTGGTGGTTCATTAACAGGAGACTGGTGGTTTATTAACAGGAGACTGGTGGTTTATTAACAGGAGACTGGTGGTTTATTAACAGGAGACTGGTGGTTTATTAACAGGAGACTGGTGGTTTATTAACAGGAGACTGGTGGTTTATTAACAGGAGACTGGTGGTTTATTAACAGGAGACTGGTGGTTTATTAACTGGTGGTTTATTAACAGGAGACTGGTCGTTTATTAACAGGAGACTGGTCGTTTATTAACAGGAGACTGGGGGTTTACTAACAGGAGACTGGTGGTTTACTAACAGGAGACTGGTAGTTTACTAACAGGAGACTGGTGGTTTATTAACAGGAGACTGGTGGTTTATTAACAGGAGACTGGTGGTTTATTAACAGGAGACTGGTGGTTTATTAACAGGAGACTGGTGGTTTATTAACAGGAGACTGGTGGTTTATTAACAGGAGACTGGTGGTTTATTAACAGGAGACTGGTGGTTTATTAACTGGTGGTTTATTAACAGGAGACTGGTCGTTTATTAACAGGAGACTGGTCGTTTATTAACAGGAGACTGGGGGTTTACTAACAGGAGACTGGTGGTTTATTAACAGGAGACTGGTGGTTTATTAACAGGAGACTGGTGGTTTATTAACAGGAGACTGGTGGTTTATTAACACGAGACTGGTGGTTTATTACCAGGAGACTGGTGGTTTATTAACTGGTGGTTTATTAACAGGAGACTGGTGGTTTATTACCAGGAGACTGGTGGTTTATTAACTGGTGGTTTATTAACAGGAGACTGGTGGTTTACTAACAGGAGACTGGTGGTTTACTAACAGGAGACTGGTGGTTTATTAACAGGAGACTGGTGGTTTATTAACTGGTGGTTTATTAACAGGAGACTGGTGGTTTATAAACAGGAGACTGGTGGTTTACTAACAGGTGGTTTACTAACAGGAGACTGGGGTTTATTAACAGGAGACTGGTGGTTTATTGACTGGTGGTTTATTAACAGGAGACTGGTGGTTTATTAACAGGAGACTGGTGTTTTTTTAACTGGTGGTTTATTAACAGGAGACTGGTGATTTATTAACAGGAGACTGGTGGTTTACTAACTGGAGACTGGTTGTTTGTTAACAGGAGACGGGTGGTTTATTAACTGGTGGTTTATTAACAGGAGACTGGTGGTTTATTAACAGGAGACTGGTGGTTTACTAACAGGAGACTGGTGGTTTATTAACAGGAGACTGGTGGTTTATTAACTGGTGGTTTATTAACAGGAGACTGGTGATTTATTAACAGGAGACTGGTGGTTTACTAACTGGAGACTGGTGGTTTGTTAACAGGAGACTGGTGGTTTATTAACTGGTGGTTTATTAACAGGAGACTGGTGGTTTATTAACAGGAGACTGGTGGTTTATTAACAGGAGACTGGTGGTTTATTAACAGGAGACTGGTGGTTTATTAACTGGTGGTTCATTAACAGGAGACTGGTGGTTTATTAACAGGAGACTGGTGGTTTATTAACAGGAGACTGGTGGTTTATTAACAGGAGACTAGTGGTTTATTAACAGGAGACTGGTGGTTTATTAACAGGAGTACTGATGGTTTATTAACAGGAGACTGGTTGTTTATTAACAGGAGACTGGTGGTTTATTAACAGGAGACTGATGGTTTATTAACAGGAGACTGGTGGTTTATTAACAGGAGACTGGTGGTTTACTAACAGGAGACTTTTGGTTTACTAACAGGAGACTGGTGGTTTATTAACAGGAGACTGGTCGTTTATTAACAGGAGACTGGTGGTTTATTAACAGGAGACTGATGGTTTATTAACAGGAGACTGGTGGTTTATTAACAGGAGACTGATGGTTTACTAACAGGAGACTGGTAGTTTACTAACAGGAGACTGGTGGTTTATTAACAGGAGACTGGTGGTTTATTAACAGGAGACTGGTGGTTTATTAACAGGAGACTGGTGGTTTATTAACAGGAGACTGGTGGTTTATTAACAGGAGACTGGTGGTTTATTAACAGGAGACTGGTGGTTTATTAACTGGTGGTTTATTAACAGGAGACTGGTGGTTTATTAACAGGAGACTGGTGGTTTATTAACAGGAGACTGGTCGTTTATTAACAGGAGACTGGTCGTTTATTAACAGGAGACTGGGGGTTTACTAACAGGAGACTGGTGGTTTACTAACAGGAGACTGGTGGTTTACTAACAGGAGACTGGTGGTTTATTAACTGGTGGTTTATTAACAGGAGACTGGTGATTTATTAACAGGAGACTGGTGGTTTACTAACTGGAGACTGGTGGTTTGTTAACAGGAGACGGGTGGTTTATTAACTGGTGGTTTATTAACAGGAGACTGGTGGTTTATTAACAGGAGACTGGTGGTTTACTAACAGGAGACTGGTGGTTTATTAACAGGAGACTGTTTGTTTATTAACTGGTGGTTTATTAACAGGAGACTGGTGATTTATTAACAGGAGACTGGTGGTTTACTAACTGGAGACTGGTGGTTTGTTAACAGGAGACTGGTGGTTTATTAACTGGTGGTTTATTAACAGGAGACTGGTGGTTTATTAAAAGGAGACTGGTGGTTTATTAACAGGAGACTGGTGGTTTATTAACAGGAGACTGGTGGTTTATTAACAGGAGACTGGTGGTTTATTAACAGGAGACTGATGGTTTATTAACAGGAGACTGGTGGTTTATTAACAGGAGACTGATGGTTTACTAACAGGAGACTGGTAGTTTACTAACAGGAGACTGGTGGTTTATTAACAGGAGACTGGTGGTTTATTAACAGGAGACTGGTGGTTTATTAACAGGAGACTGGTGGTTTATTAACAGGAGACTGGTGGTTTATTAACTGGTGGTTTATTAACAGGAGACTGGTGGTTTATTAACAGGAGACTGGTCGTTTATTAACAGGAGACTGGGGGTTTACTAACAGGAGACTGGTGGTTTATTAACAGGAGACTGGTGGTTTATTAACAGGAGACTGGTGGTTTATTAACAGGAGACTGGTGGTTTATTAACACGAGACTGGTGGTTTATTACCAGGAGACTGGTGGTTTATTAACTGGTGGTTTATTAACAGGAGACTGGTGGTTTATTACCAGGAGACTGGTGGTTTATTAACTGGTGGTTTATTAACAGGAGACTGGTGGTTTACTAACAGGAGACTGGTGGTTTACTAACAGGAGACTGGTGGTTTATTAACTGGTGGTTTATTAACAGGAGACTGGTGGTTTATTGACAGGAGACTGGTGGTTTATTAACAGGAGACTGGTGGTTTATTAACAGGAGACTGGTGGTTTATTAACAGGGGACTGGTGGTTTATTAACTGGTGGTTTATTAACAGGAGACTGGTGGTTTATTAACAGGAGACTGGTGGTTTATTAACAGGAGACTGGTGGTTTATTAACAGGAGACTGGTGGTTTATTAACTGGTGGTTCATTAACAGGAGACTGGTGGTTTATTAACAGGAGACTGGTGGTTTATTAACAGGAGACTGGTGGTTTATTAACAGGAGACTGATGGTTTACTAACAGGAGACTGGTGGTTTATTAACAGGAGACTGATGGTTTATTAACAGGAGACTGGTGGTTTATTAACAGGAGACTGGTCGTTTATTAACAGGAGACTGGGGGTTTACTAACAGGAGACTGGTGGTTTATTAACAGGAGACTGGTGGTTTATTAACAGGAGACTGGTGGTTTATTAACAGGAGACTGGTGGTTTATTAACAGGAGACTGGTGGTTTATTATCAGGAGACTGGTGGTTTATTAACTGGTGGTTTACTAACAGGAGACTGGTGGTTTATTAACAGGAGACTGGTGGTTTATTAACAGGAGACTGGTGGTTTACAAACTGGAGACTGGTGGTTTATTAACAGGAGACTGGTGGTTTATTAACATGCTGTCCTCCAGCCCATGGTATCAGACATGTAGGACACGCTGTCCTCCAGCCCATGGTATCAGACATGTAGGACACGCTGTCCTCTAGCCCATGGTATGAGACATGTAGGACACGCTGTCCTCCAGCCCATGGTATAAGACATGTAGGACACGCTGTCCTCCAGTCCATGGTATAAGACATGTAGGACACGCTGTCGTCCAGCCCAGAGTATAAGACATATAGGACACGCAGTCCTCCAGCCCATGGTATAAGACATGTAGGACACGCTGTCCTCCAGCCCATGGTATAATACATGTAGGACACGCTGTCCTCTAGCCCATGGTATAATACATGTAGGACACGCTGTCCTCTAGCCCATGGTATAAGACATTTAGGACACGCTGTCCTCCAGCCCATGGTATAAGACATGTAGGACACGCTGTCCTCCAGCCCATGGTATAAGACATGTAGGACACGCTGTCCTCCAGCCCATGGTATAAGACATGTAGGACACGCTGTCCTCCAGCCCATGGTATAAGACATGTAGGACACGCTGTCCTCCAGCCCATGGTATAAGACATGTAGGACACGCTGTCCTCCAGCCCAGTGTATAAGACATGTAGGACACGCTGTCCTCCAGCCCATGGTATAAGACATGTAGGACACGCTGTCCTCCAGCCCAGGGTATAAGACATGTAGGACACGCTGTCCTGCAGCCCATGGTTTAAGACATGTAGGACACGCTGTCCTCCAGCCCATGGTATAAGACATGTAGGATACGCTGTCCTCCAGCCCCTGGTATAAGACATGTAGGACACGCTGTCCTCCAGCCCATGGTATAAGACATGTAGGACACGCTGTCCTCCAGCCCATTTGGTAACTGAGCAAGTTGAGGAGTAACCCTGGATTGTAAACTGTCATGGTCAAAACATATTGATACAACAATTACTAAGATGGGGAGAAGTCTGTCCATAATAAAGTGTTGCTCTACCTTCTTAACAACACTATCAACAAGGCAGGTCCTACAGGCCCTAGTTTCTACCTTCTTAACAACACTATCAACAAGGCAGGTCCTACAGGCCCTAGTTTCTACCTTCTTAACAACACTATCAACAAGGCAGGTCCCACAGGCCCTAGTTTTGTCTGACCTGGACTACTGTTCAGTCGTGTGGTCAGGTGCCACAAAGAGGGACATAGGGAAATTACATTTGTCTCAGAACAGGGCAGCACGGCTGGCCCTTAAATATACACAGAGAGCTAACATTAATAATATGCATGTCAATCTCTCCTGGCTCAAAGTGGAAGAGAGATTGACTTCATCACTACTTGTATTTATGAGAGGTATTGACATGTTGAAAGCACCGAGCTGTCTGTCTAAACTACTGGCACACAGCTCAGACACCCATGCATACCTTACAAGACATGCCACCAGAGGTCTCTTCACAGTCCCCAAGTCCAGAACAGACTATGAGTGTCACGGTTGTCTAAAGGAGCAGACCAAAGTGCAGTGTGGTTGTAGTTCCACATTTTATTAAATCCGTGAAACTTTGCAAAACATAAATAACTGAATCGACAAAACAACAAACCGTGACGCAGAGAGAAACAAACACTACTCAAAAATATAATAACCCACAAAATCCCAGGAAGAAAAACCCCTACTTAAATATGATCTCCAATTAGAGACAACGAGGACCAGCTGCCTCCAATTGGAGATCAACCTCCCCTCAAAAAAACATAGAAATAGAAAAACTAGAACTTAAACATAGAAATACAAAACATAGAAAAACACAAAACACCCCCTGTCACGCCCTGACCTACTCTACCATAGAAAATAACCTCTTACTATGGTCAGGACGTGACAATGGGAGGCACACAGTACTACATAGAGCCATGACTACATGGAACTCTATTCCACATCAGGTAACTGATGCAGCAGTAGAATCAGATTTTAAAAAACAGATAAAAAATACACCTTATGGAACAACGGGGACTGTGCAGCAACACGAACATAGGCACAGACACATGCACACACACACATGATAACATACGCACTATAAACACACACATACACAGTGGTTTTGTGTTGTAGATATGTGGTAGTAGAGTAGGGGTCTGAGGGAACACAGTGTGTTGTAGATATGTGGTAGTGGTGGAGTAGGGGCCTGAGGGAACACAGTGTATTGTAGATATGTGGTAGTGGTGGAGTAGGGGCCTGAGGGAACACAGTGTATTGTAGATATGTGGTAGTGGTGGAGTAGGAGCCTGAGGGAACACAGTGTGTTGTAGATATGTGGTAGTAGAGTAGGGGTCTGAGGGAACACAGTGTATTGTAGATATGTGGTAGTAGAGTAGGGGCCTGAGGGAACACAGTGTATTGTAGATATGTGGTAGTAGAGTAGGGGCCTGAGGGAACACAGTGTATTGTATATATGTGGTAGTAGAGGAGGGGCCTGAGGGAACACAGTGTATTGTAGATATGTGGTAGTAGAGTAGGGGCCTCAGGGAACACAGTGTATTGTAGATATGTGGTAGTAGAGTAGGGGTCTGAGGGAACACAGTGTATTGTAGATATGTGGTAGTAGAGTAGGGGCCTGAGGGAACACACTTAATGTGTTTTGAAATCTGTTGTGAATGTATTGTTATGTTTTTAGAATTGTATAACTGCGTTAATTTTGCTGGACCCCAGGAAGAGTAGCTGCTGCCTTGGCAGGAACTAATGGGGATCCATAATAAACCCGAGGAAGAGTAGCTGCTGCCTTGGCAGGAACTAATGGGGATCCATAATAAACCCCAGGAAGAGTAGCTGCTGCCTTGGCAGGAACTAATGGGGATCCATAATAAACCCCAGGAAGAGTAGCTGCTGCCTTGGCAGGAACTAAAGGGATCCATAATAAACCCCAGGAAGAGTAGCTGCTGCCTTGGCAGGAACTAATGGGAATACATAATAAATACAAATACAAATACCCTATTTTGAGAGTAAAATATAACAAAAATAGCCTAATTGTCATCCTCAAATGTATGACAATCACTGGATTAGGTTGTATATTAAAATATTTTCAATCATGCATTCCTGCTTGGACAGATGTGACAACATATTTACTAAATACCATGTGAGAAGTCAATTACACCTCTTAATAAAGCATTATGAATGACTTTATAATGACGTTATAAGATGATGACTTAAATGTATTCTATTGTGTAATGCAGCTGATTTTGTTTGGTGGGGTTGCCAACAAATCATGGGCTGGTGCCAACAAATCATGGGCTGGTGCCAACAAATCATGGGCTGGTGCCAACAGATCATGGGCTGGTGCCTGCAAATCATGGGCTGGTGCCAACAAATCATGGGCTGGTGCCACCATATCATGGGCTGGTGCCAACAAATCATGGGCTGGTTCCACCATATCATGGGTTGGTGCCAACAGATCATGGGTTGGTGCCAACAGATCATGGGCTGGTGCCACCAGATCATGGGCTGGTGCCAACAGATAATGGGCTGGTGCCAACAAATCATGGGCTGGTGCCACCATATCATGGGCTGGTGCCAACAGATAATGGGCTGGTGCCAACAAATCATGGGCTGGTGCCAACAGATAATGGGCTGGTGCCAACAGATCATGAGCTGGTGCCTGCAAATCATGGCCTGGTGCCAACAGATCATGGGCTGGTGCCAACAGATCATGGGTTGGTGCCAACAGATCATGGGCTGGTGCCAACAGATCATGGGCTGGTGCCAACAGATCATGGGTTGGTGCCAAAAGATCATGGGCTGGTGCCACCAGATCATGGGCTGGTGCCAACAGATAATGGGCTGGTGCCAACAAATCATGGGCTGGTGCCAACAAATCATGGGCTGGTGCCAGCAAATCATGGCCTGGTGCCAACAGATCATGAGCTGGTGCCTGCAAATCATGGCCTGGTGCCACCAATTCATGGGCTGATGCCACCATATCATGGGCTGGTGCCAACAATTCATGGGTTGGTGCCAACAGATCATGGGCTGGTGCCAACAAATCATGGGCTGGTGCCAACAAATCATGGGCTGGTGCCAACAGATCATGGGCTGGTGCCAACAAATCATGGGCTGGTGCCAACATATCATGGGCTGGTGCCAACAAATCATGTGCTGGTGCCAACAACTCATGGGCTGTTGCCAACAAATCATGGGCTGTTGCCAACATATCATGGGCTGGTGCCACCAAATCATGGGCTGGTGCCAACAGATCATGGGCTGGTGCCAACAGATCATGGGCTGATGCCAACAGATCATGACCTGGTGCCTGCAAATCATGGCCTGGTGCCACCAATTCATGGGCTGGTGCCAACAATTCATGGGTTGGTGCCAACAGATCATGGGCTGGTGCCAACAAATCATGGGCTGGTGCCAACATATCATGGGCTGGTGCCACCAAATCATGGGCTGGTGCCAACAGATCATGGGCTGGTGCCAACAGATCATGAGCTGGTGCCTGCAAATCATGGCCTGGTGCCACCAATTCATGGGCTGGTGCCAACAATTCATGGGTTGGTGCCAACAGATCATGGGCTGGTGCCAACAAATCATGGGCTGGTGCCAACAAATCATGGGCTGGTGCCAACAGATCATGGGCTGGTGCCAACAAATCATGTGCTGGTGCCAACATATCATGGGCTGATGCCACCAAATCATGGGCTGGTGCCAAAAGATCATGGGCTGGTGCCAACAGATAATGGGCTGGTGCCAACAGATCATGAGTTGATGCCTGCAAATCATGGGCTGGTGCCAAAAGATCATGGGCTGGTGCCAACAGATCATGGGCTGGTGCCAACAGATCATGGGCTGGTGCCAAAAGATCATGGGCTGGTGCCACCAGATCATGGGCTGGTGCCAACAGATAATGGGCTGGTGCCAACAAATCATGGGATGGTGCCAACAAATCATGGGCTGGTGCCAACAGATCATGAGCTGGTGCCTGCAAATCATGGCCTGGTGCCAACAGATCATGAGCTGGTGCCTGCAAATCATGGCCTGGTGCCACCAATTCATGGGCTGGTGCCACCATATAATGGGCTGGTGCCAACAATTCATGGGTTGGTGCCAACAGATCATGGGCTGGTGCCAACAAATCATTGGCTGGTGCCAACAGATCATGGGCTGGTGCCAACAAATCATGGGCTGGTGCCAACATATCATGGGCTGGTGCCAACACATCATGGGCTGGTGCCAACAAATCATGGGCTGGTGCCAACAGATCATGGGCTGGTGCCTGCAAATCATGGGCTGGTGCCAACAAATCATGGGCTGGTGCCACCATATCATGGGCTGGTGCCAACAAATCATGGGCTGGTTCCACCATATCATGGATTGGTGCGAACAGATCATGGGCTGGTGCCACCAGATCATGGGCTGGTGCCAACAGATAATGGGCTGGTGCCAACAAATCATGGGCTGGTGCCACCATATCATGGGCTGGTGCCAACAGATAATGGGCTGGTGCCAACAAATCATGGGCTGGTGCCAACAGATAATGGGCTGGTGCCAACAGATCATGAGCTGGTGCCTGCAAATCATGGCCTGGTGCCAACAGATCATGGGCTGGTGCCAACAGATCATGGGCTGGTGCCAACAGATCATGGGCTGGTGCCAACAGATCATGGGTTGGTGCCAAAAGATCATGGGCTGGTGCCACCAGATCATGGGCTGGTGCCAACAGATAATGGGCTGGTGCCAACAAATCATGGGCTGGTGCTAACAAATCATGGGCTGGTGCCAACAGATCATGAGCTGGTGCCTGCAAATCATGGCCTGGTGCCAACAGATAATGAGCTGGTGCCTACAAATCATGGCCTGGTGCCACCAATTCATGGGCTGGTGCCACCATATCATGGGCTGGTGCCAACAATTCATGGGTTGGTGCCAACAGATCATGGGCTGGTGCCAACAAATCATGGGCTGGTGCCAACAGATCATGGGCTGGTGCCAACAGATCATGGGCTGGTGCCAACAAATCATGGGCTGGTGCCAACATATCATGGGCTGGTGCCAACAAATCATGTGCTGGTGCCAACAAATCATGGGCTGTTGCCAACAAATCATGGGCTGTTGCCAACATATCATGGGCTGGTGCCACCAATTCATGGGCTGGTGCCACCATATCATGGGCTGGTGCCAACAGATCATGGGCTGGTGCCAACAGATCATGGGCTTCTGCCAACAAATCATGGGCTGGTGCCAACAAATCATGGGCTGGTGCCAACAGATCATGGGCTGGTGCCAACAAATCATGGGCTGGTGCCAACATATAATGTGCTGGTGCCAACAAATCATTTGCTGGTGCCAACAAATCATGGGCTGTTGCCAACAAATCATGGGCTGGTGCCAACATATCATGGGCTGATGCCACCAAATTATGGGCTGGTGCCAACAAATCATGGGCTGGTGCCAACAAATCATGGGCTGGTGCCACCAAATCATGGGCTGTTGCCACCAACTGAAAAAGTTAGTGAGCCCAGTGAGACCAGTGGAAAATGTTGGTCTGGATCCCTGAGTTTACAAGAGATAAGAACATGATTGAAAAGACAATAATTCTTAAACATTTGATATGAGCATTTCCCCCCCCCCCCCCCCCCCCCCCCATGTCCTTACTTATCCTCAGGTGGTGCTGCCCATGCTATGCAGCTACATGTCTCACTGGTGGGAGCACGGCCCAGAAAACAACCCTCCAGAGACTGCAGACAGCTGCTGTACTCACCTCACCTCAGACCACATGAATAGTCTCCTGGGTAACATCCTGAAGATCATCTATAATAACCTGGGGATCGACGAGGGGGCCTGGATGAAACGACTCGCAGGTAGAGAGACACACACCTTTTTACCTGCCACATGGTCAAAAGCACTTTAGCCTACTTGTCAATGTCTTGGTTGTTATGTGTGTGTGTGTGTGTGTAGTTACCACGACGTCGTATGTCGTCAGAGGGGGGGGGGATCGTGAGCAATAATCATATATGCACATAGAATTGAATTTCACTGTTTGTACTGAAACTGTCTTCCTTAGGAAGAAGCCCACTGTGGGCAGGCCACTCAGTAGCATTGAGTCAAAGGTAAATGTCATTGACATGTCTATCTCGGATCCTTAAAAACAATCAAGTAACCCAGAAAAGGACAAAAAATAGCCCATATTAACATATGTAGCTTGAGAAATAAGGTTCATACATTCATATTCTGGCCATCTCTGAAACACACTTAGATAATTCATTTGATGCAGCAGTAGCATGGTTATAGAATATACAGGAAAGATTGATAATTCCTTTGATGCAGCTGTATCTATACATGGTTATAGAATATACAGGAAAGATTGAAATGCAAATGGGGGAGGTATTACCATGCACATACAGAGTCATATTCCTGTTAGGCTGAGAGAGGATCTCATGTCAGATGATGTGGAAGTAATACGGCTCCAGGCCACTGGTGGATGGTGGGATGGAGCTATAGGAAGACGGGCTCATTGTAATGGCCGGAATGGAATAAAAGGAACGGAGTCAAACAAAGGGGGTTTCCATACCGTTCTATTTATGCCGTTCCAGCCGTTACAATGAGCCCATCCTCCTATTGCTCCTCCCACCAGCCTCCACTGCTACCGGTTCATCTGCCTCACCTAAAGCCTATTCTCGTAGGAAGTTGCTATAAACCACAGAGTGTTAAAAGTCAATATTTGGACTACATGTGTGAAATGCTTGATTATGTATGTGATATCAACAGGGAAGTATATTTTCTGGGTGACCCTAAATATTGACTGGTTGACATCAAGCTGCCCACTCAAAAGTAAGTTTCAAACTGTAACTGATGCCTGCTTACCTGGTTCAGGTTATCAGTCAACCTACCGGGGTATTTACAAACAGCATAGGAATGAAATCATCCGCATGTATTGATCAAATCTTCACTAACGCTGCAGAAATCCACTCTAAAGCAGTATCCAAATCCATCTGACGCAGCGGTCATAATATAGTAGCTATATATAGGAAAACCAAAGTTACAAAGGCTGGAGATAAAATTGTGTGTACGCGATCATACAAGAGGTGTTGTAGTGATTCCAATGTCGAAGATGTGAAAAAATATTTGTTGATCTGACGTGTGTAATGAGGAACAACCTGACGACGCACTTGGAATATTTATGAATCTGCTTCTTCCTGTTACTGATAGGCATGTGCCGATCAGGAAACTGACTGTTAGAACTGTCACTTCCTGTTACTGATACGCATGTGCCCATCACGAAACTGACTGTTAGAACTGCCACTTCCTGTTACTGATAGGCATGTGCCCATCACGAAACTGACTGTTAGAACTGCCACTTCCTGTTACTGATAGGCATGTGCCGATCAGGAAACTGACTGTTAGAACTGACACTTCCTGTTACTGATAGGCATGTGCTGATCACGAAACTGACTGTTAGAACTGACACTTCCTGTTACTGATAGGCATGTGCCGATCACGAAACTGACTGTTAGAACTGACACTTCCTGTTACTGATAGGCATGTGCCCATCAGGAAACTGACTGTTAGAACTGACACTTCCTGTTACTAATAGGCATGTGCCCATCACGAAACTGACTGTTAGAACTGACACTTCCTGTTACTGATAGGCATGTGCCCATCACGAAACTGACTGTTAGAAGTGCCACTTCCTGTTACTGATAGGCATGTGCCCATCACGAAACTGACTGTTAGAACTGCCAAATCCCCCATGGATAGATGATGATTTGAAAAACTGTGTGTCTGAGAGTGGCGAGGCGAAGGGAATACCAAATTAGTCAAACAACACAGCAGATTGACAAACATACAGTATATTGTGAAATCATGTAACTAAACAGACGGTGTGTTCCCTCAGGCCTGGAGGGAGGCAAAGGTCATTCCGCTGCCCAGAAATAGCAGAGCCCTCTTTAATGGTTCAACACAGCTGCCCAATCAGTCGGTTACCAGTGCTTAGCAAACGTTTGGAGAGAAAAAAAATGGTGTTTGACCAAATACAGGTATTTTACAGAATTAACAAATTAACAACAAGACTTTCAGCATGCTTATAGGGAAGGGCACTCAACATGCTCGGCGCTGACACAAATGACTGATGATTGGCTGAAAGAAATTGATTGAAAAAATATTGTGGGAGCTGTTTTGTTAGACTTCAGTGTAGTTTTTGATGTCATCGATCATAACCTATTGTTGAAAAAAAATGTAGGTGTTATGGATTTGCATCCTCTGTCTTATTATGGATTGAGAGTTACCTATCTAATAGAACATAGAGTTTTTTCTAATGGAAGCTTCTCTAATACAAATTCAGTTGAGTGTGGTGTACCACAGGGCAGCTGGCTAGGGCCATTATTGTTTTCTGTTTTTACTCATGACCTCCCACTGACCATGAATAAAGCCTGTGTGTCTATGTACGCTGACGACTCAACCGTGTAGATGTCGACTGCAACAATACAATAAATAACTGACACCCTTAACCTGTTAGGGCTAGGGGGCAGTATTGACACGGCTGGATAAAAAACATACCCGATTTAATCTGGTTACCACTCCTACCCAGTAACTAGAATATGCATATACTTATTACATATGGATAGAAAACACCCTACATTTTCTAAAACTGTTTGAATGGTGTCTGTGAGTATAACAGAACTCAAATGGCAGGTCAAAACCTGAGAGATTCCTTTACAGGAAGTGGCCTGTCTGACCATTTCTTGAACTTCTTTTCCATCTCTATCATTTACTAAGGATCTCTGCTCTAACGTGACACTTCCCACGTCGTCCATAGGCGCTCAGAGCCCGGGAAAAAACAGAATGTCGTCATTCCAGCCCCAGGCTGAAACACATTATCGCCTTTCTCAAGTGGCCGATCAAGGGACACTGGGCTTAGGCGCGTGACCCGACCGCCCCCGCCTTTGGGATTTGTTCCTCTGTTTGCCGAAAAGGAGATTCCCTGTCGGAATATTATCGCTTTTCTACGAGAAAAATGTCGTAAAAATTGATTTTAAACAGCGGTTGACATGCTTCGAAGTACGGTAATGGAATATTTAGAATTTTATTGTCACGAATTGCGCCATGCGCGCGACACTTCTTTACTATTTCGGATAGTGTCTGGAACGCACGAACAAAACGCCGCTATTCGGATATAACGATGGATTATTTTGGACCAAACCAACATTTGTTATTGAAGTAGCAGTCCTGGGTGTGCATTCTGACGAAGACAACAAAAGGTAATCAAACTTTTATAATAGTAAATATGATTATGGTGAGTGCTAAACTTGCCGGGTGTCTAAATAGCGAGCCCGTGATGCCTGGGCTATGTACTTAGAATATTGCAAAATGTGCTTTCACCAAAAAGCTATTTTAAAATCGGACATATCGAGTGCATAGAGGAGGTCTGTATCTATAATTCTTAAAATAATTTTTATGCTTTTTGTGAACGTTTATCGTGAGTAATTTAGTAAAATGTTAGCGAATTCCCCGGAAGTTTGCGGGGGGTATGCTAGTTCTGAACGTCACATGCTAATGTAAAAAGCTGGTTTTTGATATAAATATGAACTTGATTGAACAAAACATGCATGTATTGTATAACATAATGTCCTAGGGTTGTCATCTGATGAAGATCATCAAAGGTGAGTGCTGCATTTAGCTGTCTTCTGGGTTTTGGTGACATTATATGCTGGCTTGAAAAATGGGTGTCTGATTATTTCTGGCTTGGTACTCTGCTGACATAATCTAATGTTTTGCTTTCGTTGTAAAGCCTTTTTGAAATAGGACAGTGTGGTTAGATTAACGAGAGTCTTGTCTTTAAATAGCTGTAAAATAGTCATATGTTTGAGAAATTGAAGTAATAGGATTTTTAACGTTTTGAAAATCGCGCCACAGGCTGCCAGTGGCTGTTACGTAGGTGGGACGAATTCGTCCCGCCTAGCCTAGAGAGGTTAACATAGAGCTCCAGTCAGTTTTAGAACGGGTAACTAGCAATAGGCTGGTGCTAAATATCTCAAAAATGAAAAGCATTGTTTTTGGGACAAATCACTCACTCAACATTTACAGTGCATTTGGACAGTATTCGAACCCTTTGACTTTTTCCACATTTTGTTACGTTACAGCCTTATTCTAAAATGAATTAAATGTTTTTTTCCCCCCTCATCAATCTACACACAATACCCCATAATGACAACGCAAAAACAGGGTTTTAGAAACAAGATTCTTGGTGGTTCTAACCTTCTTCCATTTAAGAATGATGGAGGCCACCGTGTTCTTGGTGACCTTCAATTTTGCAGAAATGTTTTGGTACCCTTCCCCAGATCTGTGCGTCGACACAATCCTGTCTCGGAGCTCTACGGACAATTCCTTCAACCTCATGGCCTAGTTTTTACTCTGATATGCACTGTCAACTGTGGGACCTTATATAGACAGGTGTGAGTCTTTCCAAAGCATGTCCAATGAATAGAATTTAAGACAGGTGGACTCCAATCAAGTTGTAGAAACATCTTAAGGATGATCAATGGAAACAGACCATGAGAAGACGTTGCTCTGTTTTCTTGACATCTCAGTTGACCAGACAGGTCCTACAGGCCCTGATTTTGTAGCACCTGGACTACTGCTCAGTTGTGTGGTCATGTAGAAGGACATAGGTCCAATTGCAGTTGGTCCAGAATAGAGCAGCACGTATTTGGCTTAGATGTACACTGGAGGAAGAAATGTCAATGACATGCATGTCAATCTCTCCTGGCTCAATGTTGAGGTCGAGATTGACTGCATCATCACTATTGGTCTTTGTGCGAAGTGTTGATGTGTTGAAGGTACAGAACTCTCTGTTCAAGCAGTTGGCTCACAGTTCAGATACTCATTGGTACATCGCAAGATATGCAATCAGAGGTCTCTTCGCAGTCCCCAGGTCCAGAACAGAGACATGACTACACGGAACTACTCTGCCACCCCAGGCAACTCAAGCTAGCAATAAAAACACATTCAAAAACCAGATAAAATAACATCTTACGGCACAATGGGGACTGTGAATAGACACATCCATTCTATATATCCTGGTAAATATACAGTGCACATTATTGTAATGTGCACTGTCTATGTATTGTATTATGTAGGTGGGTGACCTTGACCGAATCCTTGGCTTGTTCCAGCAGGAACGGCTTATAGGGCTGGAGCCATCTCCTGTTTCTGAAGCGTGAGGCAGAGGCAGGAGATGATGTAGTGTTATTGTAACGGCTGTTGAATGGAGTAGACCAAGGCGCAGCATGGTTAGTGCTCATCATGAAATTTAATGGAAAATGACAACACTTTACAACTAAACAAAAGACAACAGCCAAACAGTTCTGTCAGGTAACAAATGACTAAACAGAAAATAACCACCCACAAAACCCAAAGGAAAACAGGCTGCCTAAGTATGGCTCCCAATCAGCAACAACGATATACAGCTGTCCCTGATTGAGAACCATACCCGGCCGAAACAAAGAAATACCAAACATAGAAAAAAGGACATAGAATGCCCACCCAAATCACACCCTGACCAACCTAAATAGAGACATAAAAAAGGCTCTCTCAGGTCAGGGCTTGACAGTTATGTAGTGTTATGTATATTATATTATGTATTTTATGTATTTTATTTGCTGTTTTGTTTCCTGTTTGAACTCCAGGAAGAGTAGTAATTGTGGATACAAATAAAATACTACGGGGAAGCCTGAATTGGTTGACCGGCAGTTGGGTGGGTGTTCAGAAACACAGCGGTTACCCACACTTTCCTTTTATTCAACCCTTCTATGCCGTAGGAGCATAGGCCACTCACATGACCAAGCCGTTTACCATACTGCATATGTGTTGTTACTGCATGTGATGGTGATCATGTGTTGTTGTCAGACAACACCGCAACCAAAATGCAATGTTTCTAAATGAAAACAAACAGTAAAATCATCCAGAGTGAAACAACACCATCATTGTTTAAAATAAGAAAACAAACTGTAAAATCATCCAGAGTGAAACATCACCATCGTTGTTTTAAATAAGAAAACAAACTGTAAAATCATCCAGAGTGAAACAACACCATCGTTGTTTTAAATAAGAAAACAAACTGTAAAATCATCCGGAGTGAAACATCACCATCGTTGTTTTAAATAAGAAAAAAAACTGTAATATCATCCAGAGTGAAACATCACCATCGTTGTTTTAAATAAGAAAACAAACTGTAATATCATCCAGAGTGAAACAACACCATCGTTGTTTTAAAATAAGAAAACAAACTGTAAAATCATCCAGAGTGAAACATCACCATCGTTGTTTTAAATAAGAAAACAAACTGTTAAATCATCCAAAGTGAAACACCACCATCGTTGTTTTAAATAAGAAAACAAACTGTAATATCATCCGGAGTGAAACAACACCATCGTTGTTTTCCACCAGTCTCTCTCACTAACTGTCCTTCCTCTATTCTGTCCCCACCTCCAGTGTTCTCTCAGCCAATCATTGGTAAGGCGAAGGGGGGGCTGTTGAAGAGCCACTTCCTGCCGCTGATGGAGAAGTTGAGGAAGAAGGCTGCCACCGTGCTGATGGATGAGGAACAAATGAAGGCCGAGGGACGAGGGGAGATGTCTGAGGCTGAACTACTCATCCTGGATGAGTTCACCATCCTGATCAGAGACCTCTATGCCTTTTATCCGCTCCTCATCCGCTTTGTAGACTACAACAGGTAACTAGACATTCTACTTCCTCCTCCTCCATGTTGCTGACTACAACAGGTAACTAGACATTCTACTTCCTCCTCCTCCATGTTGCTCACTACAACAGGTAAAGGACCAGTGGGGTAAAGTGAGAGGAGTGGGTGGATCAATAACAAACAAGCAATAACATAAGTGTTATTTTAAGTTGTTAAGATGTCATGCCAGTTTCTGCTGTTAGTATGACTGTTTTATCCAACTCAATACTGTAACTTGTTTTCCAATGTGTTTTTATCTTAGGGCCAAATGGCTGAAAGAATCGAACCCTGAGGCTGAGGAGCTCTTCCGCATGGTAGCAGAGGTCTTCATATTCTGGTCAAAGTCTCATGTAAGCTACACAGAGACAATTTCACATATGAATCATCATGTCACTGCAACAGTTTCCAGGAAACATTTCATGTCTTAATCACTCTGTGATTAGTTTCTATTGGTCGTTACAAAGGCACTCTGAAAGTGCGCTCTACACTTAAAAAAAAAAAAAATCCTATTAAAATCCCATTCAATTCTAGGAATTCTTCAGTGTTTCTTTCTGAAATAAATACATTTTACATTTGCTTCCCTGACAGCGAGAACTAGAAGAGACTGTAATGTATCTCTAGAGCGTTCATGTGTGTCTGTGCTTCTCCAAGTACCCTGTCATGCTGCAGGCCACATTTGCATAAATCCTGGGCAATATCCAACACTGAAATATTTTATTTCTTCCACTGCAGAATTTTAAACGGGAGGAGCAAAACTTTGTGGTTCAGAATGAGATCAACAATATGTCCTTCCTCATCACAGACACCAAGTCAAAGATGTCCAAGGCAAGTGGTGTTATATAGATGGTACGAGTGTGATTTTTTTTTTTTTACATTGTTATGTACATTTAACCTGTTAGGGCTAGTGGGCAGCATTGACACGGCTGGATAAAAAACATACCCGATTTAATCTGGTTACCACTCCTACTCAGTAACTAGAATATGCATATACTTATTACATATGGATAGAAAACACCCTAAATTTTCTAAAACTGTTTGAATGGTGTCTGTGAGTATAACAGAACTCAAATGGCAGGTCAAAACCTGAGAGATTCCTTTACAGGAAGTGGCCTGTCTGACCATTTCTGGAACTTCTTTGCCATCTCTATCATTTACTAAGGATCTCTGCTCTAACGTGACACTTCCCACGTCGTCCATAGGCTCTCAGAGCCCGGGAAAAAAGAGAATGTCGTCATTCCAGCCCCAGGCTGAAACACATTATCGCCTTTCTCAAGTGGCCCATCAAGAGACACTAGCTTATGCGCGTGACCCCGACCGCCCCCGCCTTTGGGATTTTTTCCTCTGTTTGCCGAAAAGGAGATTCCCTGTCGGAATATTATCGCTTTTCTACGAGAAAAATGACGTAAAAATTGATTTTAAACAGCGGTTGACATGCTTCGACGTACGGCAATGGAATACTTTGAATTTTATTGTCAGGAATTGCGCCAAGCGCGCGACACTTCTTTACTATTTCGGATAGTGTCTGGAACGCACGAACAAAACGCCGCTATTCGGATATAACGATGGATTATTTTGGACCAAACCAACATTTGTTATTGAAGTAGACGTCCTGGGTGTGCATTCTGACGAAGACAACAAAAGGTAATGACATTTTTATAATAGTAAATATGATTATGGTGAGTGCTAAACTTGCCGGGTGTCTAAATAGCGAGCCCGTGATGCCTGGGCTATGTACTTAGAATATTGCAAAATGTGCTTTCACCAAAAAGCTATTTTAAAATCGGACATATCGAGTGCATAGAGGAGGTCTGTATCTATAATTCTTAAAATAATTGTTATGCTTTTTGTGAACGTTTATCGTGAGTAATTTAGTAAAATGTTAGCGAATTCCCCGTAAGTTTGCGGGGGGTATGCTAGTTCTGAACGTCACATGCTAATGTAAAAAGCTGGTTTTTGATATAAATATGAACTTGATTGAACAAAACATGCATGTATTGTATAACATAATGTCCTAGGGTTGTCATCTGATGAAGATCATCAAAGGTGAGTGCTGCATTTAGCTGTCTTCTGGGTTTTGGTGACATTATATGCTGGCTTGAAAAATGGGTGTCTGATTATTTCTGGCTTGGTACTCTGCTGACATAATCTAATGTTTTGCTTTCGTTGTAAAGCCTTTTTGAAATCGGACAGTGTGGTTAGATTAACGAGAGTCTTATCTTTAAATGGCTGTAAAATAGTCATATGTTTGAGAAATTGAAGTAATAGGATTTTGAAGATTTTGAAAATCGCGCCACAGGCTGGCAGTGGCTGTTACGTAGGTGGGACGAATTCGTCCCGCCGGTCCCATAGAGGTTAAGTGTACTATGACTCTGTATACCATATATAAGTCAAGGAGCATTGTCCCCCAATATGATGAAGACTGCACAGTAAGTTGTGATGACTGAACATAATTAAATGGATAAGTTGTTCTTGACCTGAGATGTGTCTTGGTGTTCAGATAGAACAAGAGATGACCCAGTACAGAGCCCTGGGGGACACCAGTAGTGAGACATTAAAGAGGACCTAGTGCAGAGTCCTGGGGGACACCAGTAGTGAGACATTAAAGAGGACCTAGTACAGAACCCTGGGGGACACCAGTAGTGAGACATTATAGAGGATCTAGTACAGAGGCCTGGGGGACACCAGTAGTGAGACATTAAAGAGGACCTAGTACAGAGTCCTGGGGGACACCAGTAGTGAGACATTAAAGAGGACCTAGTACAGAGCCCTGTGGGGGGCACCAGTAGTGAGACCAGGTGGTGCTGCTGACTTGTTGACTTGTCACCTGGTGTCTCCCCTGTAGGGAGCCGTGTCCGACCAGGAGAGGAAGAAGATGAAGAGGAAGGGTGATCGCTACTCCATGCAGACCAGCCTCATCGTAGCAGCGTTGAAGAGACTACTTCCTGTAGGACTGAATATCTGCGCTCCGGGAGACCAGGAACTGATCGCTCTGGCCAAGATCCGCTTCAGTCAGGTAATCACTTAAGTCTCTAATGAAATGGTAAGGTGTCTCATTGGTATTTATGGACTCCCCAGTAAGTAGAACAGCCTAGATTCCATGGCGCCCCCCTGTTTGCTACAGTCAAACCCTATGAATCAGTATTTCTGTGATGTTTCTGTCAACAGAAAGATACAGAGGACGAGGTGCGGGAGATCATCAGAAACAACCTGCACCTGCAGGGAAAGGTGACCACTACTTTATTACTGTCTCAGTAGTGACATCATCAGCATGCACCCATACTCATCTACACCATGCTACAGCATGGTAGTACTATACAACGTAGTATATACTCATCTACACAGCATTGTAGTACTATACAACGTAGTACATACTAATCTACACAGCATTGTAGTACTATACAATGTAGTACATACTCATCTACACCATGCTACAGCATGGTAGTACTATACAACGTAGTACATACTCATCTACACAGCATTGTAGTACTATACAACGTAGTACATACTAATCTATACAGCATTGTAGTACTATACAATGTAGTACATACTCATCTACACCATGCTACAGCATGGTAGTACTATACAACGTAGTACATACTAATCTACACCATGTTACAGCATGGTAGTACTATACAACGCAGTATTGTAGTACTATACAACGTAGTACATACTAATATACAACATGTTACAGTATTGTAGTACTATACAATGTAGTACATACTAATCTACACCATGCTTCATCATTGTAATACTATACAACGTAGTACATACTCATCTACACCATGCTACAGTATTGTAGTACTATACAACGTTGTATAAGCTGACTCTGTACTTCACCCAATAAGAAGTCAATTTGGATGAAGTTAAGTATTAGACCTAGAAAGACAAAGAGAGGTTTCATTTTGTCTTTCATAAACCTGCATGGCCCATCTCCCTCCATTCCTCCAGCTAACCATCTCTCTCTCTCTCTCTCTCTCTCTCTCTCTCTCTCTCTCTCTCTCTCTCTCTGTCTCCATCTCACCGTTCTCTCTGCATGCCTGCATGTCCTGTCCACTCACCGCCCTTCCTCCTCCATCACCGTCCTCAGTACCGAGTGTTCCACTTCAAAAAGCTGGTGAAGAAGTTAATCATAGTGATAAAGTGGATGAAGAGTCAGCAGGCCTCTAAACCTCCGGCTTTAGAGACGCCCGGCGGGCACAAACGTCTGGCTGGCGCACGGAAGCGTTCTGCCACTGTGGAGAGTAGCTACACACACAGGTCTCCCAGGACCACCCTGGCAGGCATCAAAAAGGCCTCGTCTGTGGATTATGTGATGCATCATGGGCACGGGCAGGGCAAGCCCCCGGGTAGAGCCGCTGATATCCCGGGCACGTCCAGGATTCGAGAGGGTCACCTGGGGGCCTTAGGGCAGAGCATGTACGGGTGTAATACTGCGTTGGTGGGTAACCCATGATCCTCACAACCTTAACCCTTAGCCTGTTTCCCAGATCTGTTCATCTAATCAATTAAAGAGAAATTGCAGAAAGTTAAAGTTGCAGGTCCATTATGATATTCTGAGAGAGCAAGTTGGCATATTTGTACCTTTATTTAACTAGGCAAGTCAGTTAAGAAGAAATTCTTATTTACAATGACGGCCTACCAGGGAACAGTGGGGTTAACGACAGATTTTTACCTTGCCGGCTCAGGGATTCGATCTTGCAACCTTTCGGTTACTAGTCCAACGCTCTAACCACTAGGCTACCCTGCCGCCACAATATATAACAAGGCCTTTATGATATTCTGAGAGATCAAATTGGTGTGTATAACAAGGCCATTAGAAAGTGCCAGACAGGCTCAGTCTTCTTACTTGATCACGAATAATCAGAATAATTCAAAAGTGCTCTTCTCGACCGTTGATGGCCTGATAAATCCTACCCCAGAAAACCTAATGTGAACTTTCCTCCGCATCTAAATGTGATGAGTTGGCGGCATTATTTCAGAGATAAGATAACTACCATTAGGCTGGTTATCAGTCAAGCAAGAACTCATGAGAAGTTTGATATGAGCCCTGGTCTACCACTCAAAGGTCAATATGGATCTATTGTCTCTAGTTTTACATTTACATTTTAGTCCTTTAGCAGACGCTCTTATCCAGAGCGACTTACAGTAGTGAATGCATACATTTTCATACATTTTCATACATTTCATTAAAAAAAAAATATTCTTCCCCCGTACTGGTCCTCCGTGGGAACGGACATGCTCTGGAAAGTGCTATCACAACTTAAGTCCTCTACCTGCCTTCTCGATCCTATCCCCCACCACCGCCTTCTTCAAAACAAATTACATATCTGAAGAAGTGCAAGCTATTGTTAACCACTCTCCGTTCATAGGCACTTCAGCCACTGCACTAAAAACCTGTCCTGGTGAAACGCCCTTCTTAAGAAAAGTCATCTAGATGTATCTTTTTTCAGCTCTTAGCAACTTTCAGCCAATCTCCAACCTTCCATTCTTAAGCAACATTCTGGGAATATTGGTTTTAAAACAGCTAAATTATTTCTTTTTTAAGTGCCAACTGTATTTTTGAATAATTCCAATCTGGTTTTGGTGCCCACTACAGCACAGAAACAGCCTTAGTGGTTAATAAAGTGGTAAATGATCTTTGAGCCAACACAGATGCCAAACAGCTCTCTGTCCTTGTACTCTTAATTGCTGCATTCGACACTGTCGACCGTAGTGTCCTTTTGGACAGACTGGAGAGGGTTTGGTTTGACCTCTCCGGTCCAGTTCTAAATTGGTTTAGGACCTATTTAACCGGTCAAGAGTTTTTTTTTTGTCACCCTTAGTGAACATAATACATATCACGTGGCGTTCCACAAGGTTCTATTTTGGGTCCGATACTGTTCAGTTTATATATGTTACCCCTTGGCAGCGTTATCAGAAAGCACAGCATTGATTTTTCACTGCTACGCAGACGATACACAACTTTATTTTTTTTTGTGTCACCAGAGGATTTTATGTCCACGGATAAATTATTAGACTGTATTAGTGATTTAAATACTTGGATGGCTCACAACTTCCTCCAGCTTCCTCCAGCTCCAGCTCAAAAAAAACCTAGGTGTTATTTTAGAATCTGAACTATATTTCAATTAGGAATGTGACCAAAATAGCTTTTTACCACCTGAGGAACATTGCCAAGGTGTGACTGTTTCTCTCTCGGGCTGATACAGAGAGACTCATCCATGCATTTATTACTAGCAGGCTTGACTACTGCAATGCTCTCCTGTCTGGTCTACCCAAAAAAGCCATTTGTCAACTGCAAAACATACAGAATGCTGCAGCACGGGTACCGACCAAGACCAGACGGAGAGAACACATTACACCGGTTTTAAAGGTCTCCGCACCGGCTGCCTGTCAGTTTTAGAATTCATTTAAAGATTCTTCTATTGGTTTTTAAATCAATCCACAATTGTGCACTTCAATACATGTCAGACTTGCTTTTAAGTTATGCACCCAGTAGGTCCCTCAGGTCCTCTGGTTCTGGCCTTTTAACTATCCCAAAGCCTAGGACCAAGAGGTAGCCTTTAGTTATTATGCCCCCAGCCTCTGGAATAGCCTGCCAGAGAACCTGAGAGGGACCAAGAGGCATGGAGAGGCAGCCTTTAGTTACTATGCCCCCAGCCTCTGGAATAGCCTGTCAGAGAACCTGAGAGGGACCAAGAGGCATGGAGAGGCAGTCTTTAGTTATTATGCCTCCAGCCTCTGGAATAGCCTGCCAGAGAACCTGAGAGGGGCTGAAACTGTGGACATGTTAAAAATAGATCTTAAAACACACCTTTTTAACTTTGCCTTTTGTTAGAGTGCTTTTTATTCGTTCAGTTTTTATTGTTATTCTTCAGCTGTTTATCTTCCGTTTTATTTTCATTGTTTTTCTTTTTTTCTTTTCTTCCTGTGAAGCACATTGTGTTGCATTCCATGTCTGAAATGTGCTGTATAAATAAAGCTTGATTTGATTTGATTCCTGCTGAAAAGCCAGCTGATATTTTTTGGTATGACAATGACTATAGGAGTTGGAAAGAACACCTAAACAGGGACCAGGCTAACGAACCCTAACCCTCACAGTGAAATCACATAGCCTTGCTTAGACCTCAGACATGCTTAAACTTCCTGTTTCTCCTCAACCCCAATAATGTATTCTCTCTGTGTGTGTGTGTGTAGCTGGAGGACCCTGCTATCCGCTGGCAGATGGCTCTGTATAAAGACCTTCCCAACAGGAGTGAGGACACGTCAGACCCAGAGAAGACTGTAGAGAGAGTCCTGGACATCGCTCACGTCCTCTTCTATCTAGACCAGGTGGGTTCTGGGAAACATCAGGGTCATGTTCATTAGGGCATGCAATGGAAAATGTTTAAAAACGTTAAGTTACAGAAAACAAAACAGTCCGTCCCTATTTCAGCCTGTTTTCTTTGGTTTATAGTCACATCTTAAAACGTTTTGTCATGGAAAAATTAAAGTCCCTCAGTCAGGTTTTTTTTCTCAGTTTGGTGCTTACCCAGGTACACATACACATGACCCGGGTCTGAAGTCGTCTCACTATTATGTTAATAAATATCCAAAAGGAAAGTACTTTTGGGGACAACATTGGTATTTTATGACGGTGTGCCCTTTCCTGCAGGACTGAGGGTCATTTCCATCTCAGCAAAAGGAAGTTTTAATATCCTCATAAAGAAAATGTGACCAATTTTTTTTTTTTTTCAATACATGATTTGGTTTTACAGTTAAATGGTTTGACCCCTAGCGTGTTATCCCAGATTTCTCCAATGATATTTGGTTTAACTCTGATGAAGTCCTGTTAGATCTGAGTTTGAGTTGTGTGAATTGGTAACATTATGCCTCTCCCTTTTCCTCTTCCTGTAGGTGGAACATCCACAAAGGAGTAAGAAGGCTGTGTGGCACAAGCTGCTCTCTAAACAGAGGAAGAGGGCTGTGGTGGCCTGTTTCAGAATGGCTCCGTTGTATAACTTACCCAGGTAAACATGGCTCCACTTGCCTTACCTAACTAACCCTAACTTACCCAGGTAAACATGGCTCCACGTGCCTTACCTAACTAACCCTAACTTACCCAGGTAAACATGGCTCCACTTGCCTTACCTAACTATCCCTAACTTACCCAGGTAAACATGGCTTCACTTGCCTTACCTAACTAACCCTAACTTACCCAGGTAAACATGGCTCCACGTGCCTTATATAACTAACCCTAACTTACCCAGGTAAACATGGCTCCACTTGCCTTACCTAACTAACCCTAACCCTAACTTACCCAGGGAAACATGGCTCCACATGCCTTACCTAACTAACCCTAACTTACCCAGATAAACATGGCTCCACTTGCCTTACCTAACTAACCCTAACTTACCCAGGTAAACACGGCTCCACTTGCCTTACCTAACTAACCCTAACCCTAACTTACACAGGGAAACATGGCTCCACTTGCCTTACCTAACTAACCCTAACTTACCCAGATAAACATGGCTCCACTTGCCTTACCTAACTAACCCTAACTTACCCAGGTAAACATGGCTCCACGTGCCTTACCTAACTAACCCTATCTTTCACCCTGTTCCACTCCCCCTCCCACTAACATTTACATGTAAAATACCATATTCCTTTTATCTCCTGGTGAATTAAAGGGCCTCAGCAGTATATCTTCAGAAAACCCTGTTCTGTGCAGTTTTATAAAGGATCACTGTCTAACTGCTAGTCCCTGTCCAGGATAGACTTCCTGTTCTGTGCAGTTTTATAAAGGATCACTGTCTAACTGCTAGTCCCTGTCCAAGATAGACTTCCTATTCTGTGCAGTTTTATAAAGGATCACTGTCTAACTGCTAGTCCCTGTCCAGGATAGACTTCTCTCTCTCCCATTCATCCATTCACCTCTGATGACTTCTCTATGTCCCCCATCAGGCACCGGGCGGTCAACCTGTTTCTACAGG
Organism: Salmo salar; assembly: GCF_965601325.2. Classification (NCBI taxonomy): domain Eukaryota; kingdom Metazoa; phylum Chordata; class Actinopteri; order Salmoniformes; family Salmonidae; genus Salmo; species Salmo salar. The sequence continues at coordinate 52,066,705 of NC_138308.1, forward strand.
GATATGAGAAGTCCTGGATTGAGACTGAGGAGCATTACTTTGAGGATAAGCTCATAGAGGACCTGGCTGTAAGTGTTTCCCCATTGATAAGCTCATAGAGGACCTGGCTGTAAGGTTTCTTCATTGATAAGCTCATAGAGGACCTGTATGTGTTCCTCCATTAATGTGTGAATTCAGGAACGCTGTGTGGGAAATCACACAGCAGGGAATTCCTGTGTCTAGTGACAATGTGTGTCTAATGACATGTTATTGTGTTGATGCTATTTTTCCTGCCTGCACACAAACCCATGTCCTCATGTTGTTGCGGAGCATCGATTTTATATTCTGAGCACGGCCACACAGACATTGAACTCTCGGTTTGAAATGAAGTCACGATTGGATTAACCAGGCTCCAATACCCAGCATTCATTGTGGGGGCGAAGTGATTTATTTTTCTGAAAGCACAAAGAAACAGACTATTGTTTACAAAACAAAAGCAGTCAACGATGCATTCCTTTCAGACAACGTTTCTGAGAATTTCCTCTCAATGCAACGGAGGGAAGGAAGACCTCTTGATGTTATGCTCAGCTCCTTTTGTGGTGGAGACTAGAGAGAGGTATCTGGAATAAACTATATGGAGGAGACTAGAGAGAGGTACCTGGAATAAACTAGAGAGAGTTACCTGGAATAAACTATGTGGTGGAGACTAGAGAGAGTTACCTGGAATAAACTATATGGAGGAGACTAGAGAGAGGTACCTGGAATAAACTAGAGAGAGTTACCTGGAATAAACTATGTGGAGGAGACTAGAGAGAGGTACCTGGAATAAACTATGTGGTGGAGACTAGAGAGAGGTACCTGGAATAAACTATGTGGAGGAGACTAGAGAGAGTTACCTGGAATAAACTAGAGAGAGTTACCTGGAATAAACTATGTGGTCGAGACTAGAGAGAGTTACCTGGAATAAACTATGTGGAGGAGACTAGAGAGAGTTACCTGGAATAAACTATGTGGAGGAGAGTAGAGAAAGTTACCTGGAATAAACTATGTGGTCGAGACTAGAGAGAGGTACCTGGAATAAACTATGTGGTGGAGACTAGAGAGAGTTACCTGGAATAAACTATGTGGACGAGACTAGAGAGAGTTACCTGGAATAAACTATGTGGTCGAGACTAGAGAGAGGTACCTGGAATAAACTATGTGGAGGAGACTAGAGAGAGTTACCTGGAATAAACTATGTGGAGGAGACTAGAGAGAGTTACCTGGAATAATCTATGTGGTCGAGACTAGAGAGAGGTACCTGGAATAAACTATGTGGAGGAGACTGGAGAGAGTTACCTGGAATGGAATATGTGGTGGAGACTAGAGAGAAGTACCGGGAATTAATTCTCTAGGGGAGTAGTGTTTATATATTCATCACTGGTGCTGGTCTCTAGGGGAGTAGTGTTTATATATTCAACACTGGTGCTGGTCTCTAGGGGAGTAGTGCTTATATATTCATCACTGGTGCTGGTCTCTATGGGAGTAGTGTTTATATATTCATCACTGGTGCTGGTCTCTAGGGGAGTAGTGTTTATATATTCATCACTGGTGCTGGTCTCTAGGGGAGTAGTGCTTATATATTCATCACTGGTGCTGGTCTCTATGGGAGTAGTGTTTATATATTCATCACTGGTGCTGGTCTCTAGGGGAGTAGTGTTTATATATTCATCACTGGTGCTGGTCTCTAGGGGAGTAGTGTTCATATATTCATCACTGGTGCTGGTCTCTAGGGGAGTAGTGTTTATATATTCATCACTGGTGCTGGTCTCTATATAGTAGTGTTTATATATTCATCACTGGTGCTGGTCTCTATATAGTAGTGTTTATATATTCATCACTGGTGCACGTCTCTATGGGAGTAGTGTTTATATATTCATCACTGGTGCTGGTCTCTATAGTAGTGTTTATATATTCATCACTGGTGCTGGTCTCTATAGTAGTGTTTATATATTCATCACTGGTGCTGGTCTCTATATAGTAGTGTTTATATATTCATCACTGGTGCTGGTCTCTATATAGTAGTGTTTATATATTCATCACTGGTGCTTGTCTCTATATAGTAGTTTTTATATATTCATCACGGGTACTGGTCTCTAGGGGAGTAGTGTTTATATATTCATCACTGGTGCTGGTCTCTAGGGGAGTAGTGCTTATATATTCATCACTGGTGCTGGTCTCTATATAGTAGTGTTTATATATTCATCAATGGTGCTGGTCTCTAAGGGAGTAGTGTTTATATATTCATCACTGGTGCTGGTCTCTAGGGGAGTAGTGTTTATATATTCATCACTGGTGCTGGTCTCTAGGGGAGTAGTGTTTATATATTCATCACTGGTACTGGTCTCTAGGGGAGTAGTGTTTATATATTCATCACTGGTGCTGGTCTCTAGGGGAGTAGTGTTTATATATTCATCACTGGTGCTGGTCTCTAAGGGAGCAGGGTTTATATATTCATCACTGGTGCTGGTCTCTATATAGTAGTGTTTATATATTCATCAATGGTGCTGGTCTCTAAGGGAGTAGTGTTTATATATTCATCACTGGTGCTGGTCTCTAGGGGAGTAGTGTTTATATATTCATCACTGGTGCTGGTCTCTAGGGGAGTAGTGTTTATATATTCAACACTGGTGCTGGTCTCTAGGGGAGTAATGCTTATATATTCATCACTGGTGCTGGTCTCTATGGGAGTAGTGTTTATATATTCATCACTGGTGCTGGTCTCTAGGGGAGTAGTGTTTATATATTCATCACTGGTGCTGCTGGTCTCTAGGGGAGTAGTGTTTATATATTCATCACTGGTGCTGGTCTCTAGGGGAGTAGTGCTTATATATTCATCACTGGTGCTGGTCTCTAGGGGAGTAGTGTTTATATATTCATCACTGGTGCTGGTCTCTATATAGTAGTGTTTATATATTCATCAATGGTGCTGATCTCTAAGGGAGTAGTGTTTATATATTCATCACTGGTGCTGGTCTCTAGGGGAGTAGTGTTTATATATTCATCACTGGTGCTGGTCTCTAGGGGAGTAGTGTTTATATATTCATCACTGGTGCTGGTCTCTAGGGGAGTAGTGTTTATATATTCATCACTGGTGCTGGTCTCTAGGGGAGTAGTGTTTATATATTCATCACTGGTGCTGGTCTCTAGGGGAGTAGTGTTTATATATTCATCACTGTTGCTGGTCTCTAGGGGAGTAGTGTTTATATATTCATCACTGGTGCTGGGCTCTAGGGGAGTAGTGTTTATATATTCATCACTGCTGGTCTCTAGGGGAGTCGTGTTTATATATTCATCACTGGTGCTGGTCTCTATATAGTAGTGTTTATATATTCATCACTGGTGCTGGTCTCTATATAGTAGTGTTTATATATTCATCACTGGTGCACATCTCTATGGGAGTAGTGTTTATATATTCATCACTGGTGCTGGTCTCTATAGTAGTGTTTATATATTCATCACTGGTGCTGGTCTCTATATAGTAGTGTTTATATATTCATCACTGGTGCTGGTCTCTATATAGTAGTGTTTATATATTCATCACTGGTGCTGGTCTCTATATAGTAGTGTTTATATATACATCACTGGTGCTGGTCTCTAGGGGAGTAGTGTTTATATATTCATCACTGGTGCTGGTCTCTAGGGGAGTAGTGTTTATATATTCAACACTGGTGCTGGTCTCTAGGGGAGTAGTGCTTATATATTCATCACTGGTGCTGGTCTCTATGGGAGTAGTGTTTATATATTCATCACTGGTGCTGGTCTCTAGGGGAGTAGTGTTTATATATTCAACACTGGTGCTGGTCTCTAGGGGAGTAGTGCTTATATATTCATCACTGGTGCTGGTCTCTATGGGAGTAGTGTTTATATATTCATCACTGGTGCTGGTCTCTAGGGGAGTAGTGTTTATATATTCATCACTGGTGCTGGTCTCTAGGGGAGTAGTGCTTATATATTCATCACTGGTGCTGGTCTCTATGGGAGTAGTGTTTATATATTCATCACTGGTGCTGGTCTCTAGGGGAGTAGTGTTTATATATTCATCACTGGTGCTGGTCTCTAGGGGAGTAGTGTTCATATATTCATCACTGGTGCTGGTCTCTAGGGGAGTAGTGTTTATATATTCATCACTGGTGCTGGTCTCTATATAGTAGTGTTTATATATTCATCACTGGTGCTGGTCTCTATATAGTAGTGTTTATATATTCATCACTGGTGCACGTCTCTATGGGAGTAGTGTTTATATATTCATCACTGGTGCTGGTCTCTATAGTAGTGTTTATATATTCATCACTGGTGCTGGTCTCTATAGTAGTGTTTATATATTCATCACTGGTGCTGGTCTCTATATAGTAGTGTTTATATATTCATCACTGGTGCTGGTCTCTATATAGTAGTGTTTATATATTCATCACTGGTGCTTGTCTCTATATAGTAGTTTTTATATATTCATCACGGGTACTGGTCTCTAGGGGAGTAGTGTTTATATATTCATCACTGGTGCTGGTCTCTAGGGGAGTAGTGCTTATATATTCATCACTGGTGCTGGTCTCTATATAGTAGTGTTTATATATTCATCAATGGTGCTGGTCTCTAAGGGAGTAGTGTTTATATATTCATCACTGGTGCTGGTCTCTAGGGGAGTAGTGTTTATATATTCATCACTGGTGCTGGTCTCTAGGGGAGTAGTGTTTATATATTCATCACTGGTACTGGTCTCTAGGGGAGTAGTGTTTATATATTCATCACTGGTGCTGGTCTCTAGGGGAGTAGTGTTTATATATTCATCACTGGTGCTGGTCTCTAAGGGAGCAGGGTTTATATATTCATCACTGGTGCTGGTCTCTATATAGTAGTGTTTATATATTCATCAATGGTGCTGGTCTCTAAGGGAGTAGTGTTTATATATTCATCACTGGTGCTGGTCTCTAGGGGAGTAGTGTTTATATATTCATCACTGGTGCTGGTCTCTAGGGGAGTAGTGTTTATATATTCAACACTGGTGCTGGTCTCTAGGGGAGTAATGCTTATATATTCATCACTGGTGCTGGTCTCTATGGGAGTAGTGTTTATATATTCATCACTGGTGCTGGTCTCTAGGGGAGTAGTGTTTATATATTCATCACTGGTGCTGCTGGTCTCTAGGGGAGTAGTGTTTATATATTCATCACTGGTGCTGGTCTCTAGGGGAGTAGTGCTTATATATTCATCACTGGTGCTGGTCTCTAGGGGAGTAGTGTTTATATATTCATCACTGGTGCTGGTCTCTATATAGTAGTGTTTATATATTCATCAATGGTGCTGATCTCTAAGGGAGTAGTGTTTATATATTCATCACTGGTGCTGGTCTCTAGGGGAGTAGTGTTTATATATTCATCACTGGTGCTGGTCTCTAGGGGAGTAGTGTTTATATATTCATCACTGGTGCTGGTCTCTAGGGGAGTAGTGTTTATATATTCATCACTGGTGCTGGTCTCTAGGGGAGTAGTGTTTATATATTCATCACTGGTGCTGGTCTCTAGGGGAGTAGTGTTTATATATTCATCACTGTTGCTGGTCTCTAGGGGAGTAGTGTTTATATATTCATCACTGGTGCTGGGCTCTAGGGGAGTAGTGTTTATATATTCATCACTGCTGGTCTCTAGGGGAGTCGTGTTTATATATTCATCACTGGTGCTGGTCTCTATATAGTAGTGTTTATATATTCATCACTGGTGCTGGTCTCTATATAGTAGTGTTTATATATTCATCACTGGTGCACATCTCTATGGGAGTAGTGTTTATATATTCATCACTGGTGCTGGTCTCTATAGTAGTGTTTATATATTCATCACTGGTGCTGGTCTCTATATAGTAGTGTTTATATATTCATCACTGGTGCTGGTCTCTATATAGTAGTGTTTATATATTCATCACTGGTGCTGGTCTCTATATAGTAGTGTTTATATATACATCACTGGTGCTGGTCTCTAGGGGAGTAGTGTTTATATATTCATCACTGGTGCTGGTCTCTAGGGGAGTAGTGTTTATATATTCAACACTGGTGCTGGTCTCTAGGGGAGTAGTGCTTATATATTCATCACTGGTGCTGGTCTCTATGGGAGTAGTGTTTATATATTCATCACTGGTGCTGGTCTCTAGGGGAGTAGTGTTTATATATTCATCACTGGTGCTGGTCTCTAGGGGAGTAGTGCTGATATATTCATCACTGGTGCTGGTCTCTATGGGAGTAGTGTTTATATATTCATCACTGGTGCTGGTCTCTAGGGGAGTAGTGTTTATATATTCATCACTGGTGCTGGTCTCTAGGGGAGTAGTGTTCATATATTCATCACTGGTGCTGGTCTCTAGGGGAGTAGTGTTTATATATTCATCACTGGTGCTGGTCTCTATATAGTAGTGTTTATATATTCATCACTGGTGCTGGTCTCTATATAGTAGTGTTTATATATTCATCACTGGTGCACGTCTCTATGGGAGTAGTGTTTATATATTCATCACTGGTGCTGGTCTCTATAGTAGTGTTTATATATTCATCACTGGTGCTGGTCTCTATAGTAGTGTTTATATATTCATCACTGGTGCTGGTCTCTATATAGTAGTGTTTATATATTCATCACTGGTGCTGGTCTCTATATAGTAGTGTTTATATATTCATCACTGGTGCTTGTCTCTATATAGTAGTTTTTATATATTCATCACGGGTACTGGTCTCTAGGGGAGTAGTGTTTATATATTCATCACTGGTGCTGGTCTCTAGGGGAGTAGTGCTTATATATTCATCACTGGTGCTGGTCTCTATATAGTAGTGTTTATATATTCATCAATGGTGCTGGTCTCTAAGGGAGTAGTGTTTATATATTCATCACTGGTGCTGGTCTCTAGGGGAGTAGTGTTTATATATTCATCACTGGTGCTGGTCTCTAGGGGAGTAGTGTTTATATATTCATCACTGGTACTGGTCTCTAGGGGAGTAGTGTTTATATATTCATCACTGGTGCTGGTCTCTAGGGGAGTAGTGTTTATATATTCATCACTGGTGCTGGTCTCTAAGGGAGCAGGGTTTATATATTCATCACTGGTGCTGGTCTCTATATAGTAGTGTTTATATATTCATCAATGGTGCTGGTCTCTAAGGGAGTAGTGTTTATATATTCATCACTGGTGCTGGTCTCTAGGGGAGTAGTGTTTATATATTCATCACTGGTGCTGGTCTCTAGGGGAGTAGTGTTTATATATTCAACACTGGTGCTGGTCTCTAGGGGAGTAATGCTTATATATTCATCACTGGTGCTGGTCTCTATGGGAGTAGTGTTTATATATTCATCACTGGTGCTGGTCTCTAGGGGAGTAGTGTTTATATATTCATCACTGGTGCTGCTGGTCTCTAGGGGAGTAGTGTTTATATATTCATCACTGGTGCTGGTCTCTAGGGGAGTAGTGCTTATATATTCATCACTGGTGCTGGTCTCTAGGGGAGTAGTGTTTATATATTCATCACTGGTGCTGGTCTCTATATAGTAGTGTTTATATATTCATCAATGGTGCTGATCTCTAAGGGAGTAGTGTTTATATATTCATCACTGGTGCTGGTCTCTAGGGGAGTAGTGTTTATATATTCATCACTGGTGCTGGTCTCTAGGGGAGTAGTGTTTATATATTCATCACTGGTGCTGGTCTCTAGGGGAGTAGTGTTTATATATTCATCACTGGTGCTGGTCTCTAGGGGAGTAGTGTTTATATATTCATCACTGGTGCTGGTCTCTAGGGGAGTAGTGTTTATATATTCATCACTGGTGCTGGTCTCTAGGGGAGTAGTGTTTATATATTCATCACTGGTGCTGGGCTCTAGGGGAGTAGTGTTTATATATTCATCACTGCTGGTCTCTAGGGGAGTCGTGTTTATATATTCATCACTGGTGCTGGTCTCTATATAGTAGTGTTTATATATTCATCACTGGTGCTGGTCTCTATATAGTAGTCTTTATATATTCATCACTGGTGCACATCTCTATGGGAGTAGTGTTTATATATTCATCACTGGTGCTGGTCTCTATAGTAGTGTTTATATATTCATCACTGGTGCTGGTCTCTATATAGTAGTGTTTATATATTCATCACTGGTGCTGGTCTCTATATAGTAGTGTTTATATATTCATCACTGGTGCTGGTCTCTATATAGTAGTGTTTATATATACATCACTGGTGCTGGTCTCTAGGGGAGTAGTGTTTATATATTCATCGCTGGTGCTGGTCTCTATATAGAAGTGTTTATATATTCATCACTGGTGCTGGTCTCTATATAGTAGTGTTTATATATTAATCACTGGTGCTGGTCTCTATATAGTAGTGTTTACATATTCATCACTGGTGCTGGTCTCTATATAGTAGTGTTTATATATTCATCACTGGTGCTGGTCTCTATATAGTAGTGTTTATATATTCATCACTGGTGCTGGTCTCTAGGGGAATAGTGCTTATATATTCATCACTGGTGCTGGTCTCTAGGGGAGTAGTGTTTATATATTCATCACTGGTGCTGGTCTCTATATAGTAGTGTTTGTATATGCATCACTGGTGCTGGTCTCTATATAGTAGTGTTTATATATTCATCACTGGTGCTGGTCTCTAGGGGAGTAGTGTTTATATATTCATCACTGGTGCTGGTCTCTATATAGTAGTGTTTATATATTCATCACTGGTGCTGGTCTCTATATAGTATTGTTTATATATTCATCACTGGTGCTGGTCTCTATATAGTAGTGTTCATAACACACATTTGTTCCCAGTAAGATGATGTGATGCTTTTCAGAGCTCCTTTTTGTGGTTGAGACTCATCACTGGTGCTGGTCTCTAGGGGAGTAGTGTTTATATATTCATCGCTGGTGCTGGTCTCTATATAGAAGTGTTTATATATTCATCACAGAATGTTACCTGTGTCGAATTAGTGTAGACTAGAAGACCCTGTAAGGAAGAGATTTGACGTTTGTGGATTGTGAGGAACCTATTTTTTTTATTTTTTTTATTCTGTCTTCACAGAGACCGGGAGGAGAGGAGCCTCCTGAAGAAGATGAGGGAGCCAAGAGGATCGACCCTCTTCATCAGCTCATACAGTTATTCAGTAGGACGGCCCTGACTGAGAAGTGGTGGGTATCTCTGCTCTGTTGCTGGTCCTAGTAAACTATAGTCATACCAGGACTGTAACTAATAGTGATGCTAGTAATGTTTCCTTTATAGTGGTGGGTATCTCTGCTCTGTAGCTGGTCCTAGTAAACTATAGTCATACTAAGACTGTAACTAATAGGGATGCTAGTAATGTTTTCTTTATAGTGGTGGGTATCTCTGCTCTGTAGCTGGTCCTAGTAAACTATAGTCATACCAAGACTGTAACTAATAGGGATGCTAGTAATGTTTTCTTTATAGTGGTGGGTTTCTCTGCTCTGTAGCTGGTCCTAGTAAACTATAGTCATACCAAGACTGTAACTAATAGTGATGCTAGTAATGTTTCCTTTATAGTGGTGGGTATCTCTGCTGTGTAGCTGGTCCTAGTAAACTATAGTCATACCAAGACTGTAACTAATAGTGATGCTAGTAATGTTTTCTTTATAGTGGTGGGTATCTCTGCTCTGTAGCTGGTCCAAGTAAACTATAGTCATACCAGGACTGTAACACTTTTTATTTGCTACATATTATTCTCTACCCGGTGGTGTAAAACCGTAGTAATACCATGGCTGTTACTGATAATGGTAGTAGTAACACTTCCGTTACAGGGGATCTGATGTCGACGTGATGTTCTCAGAACCTTCCTAATTCTACTACTACTAGGTTTATGGTACAGTAATAATGACGTTATCTAATCTATGTTGCAGTAAACTGGAAGAGGATATTCTCTACATGGCCTATGCTGACATTATGGCTAAGGTACTAGTTCAAATCTAATTACATTTATTTATAAAGCCCTTCTTCTTACATCAGCTGATATCTCAAAGTGCTGTATAGAAACCCAGCCTAAAACCCCCAAACAGCAAGTAATGCAGGTGTAGAAGCACGGTGGCTAGGAAAAACCTCCCTAGAAAGGCCAGAACCTAGGAAGAAACCTAGAGAGGAACCAGGCTATGATGGGTGGCCAGTCCTCATAGCCAGTTGTATTCAGAGTGGTCTTAACGTCACAATCCATGATGTTTTTCTACTGATTCATAAATTACTTTGATTGGCCCCGATCACTTCATTGGTTGATTGATTTATTATTTGATTGGCCAATCACTTGGTTGATTTGATTGGGTATGAATTCTTTCTCTTTCTGTATCATCATTTCTCCACCAGAGCTGTCATGATGAAGAGGATGAGGATGGAGAGGAGGTGAAGAGTTTTGAAGTAGGTATCTTCTCTTGAACCCCATCCAACCCATTTAACTTTTGCCCATCCCTCCCCAGAAGCATTTTAAAAAGAGGGTGACATCTTTTAAAATGTGGGTTATTTCGTTTCCCATGGCTTGCAGGCAGATTTTAAATGACCCAGGAAGAGATGGCACGTAGAGGCTTCTCTGTTGAGATAATGACCCCTGAAGAGATGGCAACTAGAGTCTTCTCTCTGAGTTGAGATAATGATCCCTGAAGAGATGGCACGTAGAGTCTTCTCTTGGAGTTGAGATAATGACCCCTGAAGAGATGGCGTGGAGTCTTCTCTGTTGAGATAATGATCCCTGAAGAGATGGCACGTAGAGTCTTCTCTGTTGAGATAATGATCCCTGAAGAGATGGCACGTAGAGTCTTCTCTGTTGAGATAATGACCCCTGAAGAGATGGCAACTAGAGTCTTCTCTCTGAGTTGAGATAATGATCCCTGAAGAGATGGCAAATAGAGTCTTCTCTGTTGACATAATGACCCCTGAAGAGATGACACGTAGTCTTCTCTGTTGAGATAATGACCCCTGAAGAGATGGCACATAGAGTCTTCTCTCAGAGTTGAGATAATGACCCCTGAAGAGATGGCACGTAGTGTCTTCTCTCAGAGTTGACACAATCTTGTGCAAGTCAAACTTTCTCACACATCGTTCATTGACATTAATGGGAGACTTGTGGACCTCAGGTTATCGTACCAGTCAGACGATAATGATATGTCTCATCTTTCTCATACCTGGTGTAATTTACCATAGATTGACAGCATTTTTTATTTTATTTATTTAACCTTTATTTAACTAGTCAAGTCAGTTAATAAGAACAACATATTTATTTACAATGACGGCCTAACCCCGGTCAAACCCAGACGACGCCGGGCCAATTGTGCGCCGACCCTTTGGAACTCCCGATCACGGCCGGGTTGTGATACAGCCCGGAATCGAACCAGGACGTCTGTAATGACGCCTGTAGCACTGAGATGCAGTGCCGTAGACCTGCTGCGCCGCTCTGGAGCCCCTGTTGTAATGGAACATTGTGTAAATCTATATTTTTCTCCTCGTGTCGGTTTTGTTTTTTTATTTTTTGTGATCATGCAGAGAGACACCCATAAACACTGATGATGCTAATCAGCATGGCTTTCAGTAGACTGCTCACGGCTGTTTCTTTGGCACCACTCAGACATCTTGTCCTTATTACACCAATCTTTTCACCATCATTTTCTAGTAAGTTTTTCTATTTTCTGAGTATAGCGGAGGAGGAGGTGGGGATGGATCCGTGCACTGTGAAATGATGCCATTCTGTTTCCCCAGCGTGATATAAGCAAAGGTTTAAGGAACAAAATTGCCAAGAAGGAGGAAGAATCTCTGGTGACAAAGTTCTTAAAACAACTGTTTCCGTTGATTTTGCATTTTGTTTCCTTTCCGAGTATTTCTGTTTTCATGTTCCTTTTTGAAGGTTCTTCATTCATATCGTTCATCCCGCCCCTCTCGCTCCCTGTTTTTTTTTTTCAACACTGTAAAAAAAAAAAAAAAAAAAGACAACATTACGAGAGCGGCCATCTTGCTTTCCGAGCTCTTCCATCCCCCTTGTATTCTTCTGCTGTAGCTCAGATGGAAAGTGGGGGAAGCAGCCAAGCCTGGGCCCCTGTAGCTCTCCCTGCCATGCTGTTCCCTCAGTCAGGCAGAGTGGTTTCTGCTGTTTGGTTGTCACTGTTTCAGTGGGTGTGCTGGAGACATGACACTGTCCCCCCTTGTCTATCTGTCTCATGTCCCTCAGCACTGAGCTTACAGTCACCTCACTGTACCTACACACTGTACTAAGACACAGACAGATTGCCTGCTCCCATCCAGCTCCAAGCTCCAAGCCCTCTGTAGTCTTAACTAGCCAATGTGGAGCCCTGTGGTTATGAGTTGCAATATTGTAATATATTAGTCCTCAACAGGCATTATTAACACTGGTGAAATCATCCTGAATTTAATTTGAGAGACATTCATAGAAAACACCTACGGAAGGTTATCTTGAACCGGGTACAGGAGCCCAGTAAGTCTTCACCTCCAGGGTGCTGTGAGTGTCTTATAGCCCGATGGGCGCACGGCGGTCTGATAGGACAGGGAGGTGCAGTCTCTCAGGTCTCTCTCTCTCCTCTTCCTCTTCCTCCTCTTCCTCCTCCTCTTCCTCCATTCTGCAGGAAAAAGAGATGGAGAAACAGAAGCTGTTATATCAGCAGGCCAGGTTACACGACCGAGGTGCTGCGGAGATGGTGCTGCAGACTATCAGCGCCAGCAAAGGTAAGCTCTCTGAGTAGAATGGATATAAACAGGATGTACACTGAGTGGACAAAGCATTAGGAACACCTTTCCTAATATTGAGTCGCTGCACTGCCCCCCCCTGCCTTTCGGCCCTCAGAACAGCCTCGATTTGTCGGGGCGTGGACTCTACAAGGGGTCGAAAGCGTTCACACAGGGGATGCTGGACCATGTTGACTCTAATGCTTCCCACAGTTGTGTCAAGTTGGTTGGATGTCCTTTTGGGTGGTGGATCATTCTGGATTCACACAGGGAAACTGTTGAGCGTGAAAAACCCAGCAGCGTTGCAGTTCTTGACACAAACTGGTGCGCCTGGCACCTACTACCATACCCCGTTCAAAGGCACTTAAATATTTTGTCTTGCCCATTCACCCTCTGAATGGCACACATACACAATCCATGTCTCAATTGTCTCCAGTCTTAAAAATCATTCTTTAACCCGTCATCTACAATGATTGAAGTGGATTTAACAAGTGACATCAATAAGGGATCATAGATTTCACCTGGACTCACCTGATCAGTCTGTCATGGAAAGAGCAGCCATGTGTGAGGAATACATTGGACATCTTAGTGACCATACCTCTCACAATAAAGCAGAGATCTGTCCACAGTAGGTAGGTAGCTACATTGTGACGTACTATACCCAGTATGACGGTGTTGTATTCCCCACCAGGTGAGATGGGTCCCATGGTGGCCTCTACTCTGAAGCTGGGGATCGCTGTCCTCAATGGAGGCAACTCTACTGTTCAGCAGGTAGGTCTATCTACCATTAAACTGTATCAATCTACCATCAGTCACTTACTGACCTGGTATCTACACTGCACCAATCTACCATCAGTCACTTATTGACCTGGTATCTAACATTAAACTGTATCAATCTACCATCAGTCACTTATTGACCTGGTATCTACCATTAAACTGTATCAATCTACCATCAGTCACTTACTGACCTGGTATCTAACATTAAACTGCACCAATCTACCATCAGTCACTTATTGACTTGGTATCTACCATTAAACTGTATCAATCTACTATCAGTCACTTACTGACCTGGTATCTACCATTAAACTGTATCAATCTACCATCAATCACTTTATTTATATTTACTTTTAGAATTGGTAGTTTGTGTTTCTAGTCTGCTGTGTTTCTGTAGTGTTTACTCTCTCATGTTTCTGTGTTTCTGTAGTGTTTACTCTTTCATGTCTCTGTGTTTCTGTAGTGTTTAACTCTCTCATGTCTCTGTGTTTCTGTAGTGTTTACTCTCTCATGTCTCTGTGTTTCTGTAGTGTTTACTCTCTCATGTCTCTGTGTTTCTGTAGTGTTTACTCTCTCATGTCTCCGTGTTTCTGTAGTGTTTACTCTCTCATGTCTCTGTGTTTCTCTCTGACAGAAAATGCTGGACTACCTGAAAGACAAGAAGGATGTGGGCTTCTTCCAGAGTCTGGCTGGTCTGATGCAGTCATGCAGGTACTGGGTGTACACTCCCTCAACCTCTCGTCGCTCGCTTGCTCCATTCTGGTGGAGTGTATGGTGCGTAAATGTGTCATTAACCCTCTCTGTCTCTCTGTTCCAGTGTTCTAGACCTGAATGCGTTTGAGCGGCAGAATAAAGCAGAGGGACTGGGAATGGTAACAGAGGAGGGATCAGGTACATACTAACTACTGACAGGTAGAAACATTATGGACCTGTTATTAAAGGTAATATCTTACTGTCTCTGCACAACACATGCTGAATATGGGAGAGTTCACCACCATAATGTCTTCACAATATATTCAGTATTAAAGAGGGAAAGAATGGTATCATATCAGAACACACATGGACATAATAGAAGATTAAACATATACGTATTATATATGTAAGATATTTAAGTTACATATTTTTAGACGTGTTTAATATATACCGTGTTGTAGTTGTGCTTTGTAAGAATGCCTTGTCGAAATTCATCCTGGTTTTTTTTTTTCCTTTTGTCCTTTTTTGTTTTGTCATCACATTGACTGAACAGGAAGTTATGTTGGATTTGCCACATGACCACTGAAAATACAACGTCTCCTGTATCTCTGTCTACGTGCATTAATCACTTTTCATTTCCTGGTGTACACGTCACATGTCTTTGTTACTCTTCAGTTATTTACTAACCCTCCATGTGTTGTCTGTGGGTGCCACATTCTACCTGTGTTGTGGTCAATGTTGTATTCAAAGGCTGAACGGGTGGACGACACTTCTAAGAGTTAATCAGAGTTGGTGGTAATTTATAGAGCGCTTTTCCAATATGCTAGTCAGGCAGTGTAGGAACAAATTCCCTGTGTTTTCTCTTTGACAAAACATTTTTTTTTAAAGGATACATTGACAACAAAGCTAATCTCATACGCAAGTCAATAAGCACAAGCAGAGAGCAAATCAGTGGAGCCACAGGGTTTAACTGAAGAAACAAAAAACAATTGCTAATCATTGCAAAACTTAGTATAAATTAGTTTTTTTTTTGTGACAAAAATAAAACCTTCAAAATCATCATTGTTAATGTTTGTAGGAAGAGTGGCATGTGGACGTTTTTTTTTTGTCATACACTCTGCTGTGCTTACTGTTTTTATGGCACTTCCTTCCTGGTTTATATTTCTATATTACTTCTCATATGCAGTAGATGAAATGTAAGCATTTTGCTCTTTTTTTTGGTTTAGTTTTCTCTCCCTCATTTCAATACAAAATGTTTCATAATGGATCACACGCGTTGCCACTACTTGATTGAAACGGAATCCAGTTTATTATTTTTTTTTTGGGGGGGGGGGTGTTTTTATGACTGATCAACCAATTGTTTGGTCATAATACCCTTTCTAAATTCTCTACAATGTGCAGTCTTCTAGAACTCTGACCAACTCTTCTCCTGTTCTAAATTCTCTACAATGTGCAGTCTTCTAGAACTCTGACCAACTCTTGTCCTGTTCTAAATTCTCTACAATGTGCAGTCTTCTAGAACTCTGACCAACTCTTCTCCTGTTCTAAATTCTCTACAATGTGCAGTCTTCTAGAACTCTGACCAACTCTTCTCCTGTTCTAAATTCTCTACAATGTGCAGTCTTCTAGAACTCTGACCAACTCTTGTCCTGTTCTAAATTCTCTACAATGTGCAGTCTTCTAGAACTCTGACCAACTCATCTCCTGTTCTAAATTCTCTACAATGTGCAGTCTTCTAGAACTCTGACCAACTCTTTTCTTGTTCTAAATTCTCTTTTCTAAATTCTCTTTGGAACGCCGTTTGGGTTCTTTGCATGTCAAAAAAATATAAAAGTCAAATAACACTATTGGACGCTTCAAGCGTCACTGTCAAAACTGTACAGGACCGCGTTGGTAATAACACGTTATCTATTCCACCGAATGGGAAAACATCTGTGTGAACATTTGAAATTAAAAATATTTGATACAGATGTTATTAGCAACTTCTGGGGTAGCTAGCTAGCTTTAGTTTGGTACCTAGCTAGCACCAATGCAACCAGCCTGAAAACAATGACCAGTACAAACTGCAGCAATGATTTAGGAATCCATGTGAGTAAGTATTAGCTAGGTAGCCACTTGTTGTTCTCCTATTGAAATAAGTAGCTAGCCAGCTACTTAACGCTGTTGCCCAAAACGAACCTTATAAGCAGCCAGCTAGCTTCATGTGGGTAGTAATGGCTTGACCGGGCCGGTTTTGAAGCTAGCCGCAATAGTGGAATTTGCGTTTCGACTTCAAAATAAAAGTCCCTATTTGAAAGTGATGCAGAAGGTTACAATTGGTGGAATCATGCCATATGTAGACTAGATACTGTTTAAACGAAGCTGGAGTGTTGTATTGTGAAGCAATGAAATGGCGTATCAGTCTATTCAGTACCCAAGTGCTTTTTCCCAAAGTCCTCCTCAGAGATATCAGGCTCCAAAACATCCACGTTGTATTGTTTTTCTCTCTGGAATAGTGTTCAATACATAGTAGGTTGACTGGTACAATGAATGTGGCTCAATTCATAGTTGTTTCAGAGTCTCACAATAAGAGCTACGATGCTAATGTTCTCTGGGTGTCACTGAGTAGACTGATACCTCATGTCATTGATCCACAATCCATAGGTAAGGCTGTACAGTGAAATAATCCATAGGTAAGGCTGTACAGTGAAATAATCCATAGGTAAGGCTGTACAGTGAAATAATCCATAGGTAAGACTGTACAGTGGAATAATCCATAGGTAAGGCTGTACAGTGAAATAATCCATAGGTAAGGCTGTACAGTAAAATAAGGATGTCCCACAATGCAATTCTAAACTCTAATACACCCAGTGTGATTTCAACAGATTTTTGTCAAATTAACTAATTATTGTCTTTTGTTGAGTTTATATAAGAACTTTCCAAACTAGTTTAGTATGATCTATTCTTATTATGGCATGATTCCACTATTTTGTATTCATTTGCATCACTTTCATTTAGACTTTTATTTTGAAGGCGAACCGCAAAGTCCACCGTTGTGGCTAATCCTTATTGTGGCTAGCTTCACATAGATGGGTCCGACCACCATTAATCACATAAGAACTGTCTTATAAATTAGGGTTATTTTAGATGATGACACCTAGCTAGATAGATAGGGACGGCAGGTGGTTAGAGGAAGGTAGCCTAGTGGTTAGAGGGGGGGGGGGGCAGGTAGCCTAGTGGTTAGAGACAGGTAGCCTAGTGGTTAGAGGCAGGTAGCCTAGTGGTTAGAGGCAGGTAGCCTAGTGGTTAGAGGCAGGGTAGCCTAGTGGTTAGAGGCAGGGTAGCCTAGTGGTTAGAGGCAGGTAGCCTAGTGGTTAGAGGGGGGAGGCACGTAGCCTAGTGGTTAGAGGCAGGTAGAATAGTGGTTAGAAGCAGGGTAGCCTAGTGGTTAGAGCAGGTAGCCTAGTGGTTAGAGGCAGGTAGTCTAGTGGTTAGAGACAGGTAGTCTAGTGGTTAGAGGGGGGAGGCAGGTAGCCTAGTGGTTAGAGGGGGGAGGCAGGTAGCCTAGTGGTTAGAGGCAGGTAGCCTAGTGGTTAGAGGCAGGGTAGCCTAGTGGTTAGAGCAGGTAGCCTAGTGGTTAGAGGCAGGTAGCCTAGTGGTTAGAGAGGGGAGGCAGATAGCCTAGTGGTTAGAGCAGGTAGCCTAGTGGTTAGAAGCAGGGTAGCTTAGTGGTTAGAGGCAGGTAGCCTAGTGGTTAGAGGCAGGTAGCCTAGTGGTTAGAGGCAGGTAGCCTAGTGGTTAGAGGCAGGTAGCCTAGTGGTTAGAGGAAGATAGCCTAATGGTTAGAGGCAGGTAGCCTAATGGTTAGAGGCAGGTAGCCTAATGGTTAGAGGCAGGTAGCCTAGTGGTTAGAGGCAGGTAGCCTAGTGGTTAGAGGCACGTAGCCTAGTGGTTAGAGGCAGGTAGCCTAGTGGTTAGAAGGGGGAGGCCGGTAGCCTAGTGGTTAGAGGCAGGTAGCCTAGTAGTTAGAGGCAGGTAGCCTAGTGGTTAGAGGCAGGTAGCCTAGTGGTTAGAGGCAGGTAGCCTAGTGGTTAGAGGGGGGAGGCCGGTAGCCTAGTGGTTAGAGGGGGGAGGCCGGTAGCCTAGTGGTTAGAGGCAGGTAGCCTAATGGTTAGAGGCAGGTAGCCTAGTGGTTAGAGGCAGGTAGCCTAGTGGTTAGAGGCAGGTAGCCTAGTGGTTAGAGGGGGAGGCCTAGTGGTTAGAGGCAGGTAGCCTAGTGGTTAGAGGCAGGTAGCCTAGTGGTTAGAGCGTTGGGTCAGTAACCAGCAGGTAGCCTAGTGGTTAGAGCGTTGGGCCAGTAACCAGCAGGTAGCCTAGTGGTTAGAGCGTTGGGCCAGTAACCTGAAAGGTTGCTAGATTGAATCCCCGAGCTGACAAGGTATAAATATGTCGTTCTGCCCCCTGAACAAGGCAGTTAACCCACTGTTCCCTGGTAGGCCGTCATTATAAATAAGAATTTGTTCTTAACTCTTGACGGGCTCGTCCCGTATGCGGGACGGACATCCAGCGAAAAAATCCTATCGCCATTAGCATAACGAAATGTAATATATATATTTTTTCAAATATAGGACTATGTCATATCGTTTTATAGATACACCTCTCCTGAATCGAACCACGTTGTCCGATTTCAAAAAGGCTTTACAGCAAAAGCAAAACATTAGATTATGTTAGAGGAGTATATCGTAAAAGTAGCCACATAGCCATTTTCCGACCAACCACATGCATCACAAATAACCAAAAAACTGCTAAATGCAGCACTAACCTTTTACAAACTTCATCAGATGACACTCCTAGGACATCATGTTACACAATACATGCATTCTTTTGTTCGATAAAGTTCATATTTATATATAAAAACAGCATTTTACCTTGGCGCGTAACTTTGACTAACTATTTTCCCTCAAATGCATCCGGTGAAACAGTGCTACAATTTACTAAATTACTATTCAAATTTTTTTTTTAAATGTAATATTGTCATTCTAAGATTTATAGATGAATATCTCTTGAAAGCACCTGTAATGCTAGATTTAAAAATAACTTTACTGGGTAATCACACTTTGCTATAAAAGGGGATGCAATACTCAGAAATTAGGCTAGTAATACAAGTCAGCGCCATCTTGGAACAATCGCATATCAAATCTAGTCTTGTATACTATTGTCAATAATCCCTTACCTTTGGTTGTCTTCATCAGAAAGCACTTCCAGGAATCCCAGGTCCACAACAAATGTATTTTCGTTCGAAAAAATTTGTCCTTTATGTTCCAATAGCTTGTTCTTATTAGCGCGTCTGAAGGCTGCTCCAAAACTTCCGTTGTGCGTGGGACAGCTCTTTTGGAAAAATGCATTTTTTTTTCATTTAGGTTCGTTCAAACATGTCAAACGTTGTATAACATAAATCTTTAGGGCCTTTTTCAACCAGAGCTCCAATTAGATTCAAGGGGGATGATTGCATTGTCTTTCAAAACGTTTCGAAAGGGGAGGGTAGCCAGGGCGCCGGCGTCATAATGGTGATGGCCCTCCTCCTGTGACCAATTTCAACAGCATCTCATTCATTCAGTTTTTACAGTAGGAGACTCAAATCACTTTGTAAAGACTGGGGACATCTAGTGAAAGCAATAGGAAGTGCTCAATGAACCATTGCTCACTGTGTGAATTACAGGCAAAGTGGTGAAGTTGAGTCCGCAATTCAGAATTCCACATCCTGTTACGATCGGTCTCGGGGTTTTGACTGCCATATGAGTTCTGTTATACTCACAGACACCATTCAAACAGTTTTAGAAACTTTAGGGTGTTTTCTATCCACAAGTATTAATTATATGCATATCCTAGCTTCTGAGTTTGAGTAGGAGGCCGTTTAAAATGGGCACAAATTTTTTTCAAAAATCGGTGTAGCGCCCCCTATCCTAGGCGAACGACAAGAGGTTTTAACTGACTTGCCTAGTTAAAAAAAAAATATTTTAAACAAAATAGCTACTGAAACAGATTATGTCGTTTTACTATGTTTTTGGGGGAAGTGTGTCTGCACTCCTGCGGCAGGTGTGCGAGAAAAAACATAGCATCATAGCATATGAAACACGACATGACATATGAAACACGACATGACATATGAAACACGACATGACATATGAAGAAACACGACATGACATATGAAACACGACATGACATGTGAAACACGACATGATATATGAAACACGACATGACATGTGAAACACAACATGACATATGAAACACGACATGACATGTGAAACACGAGTGATACTGTAATCAATGTGTAATAACAACGTAAAACATGTATGAACGTGTTGAATTATTATGTGACGTGCAGTCATATTCAGGTCCTGATTGGTCAACAAGCCTTTGTTATTGGGACTTGTATCTTGTTTGACCCGCAAAGACCTAAACGTCGTTCCATAATTCTCTACAATGTACAGTTTTCTAGAACAACTTCTCCTCTGCGCTATACTTGACCCTAAACTGATTTATTTGCTGAGAAAAACACAAAGAAATAAACCGATATGAAAACCATATTGAAAGCTATTTGTAATATGTTTGACTTCTGCTTTCTTTCTTTCTTTCCTTTTTTCTCTTTGATTTAATGTACTGTCTTCCCCTCCTCAGTCATCACTCATGAGCGTGGTAATTATGACTTCTGCCATTTTCCAGTCGTTCGTTCGTTAGCTTTGTGTTGTTAGATGTGTTTAGCTGTCCAGGTCGTGAGTCAAACGCCTCTTCCTTCCCTTTATGCTGCTGTTCTGCCTTACTATAGCATGACGCTGTCAGTCTGTTCTGAGGTCTGTTGTACCTCTCTCTCTCACCTCTTCTCTCTCTCTCTCTCTCACCTCTCTCTCTCACCTCTTCTCTCTCACACACCTCTTCTCTCTCTCTCACCTCTTTTCTCTCTCTCTCTCTCACCTCTTCTCTCTCACCTCCTCTCTCTCTCCTCTTCTCTCTCTCTCCTCTCTCTCACACCTCTTCTCTCTCTCTCTCTCTCTCTCTCTCTCTCTCTCTCTCTCACCCCTTCTCTCTCTCTCTCTCTCTCTCTCCTCTCTCACACCTCTTCTCTCTCTCTCTTACCCCTTCTCTCTCTCTCACACCTTCTCTCTCACCTCTTCTCTCTCTTACCTCTCTCTCTCTCTCTCTCTCTCTCACCTCTCTCACACCTCTTCTCTCTCTCACACACCTCTTCTCTCTCTCTCACCTCGACTCTCTCTCTCACCCCTTCTCTCTCTCTCTCTCTCTCTCTCTCTCTCTCTCTCTCTCTCACACCTCTTCTCTCTCTCACCTCTTCTTCTCTCTCTTACACATCTTCTTTCTCTCACACCTCTTCTCTCTCTCACACACCTCTTCTCTCTCTCACCTCGACTCTCTCTCACCAATTCTCTCTCTCTCTCACCTCGACTCTCTCTCTCTCTCTCTCTCTCTCACCTCTTCTCTCTCTCTCTTCTCTAATCTCTCTTTCTATCCAACCTAAAGCCATGTAATGCTGTTGTAGAGCTGTACTGTAGACAACCAGCCTCTCTCTCTCTCTCCCCCTCTCGTCCCTCTTGGGGTTTGTATCTGGCTGTAACTCTAGATGTAAGATCAGTGAGCTGTCTTGAAGTGAAGTGGTGGTCTGGTCTGTTCTGGTCCCCCGTCGTGGCAGTTGGCTGGATGTGTGTTATCCATGTATATATATATATATATATATATATATATATGGAGAACTTGTGGTGTCCTCGCCTGTCTGTAGTCTGTTGTGCATTACGACCTTGTGGCTGATTGGCTTCAGTGGTCTGATCTGTGCCTAGTGGAAGGTTTTACCCAATCACCCAAGTGTCTCCCCTCTGATTGGTCTAGTTGTTGACCCTGTGTGCCTGTGATTGGTCCAGCTGTTGATTCTGTGTTCTGTGATTGGTCCAGCTGTGATGTAGTCGATGTTGTTGTATCCTTTGTTGTTATTTGTGTTCGTACTTTATTTTATTTTTTTATGTGAAAATTGTCAATTTTTCTATGAACTTAACCCCCAATTATTTATGTTGTGTTTTTGAACTGATAATGTATTTTCATTCATGTTTCCCTTATTGTTGTTGTTGTTGATTTACACTCAATATCTCTATGAAAAGTCCATATTAGTTTGGATGATATACCAGAGGAAGCTAAATGCTAATGGCTAACAGTTGGTAATAATGACTGGCTACTGGCACATTATGCTTTCCTACTATTAGCATTATTCAAGATATACCAGAGGAAGCTAAATGCTAATGGCTAACAGTTGGTAATAATGACTGGCTACTGGCACATTATGCTTTCCTACTATTAGCATTATTCATCAACCTTTATGAGATTTATAAGAAAAGTTATGACAGCATATGTGAAATATTCCCAGGGAACATACAGCCTTCTGTTGACTAATATTCAAATCAAACCAAATAAAATTGTATTTGTCACATGCACTGAATACAAAAGGTGTAGACCTTACAGTGAAATGCTTACTTACAAGCCGTTAACCAACAATGCAGTTTTAAGAAAAATACCCCGAAAAATAAGAAATAAAAGTAACAAATAATTTAAGAGCAGCAGTAAAATAACATAGCGAGACTATATACAGGGGGTACCGGTACAAAGTCAATGTGGAGGCTATATACAGGGGGTACCGGTACAGAGTCAATGTGGAGGCTATATACAGGGGGGTACCGGTACAGAGTCAATGTGGAGGCTATATACAGGGGGTACCGGTACAGAGTCAATGTGGAGGCTATATACAGGGGGTACCGGTACAGAGTCAATGTGGAGGCTATATACAGGGGGTACCGGTACAGAGTCAACGTGGAGGCTATATACAGGGTGTTACGGTACAGAGTCAATGTGCGGGGTGTGACATGTAGCCCATGTAGCCACTTATTGAGACTTCATATCTGGTCTATCATGGTGAAATATGCCTGAAAGTGCACTTACCAAATATTCATTCTAGTGTTACCTTGTATTGTTGCTGTCTAAACCATTGGAAATAGTAGTAGCAATTTGCTATAGGTGTTTTTTCTCCCGTAGGCCGGGCGGTGTAAAATAGCAAGCCTTAACTGTGCAGTCACACCGGTCATTTATACTCTCCCTGAAATACATCAAAGTAGCTATCTATATCCCAGTGATTATCTCTGTATTTACTTCACTGTATCATCTGAAGCACTTTCAAGCCTGTTTTATTTCTCTCTCTTACATGAAATTCAGACCAAGATATCTTTATGTTGTCAGAGTTGGTAACGTTACAGTGGACGCGTCACAACCCCACACCGTGTTACCAGCCTGTCAGCTTCTTTTCATTAGCGTCATTACTTTAGAGGCAGCCTTTTTAAACGCAGTCAGTATACTGTAGCCCTGCTGGTCGTGCTTAGTCGGTTCCCAGCTTAGACTCAATACTACTGCTTCTACAAGGACCTAAGAGGTCAACAAATCTATTTACCCCTCTATTTGCAAATCGTACTTCAGTGGCTCAAAGACTCCGGTGTAAAATGCTGCTTCAGTTAGTACCGTTTCACCTCAGATCACTCCCATGTTTCTCACCCATTCCAGACTGTGAATCATGTGATGTGTGTGCCAAGTGTATCATGTGTCCCAGGTGTATCATGTGTCCCAGGTGTATCAGGTGTATCTTGTGTCCCAGGTGTATCTTGTGTCCTAGGTGTATCTTGTGTCCCAGGTGTATCATGTGTCCCAGGTGTATCATGTGTCCCAGGTGTATCAGGTGTATCTTGTGTCCCAGGTGTATCTTGTGTCCCAGGTGTATCTTGTGTCCCAGGTGTATCATGTGTGCCAGGTGTATCATGTGTGCCAGGTCTATCATATGTCCCAGGTGTATCTTGTGTCCCAGGTGTATCTTGTGTCCCAGGTGTATCATGTGTCCCAGGTGTATCATGTGTCCCAGGTGTATCATGTGTGCCAGGTGTCCCAGGTGTATCAGGTGTCCCAGGTGTCCCAGGTGTATCATGTGTGCCAGGTGTATCATGTGTGCCAGGTGTATCATGTGTGCCAGGTGTATCATGTGTCCCAGGTGTATCTTCTGTCCCAGGTGTATCATGTGGCCCAGGTGTATCAGGTGTATCTTGTGTCCCAGGTGTATCATGTGTGCCAGGTGTATCATGTGTGCCAGGTGTATCATGTGTCCCAGGTGTATCTTGTGTCCCAGGTGTATCTTGTGTCCCAGGTGTATCATGTGTCCCAGGTGTATCATGTGTCCCAGGTGTATCATCTGTCCCAGGTGTATCAGGTGTCCCAGGTGTCCCAGGTGTATCATGTGTGCCAGCTGTATCATGTGTGCCAGGTGTATCATGTGCTGCATGTGTCCCAGGTGTGTCATGTGTGCCAGGTGTCCCAGGTGTATCATGTGTCCCAGGTGTAGCATGTGTCCCAGGTGTATCTTGTGTCCCAGGTGTATCATGTGGCCCAGGTGTATCAGGTGTATCTTGTGTCCCAGGTGTATCATGTGTGCCAGATGTAGCATGTGTCCCAGGTGTATCATGTGTCCCAGGTGTATCATGTGTCCCAGGTGTACCATGTATCTCAGGGGTACCATATGTCCCAGGTGTATCATGTGTCCCAGGTGAATCATGTGTCCCAGGTGTATCATGTGTGCCAGGTGTATCATGTGTGCCAGGTGTATCATGTGTGCCAGGTGTATCATGTGTGCCAGGTGTCCCAGGTGTATCAGGTGTCCCAGGTGTATCATGTGTGCCAGGTGTATCATGTGTGCCAGGTATATCATGTGTATCATGTGTCCCAGGTGTTTCATGTGTGCCAGGTGTCCCAGGTGTATCATGTGTATCATGTGTCCCAGGTGTATCATGTGTGCCAGGTGTATCATGTGTGCCAGGTGTATCATGTGTCCCAGGTGTATCATGTGTGCCAGGTGTATTATGTGTTCCAGGTGTATCATGTGTCGCAGGTGTATCATGTGTCCCAGGTGTATAATGTGTGCCAGGTGTATCATGTGTCCCAGGTGTCTCATGTGTGCTAGGTGTATCATGTGTCCCAGGTGTATCATGTGTGCCAGGTGTATCATGTGTCCCAGGTGTCTCATGTGTGCTAGGTGTATCATGTGTCCCAGGTGTATCATGTGTGCCAGGTGTATCATGTGTATCATGTGTGCTAGGTGTATAATGTGTCCCAAGTGTCCCAGGTGTATCACGTGTGCCAGGTGTATCAGGTGTACCATGTGTCCCAGGTGTATCATGTGTCCCAGGTGTATCATGTGTGCCAGGTGTTTCATGTGTCCCATGTGTATAATGTGTGCCAGGTGTATCATGTGTCCCAGGTTTCTCATGTGTCCCAGGTGTATCAGGTGTCCCAGGTGTCCCAGGTGTATCATGTGTGCCAGGTGTATCATGTGTGCCAGGTGTATCATGTGCTGCATGTGTCCCAGGTGTGTCATGTGTGCCAGGTGTCCCAGGTGTATCATGTGTCCCAGGTGTAGCATGTGTCCCAGGTGTATCTTGTGTCCCAGGTGTATCATGTGGCCCAGGTGTATCAGGTGTATCTTGTGTCCCAGGTGTATCATGTGTGCCAGGTGTAGCATGTGTCCCAGGTGAATCATGTGTCCCAGGTGTATCATGTGTGCCAGGTGTATCATGTGTGCCAGGTGTATCATGTGTGCTAGGTGTCCCAGGTGTATCAGGTGTCCCAGGTGTATCATGTGTGCCAGGTGTATCATGTGTGCCAGGTATATCATGTGTATCATGTGTCCTAGGTGTATCATGTGTGCCAGGTGTATCATGTGTATCATGAGTCCCACGTATATCATGTGTCCCAGGTGTATCATGTGTCCTAGGTGTATCATGTGTGCCAGGTGTCCCAGGTGTATCAGGTGTCCCAGGTGTATCATGTGTGCCAGGTGTATCATGTGTGCCAGGTATATCATGTGTTTCATGTGTCCCATGTGTATCATGTGTGCCAGGTGTATCATGTGTCCCAGGTTTATCATGTGTCCCAGGTGTTATCATGTGTCCCAGGCGTATCATGTGTGCCAGGTGTATCATGTGTCCCAGGTGTCCCTGGTGTATCACGTGTGCCAGGTGTATCAGGTGTACCATGTGTCCCAGGTGTATCATGTGTCCCAGGTGTATCATGTGTGCCAGGTGTATCATGTGTGCCTGGTGTATCATGTGTCCCAGGTGTCCCAGGTGTATAATGTGTCCCAGGTGTCTCAGGTGTATCATGTGTCCCAGGTGTATCATGTGTATCAGGTGTATCAGGTGTATCTTGTGTCCCAGGTGTACCATGTGTCCTAGGTGTACCATGTTTGCCAGGTGTATCATGTGTCCCAGGTTTATCATGTGTCCCAGGTGTATCATATGTCCCAGGCGTATCATGTGTGCCAGGTGTATCATGTGTCCCAGGCGTATCATGTGTGCCTGGTGTATCATGTGTCCCAGGTGTCCCTGGTGTATCACGTGTCCCAGGTGTATCAGGTGTACCATGTGTCCCAGGTGTATCATGTGTCCCAGGTGTATCATGTGTGCCAGGTGTATCATGTGTGCCAGGTGTATCATGTGTCCCAGGTGTCCCAGGTGTATAATGTGTCCCAGGTGTATCATGTGTCTCAGGTGTATCATGTGTCCCAGGTTTATCATGTGTATCAGGTGTATCATGTGTATCAGGTGTATCTTGTGTCCCAGGTGTACCATGTGTCCTAGGTGTACCATGTGTGCCAGGTGTATCATGTGTCCCAGGTGTGTCGTATGTCCCAGCTGTATCATGTGTGCCAGGTGTATCATGTGTGCCAGGTGTATCTTGTGTCCCAGGTGTATCTTGTGTCCCAGGTGTATCTTGTGTCCCAGATGTATCGTGTGTCCAAGGTGTATCATGTGTATCATGTTTCCCAGGTGTATCATGTGTCTCAGGTGTATCATGTGGCCCAGGTGTATCAGGTGTATCTTGTGTCCCATGTGTATCTTGTGTCCCAGGTGTATCATGTGTGCCAGGTGTATCATGTGTGCCAGGTGTATCATGTGTCCCAGGTGTATCTTGTGTCCCAGGTGTATCTTGTGTCCCAGGTGTATCATGTGTCCCAGGTGTATCATGTGTCCCAGGTGTATCATCTGTCCCAGGTGTATCAGGTGTCCCAGGTGTCCCAGGTGTATCATGTGTGCCAGCTGTATCATGTGTGCCAGGTGTATCATGTGCTGCATGTGTCCCAGGTGTGTCATGTGTGCCAGGTGTCCCAGGTGTATCATGTGTCCCAGGTGTAGCATGTGTCCCAGGTGTATCTTGTGTCCCAGGTGTATCATGTGGCCCAGGTGTATCAGGTGTATCTTGTGTCCCAGGTGTATCATGTGTGCCAGGTGTAGCATGTGTCCCAGGTGTATCATGTGTCCCAGGTGTAGCATGTGTCCCAGGTGTACCATGTATCTCAGGTGTACCATATGTCCCAGGTGTATCATGTGTCCCAGGTGAATCATGTGTCCCAGGTGTATCATGTGTGCCAGGTGTATCATGTGTGCCAGGTGTATCATGTGTGCCAGGTGTATCATGTGTGCCAGGTGTCCCAGGTGTATCAGGTGTCCCAGGTGTATCATGTGTGCCAGGTGTATCATGTGTGCCAGGTATATCATGTGTATCATGTGTCCCAGGTGTATCATGTGTGCCAGGTGTCCCAGGTGTATCATGTGTATCATGTGTCCCAGGTGTATCATGTGTGCCAGGTGTATCATGTGTGCCAGGTGTATCATGTGTCCCAGGTGTATCATGTGTGCCAGGTGTATTATGTGTTCCAGGTGTATCATGTGTCGCAGGTGTATCATGTGTCCCAGGTGTATAATGTGTGCCAGGTGTATCATGTGTCCCAGGTGTCTCATGTGTGCTAGGTGTATCATGTGTCCCAGGTGTATCATGTGTGCCAGGTGTATCATGTGTCCCAGGTGTCTCATGTGTGCTAGGTGTATCATGTGTCCCAGGTGTATCATGTGTGCCAGGTGTATCATGTGTATCATGTGTGCTAGGTGTATAATGTGTCCCAAGTGTCCCAGGTGTATCACGTGTGTCAGTTGTATCAGGTGTACCATGTGTCCCGGGTGTATCATGTGTCCCAGGTGTATCATGTGTGCCAGGTGTTTCATGTGTCCCATGTGTATCATGTGTGCCAGGTGTATCCTGTGTCCCAGGTTTATCATGTGTCCCAGGTGTATCAGGTGTCCCAGGTGTCCCAGGTGTATCATGTGTGCCAGGTGTATCATGTGTGCCAGGTGAATCATGTGTGCCAGGTATATCATGTGTATCATGTGTCCTAGGTGTATCATGTGTGCCAGGTGTATCATGTGTATCATGTGTCCCAGGTATATCATGTGTCCCAGGTGTATCATGTGTCCTAGGTGTATCATGTGTGCCAGGTGTCCCAGGTGTATCAGGTGTCCCAGGTGTATCATGTGTGCCAGGTGTATCATGTGTGCCAGGTATATCATGTGTATCATGTGTCCCATGTGTATCATGTGTGCCAGGTGTATCATGTGTCCCAGGTTTATCATGTGTCCCAGGTGTATCATGTGTCCCAGGCGTATCATGTGTGCCAGGTGTATCATGTGTCCCAGGTGTCCCTGGTGTATCACGTGTGCCAGGTGTATCAGGTGTACCATGTGTCCCAGGTGTATCATGTGTCCCAGGTGTATCATGTGTGCCAGGTGTATCATGTGTGCCTGGTGTATCATGTGTCCCAGGTGTCCCAGGTGTATAATGTGTCCCAGGTGTCTCAGGTGTATCATGTGTCCCAGGTGTATCATGTGTATCAGGTGTATCAGGTGTATCTTGTGTCCCAGGTGTACCATGTGTCCTAGGTGTACCATGTGTGCCAGGTGTATCATGTGTCCCAGGTTTATCATGTGTCCCAGGTGTATCATATGTCCCAGGCGTATCATGTGTGCCAGGTGTATCATGTGTCCCAGGCGTATCATGTGTGCCTGGTGTATCATGTGTCCCAGGTGTCCCTGGTGTATCACGTGTTCTAGGTGTATCAGGTGTACCATGTGTCCCAGGTGTATCATGTGTCCCAGGTGTATCATGTGTGCCAGGTGTATCATGTGTGCCAGGTGTATCATGTGTCCCAGGTGTCCCAGGTGTATAATGTGTCCCAGGTGTATCATGTGTCTCAGGTGTATCATGTGTCCCAGGTTTATCATGTGTATCAGGTGTATCATGTGTATCAGGTGTATCTTGTGTCCCAGGTGTACCATGTGTCCTAGGTCTACCATGTGTGCCAGGTGTATCATGTGTCCCAGGTGTGTCGTATGTCCCAGCTGTATCATGTGTGCCAGGTGTATCATGTGTGCCAGGTGTATCTTGTGTCCCAGGTGTATCTTGTGTCCCAGGTGTATCTTGTGTCCCAGATGTATCTTGTGTCCAAGGTGTATCATGTGTATCATGTGTCCCAGGTGTATCATGTGTCTCAGGTGTATCATGTGGCCCAGGTGTATCAGGTGTATCTTGTGTCCCAGGTGTATCATGTGTGCCAGGTGTATCAGGTGTACCATGTGTCCCAGGTGTATCATGTGTCCCAGGTGTATCATGTGTGCCAGGTGTTTCATGTGTCCCATGTGTATCATGTGTGCCAGGTGTATCATGTGTCCCAGGTGTATCATGTGTGCCAGGTGTATCATGTGTCCCAGGTGTATCATGTGTGCCAGGTGTCCCAGGTGTATCAGGTGTCCCAGGTGTCCCTGGTGTATCATGTGTGCAAGGTGTATCATGTGTGCCAGGTGTATCATGTGCTGCATGTGTCCCAGGTGTGTCATGTGTGCCATTTGTCCCAGGTGTATCATGTGTCCCAGGTGTATCTTGTGTCCCAGGTGTATCTTGTGTCCCAGGTGTATCTTGTGTCCCAGGTGTATCATGTGTGCCAGGTGTATCATGTGTGCCTGGTGTATCATGTGTCCCAGGTGTCCCAGGTGTATAATATGTCCCTGGTGTCTCAGGTGTATCATGTGTCCCAGGTGTATCATGTGTATCAGGTGTATCAGGTGTATCTTGTGTCCCAGGTGTACCATATGTCCTAGGTGTATCATGTGTGCCAGGTGTATCATGTGTGCCTGGTGTATCATGTGTCCCAGGTGTCCCAGGTGTATAATGTGTCCCAGGTGTCTCAGGTGTATCATGTGTCCCAGGTGTATCATGTGTATCAGGTGTATCAGGTGTATCTTGTGTCCCAGGTGTACCATGTGTCCTAGGTGTACCATGTGTCCCAGGTGTATCATGTGTCCCAGGTGTATCATGTGTGCCAGGTGTATCATGTGTCCCAGGTGTCTCATGTGTGCTAGGTGTATCATGTGTCCCAGGTGTATCATGTGTGCCAGGTGTATCATGTGTATCATGTGTGCTAGGTGTATAATGTGTCCCAAGTGTCCCAGGTGTATCACGTGTGCCAGGTGTATCAGGTGTACCATGTGTCCCAGGTGTATCATGTGTCCCAGGTGTATCATGTGTGCCAGGTGTTTCATGTGTCCCATGTGTATCATGTGAGCCAGGTGTATCATGTGTCCCAGGTTTATCATGTGTCCCAGGTGTATCAGGTGTCCCAGGTGTCCCAGGTGTATCATGTGTGCCAGGTGTATCATGTGTGCCAGGTGTATCATGTGCTGCATGTGTCCCAGGTGTGTCATGTGTGCCAGGTGTCCCAGGTGTATCATGTCTCCCAGGTGTAGCATGTGTCCCAGGTGTATCTTGTGTCCCAGGTGTATCATGTGGCCCAGGTGTATCAGGTGTATCTTGTGTCCCAGGTGTATCATGTGTGCCAGGTGTAGCATGTGTCCCAGGTGTATCATGTGTCCCAGGTGTATCATGTGTGCCAGGTGTTTCATGTGTCCCATGTGTATCATGTGTGCCAGGTGTATCATGTGTCCCAGGTTTATCATGTGTCCCAGGTGTATCAGGTGTCCCAGGTGTCCCAGGTGTATCATGTGTGCCAGGTGTATCATGTGTGCCAGGTGTATCATGTGCTGCATGTGTCCCAGGTGTGTCATGTGTGCCAGGTGTCCCAGGTGTATCATGTGTCCCAGGTGTAGCATGTGTCCCAGGTGTATCTTGTGTCCCAGGTGTATCATGTGGCCCAGGTGTATCAGGTGTATCTTGTGTCCCAGGTGTATCATGTGTGCCAGGTGTAGCATGTGTCCCAGGTGTATCATGTGTCCCAGGTGTATCATGTGTCCCAGGTGTACCATGTGTCTCAGGTGTACCATGTGTCCCAGGTGTATCATGTGTCCCAGGTGAATCATGTGTCCCAGGTGTATCATGTGTGCCAGGTGTATCATGTGTGCCAGGTGTATCATGTGTGCTAGGTGTCCCAGGTGTATCAGGTGTCCCAGGTGTATCATGTGTGCCAGGTGTATCATGTGTGCCAGGTATATCATGTGTATCATGTGTCCTAGGTGTATCATGTGTGCCAGGTGTATCATGTGTATCATGTGTCCCAGGTATATCATCTGTCCCAGGTGTATCATGTGTCCTAGGTGTATCATGTGTGCCAGGTGTCCCAGGTGTATCAGGTGTCCCAGGTGTATCATGTGTGCCAGGTGTATCATGTGTGCCAGGTATATCATGTGTATCATGTGTCCCATGTGTATCATGTGTGCCAGGTGTATCATGTGTCCCAGGTTTATCATGTGTCCCAGGTGTATCATGTGTCCCAGGCGTATCATGTGTGCCAGGTGTATCATGTGTCCCAGGTGTCCCTGGTGTATCACGTGTGCCAGGTGTATCAGGTGTACCATGTGTCCCAGGTGTATCATGTGTCCCAGGTGTATCATGTGTGCCAGGTGTATCATGTGTGCCTGGTGTATCATGTGTCCCAGGTGTCCCAGGTGTATAATGTGTCCCAGGTGTCTCAGGTGTATCATGTGTCCCAGGTGTATCATGTGTATCAGGTGTATCAGGTGTATCTTGTGTCCCAGGTGTACCATGTGTCCTAGGTGTACCATGTGTGCCAGGTGTATCATGTGTCCCAGGTTTATCATGTGTCCCAGGTGTATCATATGTCCCAGGCGTATCATGTGTGCCAGGTGTATCATGTGTCCCAGGCGTATCATGTGTGCCTGGTGTATCATGTGTCCCAGGTGTCCCTGGTGTATCACGTGTCCCAGGTGTATCAGGTGTACCATGTGTCCCAGGTGTATCATGTGTCCCAGGTGTATCATGTGTGCCAGGTGTATCATCTGTGCCAGGTGTATCATGTGTCCCAGGTGTCCCAGGTGTATAATGTGTCCCAGGTGTATCATGTGTCTCAGGTGTATCATGTGTCCCAGGTTTATCATGTGTATCAGGTGTATCATGTGTATCAGGTGTATCTTGTGTCCCAGGTGTACCATGTGTCCTAGGTGTACCATGTGTGCCAGGTGTATCATGTGTCCCAGGTGTGTCGTATGTCCCAGCTGTATCATGTGTGCCAGGTGTATCATGTGTGCCAGGTGTATCTTGTGTCCCAGGTGTATCTTGTGTCCCAGGTGTATCTTGTTTCCCAGATGTATCGTGTGTCCAAGGTGTATCATGTGTATCATGTGTCCCAGGTGTATCATGTGTCTCAGGTGTATCATGTGGCCCAGGTGTATCAGGTGTATCTTGTGTCCCAGGTGTATCTTGTGTCCCAGGTGTATCATGTGTGCCAGGTGTATCATGTGTGCCAGGTGTATCATGTGTCCCAGGTGTATCTTGTGTCCCAGGTGTATCTTGTGTCCCAGGTGTATCATGTGTCCCAGGTGTATCATGTGTCCCAGGTGTATCATCTGTCCCAGGTGTATCAGGTGTCCCAGGTGTCCCAGGTGTATCATGTGTGCCAGCTGTATCATGTGTGCCAGGTGTATCATGTGCTGCATGTGTCCCAGGTGTGTCATGTGTGCCAGGTGTCCCAGGTGTATCATGTGTCCCAGGTGTAGCATGTGTCCCAGGTGTATCTTGTGTCCCAGGTGTATCATGTGGCCCAGGTGTATCAGGTGTATCTTGTGTCCCAGGTGTATCATGTGTGCCAGGTGTAGCATGTGTCCCAGGTGTATCATGTGTCCCAGGTGTATCATGTGTCCCAGGTGTACCATGTATCTCAGGTGTACCATATGTCCCAGGTGTATCATGTGTCCCAGGTGAATCATGTGTCCCAGGTGTATCATGTGTGCCAGGTGTATCATGTGTGCCAGGTGTATCATGTGTGCCAGGTGTATTATGTGTGCCAGGTGTCCCAGGTGTATCAGGTGTCCCAGGTGTATCATGTGTGCCAGGTGTATCATGTGTGCCAGGTATATCATGTGTATCATGTGTCCCAGGTGTATCATGTGTGCCAGGTGTCCCAGGTGTATCATGTGTATCATGTGTCCCAGGTGTATCATGTGTGCCAGGTGTATCATGTGTGCCAGGTGTATCATGTGTCCCAGGTGTATCATGTGTGCCAGGTGTATTATGTGTTCCAGGTGTATCATGTGTCGCAGGTGTATCATGTGTCCCAGGTGTATAATGTGTGCCAGGTGTATCATGTGTCCCAGGTGTCTCATGTGTGCTAGGTGTATCATGTGTCCCAGGTGTATCATGTGTGCCAGGTGTATCATGTGTCCCAGGTGTCTCATGTGTGCTAGGTGTATCATGTGTCCCAGGTGTATCATGTGTGCCAGGTGTATCATGTGTATCATGTGTGCTAGGTGTATAATGTGTCCCAAGTGTCCCAGGTGTATCACGTGTGCCAGGTGTATCAGGTGTACCATGTGTCCCAGGTGTATCATGTGTCCCAGGTGTATCATGTGTGCCAGGTGTTTCATGTGTCCCATGTGTATCATGTGTGCCAGGTGTATCATGTGTCCCAGGTTTATCATGTGTCCCAGGTGTATCAGGTGTCCCAGGTGTCCCAGGTGTATCATGTGTGCCAGGTGTATCATGTGTGCCAGGTGTATCATGTGCTGCATGTGTCCCAGGTGTGTCATGTGTGCCAGGTGTCCCAGGTGTATCATGTGTCCCAGGTGTAGCATGTGTCCTAGGTGTATCTTGTGTCCCAGGTGTATCATGTGGCCCAGGTGTATCAGGTGTATCTTGTGTCCCAGGTGTATCATGTGTGCCAGGTGTAGCATGTGTCCCAGGTGTATCATGTGTCCCAGGTGTATCATGTGTCCCAGGTGTACCATGTGTCCCAGGTGAATCATGTGTCCCAGGTGTATCATGTGTGCCAGGTGTATCATGTGTGCCAGGTGTATCATGTGTGCTAGGTGTCCCAGGTGTATCAGGTGTCCCAGGTGTATCATGTGTGCCAGGTGTATCATGTGTGCCAGGTATATCATGTGTATCATGTGTCCTAGGTGTATCATGTGTGCCAGGTGTATCATGTGTATCATGTGTCCCAGGTATATCATCTGTCCCAGGTGTATCATGTGTCCTAGGTGTATCATGTGTGCCAGGTGTCCCAGGTGTATCAGGTGTCCCAGGTGTATCATGTGTGCCAGGTGTATCATGTGTGCCAGGTATATCATGTGTATCATGTGTCCCATGTGTATCATGTGTGCCAGGTGTATCATGTGTCCCAGGTTTATCATGTGTCCCAGGTGTATCATGTGTCCCAGGCGTATCATGTGTGCCAGGTGTATCATGTGTCCCAGGTGTCCCTGGTGTATCACGTGTGCCAGGTGTATCAGGTGTACCATGTGTCCCAGGTGTATCATGTGTCCCAGGTGTATCATGTGTGCCAGGTGTATCATGTGTGCCTGGTGTATCATGTGTCCCAGGTGTCCCAGGTGTATAATGTGTCCCAGGTGTCTCAGGTGTATCATGTGTCCCAGGTGTATAATGTGTCCCAGGTGTCTCAGGTGTATCATGTGTCCCAGGTGTATCATGTGTATCAGGTGTATCAGGTGTATCTTGTGTCCCAGGTGTACCATGTGTCCTAGGTGTACCATGTGTGCCAGGTGTATCATGTGTCCCAGGTTTATCATGTGTCCCAGGTGTACCATGTGTCCCAGGTGAATCATGTGTCCCAGGTGTATCATGTGTGCCAGGTGTATCATGTGTGCCAGGTGTATCATGTGTGCTAGGTGTCCCAGGTGTATCAGGTGTCCCAGGTGTATCATGTGTGCCAGGTGTATCATGTGTGCCAGGTATATCATGTGTATCATGTGTCCCAGGTGTCCCAGGTGTATAATGTGTCCCAGGTGTCTCAGGTGTATCATGTGTCCCAGGTGTATCATGTGTATCAGGTGTATCAGGTGTATCTTGTGTCCCAGGTGTACCATGTGTCCTAGGTGTACCATGTGTGCCAGGTGTATCATGTGTCCCAGGTTTATCATGTGTCCCAGGTGTATCATATGTCCCAGGCGTATCATGTGTGCCAGGTGTATCATGTGTCCCAGGCGTATCATGTGTGCCAGGTGTATCATGTGTCCCAGGTGTATCATGTGTCCCAGGTGTCCCTGGTGTATCACGTGTTCTAGGTGTATCAGGTGTACCATGTGTCCCAGGTGTATCATGTGTCCCAGGTGTATCATGTGTGCCAGGTGTATCATGTGTGCCAGGTGTATCATGTGTCCCAGGTGTATCATGTGTCTCAGGTGTATCATGTGTCCCAGGTTTATCATGTGTATCAGGTGTATCATGTGTATCAGGTGTATCTTGTGTCCCAGGTGTACCATGTGTCCTAGGTGTACCATGTGTGCCAGGTGTATCATGTGTCCCAGGTGTGTCGTATGTCCCAGCTGTATCATGTGTGCCAGGTGTATCATGTGTGCCAGGTGTATCTTGTGTCCCAGGTGTATCTTGTGTCCCAGGTGTATCTTGTGTCCCAGATGTATCTTGTGTCCAAGGTGTATCATGTGTATCATGTGTCCCAGGTGTATCATGTGTCTCAGGTGTATCATGTGGCCCAGGTGTATCAGGTGTATCTTGTGTCCCAGGTGTATCATGTGTGCCAGGTGTATCAGGTGTACCATGTGTCCCAGGTGTATCATGTGTCCCAGGTGTATCATGTGTGCCAGGTGTTTCATGTGTCCCATGTGTATCATGTGTGCCAGGTGTATCATGTGTCCCAGGTGTATCATGTGTGCCAGGTGTATCATGTGTCCCAGGTGTATCATGTGTGCCAGGTGTCCCAGGTGTATCAGGTGTCCCAGGTGTCCCTGGTGTATCATGTGTGCAAGGTGTATCATGTGTGCCAGGTGTATCATGTGCTGCATGTGTCCCAGGTGTGTCATGTGTGCCATTTGTCCCAGGTGTATCATGTGTCCCAGGTGTATCTTGTGTCCCAGGTGTATCTTGTGTCCCAGGTGTATCATGTGTCCCAGGTGTATCATGTGTGCCAGGTGTTTCATGTGTCCCATGTGTATCATGTGTGCCAGGTGTATCATGTGTCCCAGGTTTATCATGTGTCCCAGGTGTATCATGTGTCCCAGGAATATCATGTGTGCCAGGTGTATCATGTGTCCCAGGTGTCCCTGGTGTATCACGTGTGCCAGGTGTATCAGGTGTACCATGTGTCCCAGGTGTATCATGTGTCCCAGGTGTATCATGTGTGCCAGGTGTATCATGTGTGCCTGGTGTATCATGTGTCCCAGGTGTCCCAGGTGTATAATGTGTCCCAGGTGTCTCAGGTGTATCATGTGTCCCAGGTGTATCATGTGTATCAGGTGTATCAGGTGTATCTTGTGTCCCAGGTGTACCATGTGTCCTAGGTGTACCATGTGTCCCAGGTGTATCATGTGTCCCAGGTGTATCATGTGTGCCAGGTGTATCATGTGTGCCTGGTGTATCATGTGTCCCAGGTGTCCCAGGTGTATAATGTGTCCCAGGTGTCTCAGGTGTATCATGTGTCCCAGGTGTATCATGTGTATCAGGTGTATCAGGTGTATCTTGTGTCCCAGGTGTAACATGTGTCCTAGGTTTACCATGTGTGCCAGGTGTATCATGTGTCCCAGGTTTATCATGTGTCCCAGGTGTATCATGTGTCCCAGGCGTATCATGTGTGCCAGGTGTATCATGTGTCCCAGGCGTATCATGTGTGCCTGGTGTATCATGTGTCCCAGGTGTCCCTGGTATATCACGTGTCCCAGGTGTATCAGGTGTAGCATGTGTCCCAGGTGTTATCATGTGTCCCAGGTGTATCATATGTCCCAGGTGTACCATGTGTCTCAGGTGTACCATGTGTCCCAGGTGTATCATGTGTCCCAGGTGTATCATGTGTCCCAGCTGAAGCATGTGTCCCAGGTGTATCATGTGTGCCAGGTGTATCATGTGTGCCAGGTGTATCATGTGTGCCAGGTTTATCATGTGTATCATGTGTCCCAGGTGTATCATGTGTGCCAGGTGTCCCAGGTGTATCATGTGTGCCAGGTGTATCATGTGTCCCAGGTGTATCATGTGTCCCAGGTGTCCCAGGTGTATAATGTGTCCCAGGTGTATAATGTGTATCAGGTGTATCAGGTGTATCATGTGTCCCAGGTGTATCATGTGTATCAGGTGTATCTTGTGTCCCAGGTGTACCATGTGTCCTAGGTGTACCATGTGTGCCAGGTGTATCATGTGTCCCAGGTGTGTCGTGTGTATCATGTGTGCCAGGTGTATCTTGTGTCCCAGGTGTATCTTGTGTCCCAGGTGTATCTTGTGTGCCAGGTGTATCATGTGTCCCAGGTGTCTCATGTGTGCTAGGTGTATCATGTGTCCCAGGTGTATCATGTGTGCCAGGTGTATCATGTGTATAATGTGTGCTAGGTGTATCATGTGTCCCAAGTGTCCCAGGTGTATCATGTGTGCCAGGTGTATCAGGTGTACCATGTGTCCCAGGTGTATCATGTGTCCCAGGTGTATCATGTGTGCCAGGTGTTTCATGTGTCCCATGTGTATCATGTGTGCCAGGTGTATCATGTGTCCCAGGTGTATCATGTGTCCCAGGTGTATCATGTGTCCCAGGTGTATCATGTGTGCCAGGTGTATCATGTGTGCCTGGTGTATCATGTGTCCCAGGTGTCCCAGGTGTATAATGTGTCCCAGGTGTCTCAGGTGTATCATGTGTCCAGGTGTATCATGTGTATCAGGTGTATCAGGTGTATCTTGTGTCCCAGGTGTACCATGTGTCGTAGGTTTACCATGTGTGCCAGGTGTATCATGTGTCCCAGGTTTGCCATGTGTCCCAGGTGTATCATGTGTCCCAGGTGTATCATGTGTGCCAGGTGTATCATGTGTGCCAGGTGTATCATGTGTCCCAGGTGTCCCAGGTGTATAATGTGTCCCAGGTGTATCATGTGTCTCAGGTGTATCATGTGTCCCAGGTTTATCATGTGTATCAGGTGTATCATGTGTATCAGGTGTATCTTGTGTCCCAGGTGTACCATGTGTCCTAGGTGTACCATGTGTGCCAGGTGTATCATGTGTCCCAGGTGTGTCGTATGTCCCAGCTGTATCATGTGTGCCAGGTGTATCATGTGTGCCAGGTGTATCTTGTGTCCCAGGTGTATCTTGTGTCCCAGGTGTATCTTGTGTCCCAGATGTATCTTGTGTCCAAGGTGTATCATGTGTATCATGTGTCCCAGGTGTATCAAGTGTCTCAGGTGTATCATGTGGCCCAGGTGTATCAGGTGTATCTTGTGTCCCAGGTGTATCATGTGTGCCAGGTGTATCAGGTGTTTCATGTGTCCCAGGTGTATCATGTGTCCCAGGTGTATCATGTGTGCCAGGTGTTTC
Source organism: Salmo salar (assembly GCF_965601325.2). Lineage (NCBI taxonomy): Eukaryota > Metazoa > Chordata > Actinopteri > Salmoniformes > Salmonidae > Salmo > Salmo salar. The sequence goes on from NC_138308.1 coordinate 52,105,552, forward strand.
ATGTGTCCCATGTGTATCATGTGTGCCAGGTGTATCATGTGTCCCAGGTGTATCATGTGTGCCAGGTGTATCATGTGTCCCAGGTGTATCATGTGTGCCAGGTGTCCCAGGTGTATCAGGTGTCCCAGGTGTCCCTGGTGTATCATGTGTGCAAGGTGTATCATGTGTGCCAGGTGTATCATGTGCTGCATGTGTCCCAGGTGTGTCATGTGTGCCATTTGTCCCAGGTGTATCATGTGTCCCAGGTGTATCTTGTGTCCCAGGTGTATCTTGTGTCCCAGGTGTATCATGTGTCCCAGGTGTATCATGTGTGCCAGGTGTTTCATGTGTCCCATGTGTATCATGTGTGCCAGGTGTATCATGTGTCCCAGGTTTATCATGTGTCCCAGGTGTATCATGTGTCCCAGGAATATCATGTGTGCCAGGTGTATCATGTGTGCCAGGTGTATCATGTGTCCCAGGTGTATCATGTGTGCCAGGTGTATTATGTGTTCCAGGTGTATCATGTGTCGCAGGTGTATCATGTGTCCCAGGTGTATAATGTGTGCCAGGTGTATCATGTGTCCCAGGTGTCTCATGTGTGCTAGGTGTATCATGTGTCCCAGGTGTATCATGTGTGCCAGGTGTATCATGTGTCCCAGGTGTCTCATGTGTGCTAGGTGTATCATGTGTCCCAGGTGTATCATGTGTGCCAGGTGTATCATGTGTATCATGTGTGCTAGGTGTATAATGTGTCCCAAGTGTCCCAGGTGTATCACGTGTGCCAGGTGTATCAGGTGTACCATGTGTCCCAGGTGTAGCATGTGTCCCAGGTGTATCATGTGTGCCAGGTGTTTCATGTGTCCCATGTGTATCATGTGTGCCAGGTGTATCATGTGTCCCAGGTTTATCATGTGTCCCAGGTGTATCAGGTGTCCCAGGTGTCCCAGGTGTATCATGTGTGCCAGGTGTATCATGTGTGCCAGGTGTATCATGTGCTGCATGTGTCCCAGGTGTGTCATGTGTGCCAGGTGTCCCAGGTGTATCATGTGTCCCAGGTGTAGCATGTGTCCCAGGTGTATCTTGTGTCCCAGGTGTATCATGTGGCCCAGGTGTATCAGGTGTATCTTGTGTCCCAGGTGTATCATGTGTGCCAGGTGTAGCATGTGTCCCAGGTGTATCATGTGTCCCAGGTGTATCATGTGTCCCAGGTGTACCATGTGTCCCAGGTGAATCATGTGTCCCAGGTGTATCATGTGTGCCAGGTGTATCATGTGTGCCAGGTGTATCATGTGTGCTAGGTGTCCCAGGTGTATCAGGTGTCCCAGGTGTATCATGTGTGCCAGGTGTATCATGTGTGCCAGGTATATCATGTGTATCATGTGTCCCATGTGTATCATGTGTGCCAGGTGTATCAGGTGTACCATGTGTCCCAGGTGTATCATGTGTCCCAGGTGTAGCATGTGTCCCAGGTGTATCTTGTGTCCCAGGTGTATCATGTGGCCCAGGTGTATCAGGTGTATCTTGTGTCCCAGGTGTATCATGTGTGCCAGGTGTAGCATGTGTCCCAGGTGTATCATGTGTCCCAGGTGTATCATGTGTCCCAGGTGTACCATGTGTCCCAGGTGAATCATGTGTCCCAGGTGTATCATGTGTGCCAGGTGTATCATGTGTGCCAGGTGTATCATGTGTGCTAGGTGTCCCAGGTGTATCAGGTGTCCCAGGTGTATCATGTGTGCCAGGTGTATCATGTGTGCCAGGTATATCATGTGTATCATGTGTCCTAGGTGTATCATGTGTGCCAGGTGTATCATGTGTATCATGTGTCCCAGGTATATCATCTGTCCCAGGTGTATCATGTGTCCTAGGTGTATCATGTGTGCCAGGTGTCCCAGGTGTATCAGGTGTCCCAGGTGTATCATGTGTGCCAGGTGTATCATGTGTGCCAGGTATATCATGTGTATCATGTGTCCCATGTGTATCATGTGTGCCAGGTGTATCATGTGTCCCAGGTTTATCATGTGTCCCAGGTGTATCATGTGTCCCAGGCGTACCATGTGTGCCAGGTGTATCATGTGTCCCAGGTGTCCCTGGTGTATCACGTGTGCCAGGTGTATCAGGTGTACCATGTGTCCCAGGTGTATCATGTGTCCCAGGTGTATCATGTGTGCCAGGTGTATCATGTGTGCCTGGTGTATCATGTGTCCCAGGTGTCCCAGGTGTATAATGTGTCCCAGGTGTCTCAGGTGTATCATGTGTCCCAGGTGTATCATGTGTATCAGGTGTATCAGGTGTATCTTGTGTCCCAGGTGTACCATGTGTCCTAGGTGTACCATGTGTGCCAGGTGTATCATGTGTCCCAGGTTTATCATGTGTCCCAGGTGTATCATATGTCCCAGGCGTATCATGTGTGCCAGGTGTATCATGTGTCCCAGGCGTATCATGTGTGCCTGGTGTATCATGTGTCCCAGGTGTCCCTGGTGTATCACGTGTTCTAGGTGTATCAGGTGTACCATGTGTCCCAGGTGTATCATGTGTCCCAGGTGTATCATGTGTGCCAGGTGTATCATGTGTGCCAGGTGTATCATGTGTCCCAGGTGTCCCAGGTGTATAATGTGTCCCAGGTGTATCATGTGTCTCAGGTGTATCATGTGTCCCAGGTTTATCATGTGTATCAGGTGTATCATGTGTATCAGGTGTATCTTGTGTCCCAGGTGTACCATGTGTCCTAGGTGTACCATGTGTGCCAGGTGTATCATGTGTCCCAGGTGTGTCGTATGTCCCAGCTGTATCATGTGTGCCAGGTGTATCATGTGTGCCAGGTGTATCTTGTGTCCCAGGTGTATCTTGTGTCCCAGGTGTATCTTGTGTCCCAGATGTATCTTGTGTCCAAGGTGTATCATGTGTATCATGTGTCCCAGGTGTATCATGTGTCTCAGGTGTATCATGTGGCCCAGGTGTATCAGGTGTATCTTGTGTCCCAGGTGTATCATGTGTGCCAGGTGTATCAGGTGTACCATGTGTCCCAGGTGTATCATGTGTCCCAGGTGTATCATGTGTGCCAGGTGTTTCATGTGTCCCATGTGTATCATGTGTGCCAGGTGTACCATGTGTCCCAGGTGTATCATGTGTCCCAGGTGTATCATGTGTGCCAGGTGTTTCATGTGTCCCATGTGTATCATGTGTGCCAGGTGTATCATGTGTCCCAGGTGTATCATGTGTGCCAGGTGTATCATGTGTCCCAGGTGTATCATGTGTCCCAGGTGTCCCTGGTGTATCATGTGTGCAAGGTGTATCATGTGTGCCAGGTGTATCATGTGCTGCATGTGTCCCAGGTGTGTCATGTGTGCCATTTGTCCCAGGTGTATCATGTGTCCCAGGTGTATCTTGTGTCCCAGGTGTATCTTGTGTCCCAGGTGTATCATGTGTCCCAGGTGTATCATGTGTGCCAGGTGTTTCATGTGTCCCATGTGTATCATGTGTGCCAGGTGTATCATGTGTCCCAGGTTTATCATGTGTCCCAGGTGTATCATGTGTCCCAGGAATATCATGTGTGCCAGGTGTATCATGTGTCCCAGGTGTCCCTGGTGTATCACGTGTGCCAGGTGTATCATGTGTGCCAGGTGTATCTTGTGTCCCAGGTGTATCTTGTGTCCCAGGTGTATCTTGTGTCCCAGATGTATCTTGTGTCCAAGGTGTATCATGTGTATCATGTGTCCCAGGTGTATCATGTGTCTCAGGTGTATCATGTGGCCCAGGTGTATCAGGTGTATCTTGTGTCCCAGGTGTATCATGTGTGCCAGGTGTATCAGGTGTACCATGTGTCCCAGGTGTATCATGTGTCCCAGGTGTATCATGTGTGCCAGGTGTTTCATGTGTCCCATGTGTATCATGTGTGCCAGGTGTATCATGTGTCCCAGGTGTATCATGTGTGCCAGGTGTATCATGTGTCCCAGGTGTATCATGTGTGCCAGGTGTCCCAGGTGTATCAGGTGTCCCAGGTGTCCCTGGTGTATCATGTGTGCAAGGTGTATCATGTGTGCCAGGTGTATCATGTGCTGCATGTGTCCCAGGTGTGTCATGTGTGCCATTTGTCCCAGGTGTATCATGTGTCCCAGGTGTATCTTGTGTCCCAGGTGTATCTTGTGTCCCAGGTGTATCATGTGTCCCAGGTGTATCATGTGTGCCAGGTGTTTCATGTGTCCCATGTGTATCATGTGTGCCAGGTGTATCATGTGTCCCAGGTTTATCATGTGTCCCAGGTGTATCATGTGTCCCAGGAATATCATGTGTGCCAGGTGTATCATGTGTCCCAGGTGTCCCTGGTGTATCACGTGTGCCAGGTGTATCAGGTGTACCATGTGTCCCAGGTGTATCATGTGTCCCAGGTGTATCATGTGTGCCAGGTGTATCATGTGTGCCTGGTGTATCATGTGTCCCAGGTGTCCCAGGTGTATAATGTGTCCCAGGTGTCTCAGGTGTATCATGTGTCCCATGTGTATCATGTGTATCAGGTGTATCAGGTGTATCTTGTGTCCCAGGTGTACCATGTGTCCTAGGTGTAACATGTGTCCCAGGTGTATCATGTGTCCCAGGTGTATCATGTGTGCCAGGTGTATCATGTGTGCCTGGTGTATCATGTGTCCCAGGTGTCCCAGGTGTATAATGTGTCCCAGGTGTCTCAGGTGTATCATGTGTCCCAGGTGTATCATGTGTATCAGGTGTATCAGGTGTATCTTGTGTCCCAGGTGTACCATGTGTCCTAGGTTTACCATGTGTGCCAGGTGTATCATGTGTCCCAGGTTTATCATGTGTCCCAGGTGTATCATGTGTCCCAGGCGTATCATGTGTGCCAGGTGTATCATGTGTCCCAGGCGTATCATGTGTGCCTGGTGTATCATGTGTCCCAGGTGTCCCTGGTATATCACGTGTCCCAGGTGTATCAGGTGTAGCATGTGTCCCAGGTGTTATCATGTGTCCCAGGTGTATCATATGTCCCAGGTGTACCATGTGTCTCAGGTGTACCATGTGTCCCAGGTGTATCATGTGTCCCAGGTGTATCATGTGTCCCAGCTGAAGCATGTGTCCCAGGTGTATCATGTGTGCCAGGTGTATCATGTGTGCCAGGTGTATCATGTGTGCCAGGTTTATCATGTGTATCATGTGTCCCAGGTGTATCATGTGTGCCAGGTGTCCCAGGTGTATCATGTGTGCCAGGTGTATCATGTGTCCCAGGTGTATCATGTGTCCCAGGTGTCCCAGGTGTATAATGTGTCCCAGGTGTATCATGTGTATCAGGTGTATCAGGTGTATCATGTGTCCCAGGTGTATCATGTGTATCAGGTGTATCTTGTGTCCCAGGTGTGTCGTATGTCCCAGGTGTATCATGTGTGCCAGGTGTATCATGTGTGCCCGGTGTATCTTGTGTCCCAGGTGTATCTTGTGTCCCAGATGTATCTTGTGTCCAAGGTGTATCATGTGTCCCAGGTGTATCATGTGTCCCAGGTGTATCATGTGTGCCAGGTGTATCATGTGTGCCAGGTGTATCATGTGTCCCAGGTGTATCATGTGTGCCAGGTATATCATGTGTCCCAGGTGTATCATGTGTGCCAGGTGTATCATGTGTCCCAGGTGTATCATGTGTGCCAGGTGTTGCATGTGTATCATGTGTGCCAGGTTTATCATGTGTGCCAGGTTTTCATGTGTCCCAGGCGTATCATGTGTGCCAGGTGTATCATGTGTCTCAGGTGTCCCAGGTGTATCACGTGTGCCAGGTGTATCAGGTGTACCATGTGTCCCAGGTGTATCATGTGTCCCAGGTGTATCATGTGTGCCAGGTGTATCATGTGTCCCAGGTGTATATTGTGTCCCAGGTGTATTTTGTGTCCCAGGTGTATCTTGTAGCATAGGTGTATATTGTGTCCCAGGTGTATCATGTGTCCCAGGTGTATCATGTGTGCCAGGTGTATCATGTGTGCCAGGTGTATCATGTGTCCCAGGTGTATCATGTGTGCCAGGTATATCATGTGTCCCAGGTGTATCATGTGTCCCAGGTGTATCAGGTGTCCCAGGTGTATCATGTGTGCCAGGTGTATCATGTGTGCCTGGTGTATCATGTGTCCCAGGTGTCCCTGGTGTATCACGTGTCCCAGGTGTATCAGGTGTACCATGTGTCCCAGGTGTATCATGTGTATCAGGTGTATCAGGTGTATCTTGTGTCCCAGGTGTACCATGTGTCCTAGGTTTACCATGTGTGCCAGGTGTATCATGTGTCCCAGGTTTACCATGTGTCCCAGGTGTATCATGTGTTCCAGGTGTATCATGTGTGCCAGGTATGTCATGTGTATCATATGTCTCAGGTGTATCATGTGTCCCAGGTGTCCCTGGTGTATCACGTGTCCCAGGTGTATCATGTGTCCCAGGTGTATCATGTGTTCCAGGTGTATCATGTGTGCCAGGTATATCATGTGTATCATATGTCCCAGGTGTATCATGTGTGCCAGGTGTCCCAGGTGTATAATGTGTCCCAGGTGTATCATGTGTCTCAGGTGTATCATGTGTCCCAGGTGTATCATGTGTATCAGGTGTATCATGTGTCCCAGGTGTATCATGTGTGCCAGGTGTATCATGTGTGCCAGGTGTCCCAGGTCTATCAGGTGTCCCAGGTGTATCATATGTGCCAGGTGTATCATGTGTGCCAGGTATATCATGCGTATCATGTGTGCCAGGTGTATCATGTGTCCCAGGTGTCCCAGGTGTATCACGTGTGCCAGGTGACCATGTATCCCAGGTGTATCATGTGTCCCAGGTGTATCATGTGTCCCAGACATATCATGTGTGCAAGGTGTATCATGTGTCCCAGGCGTATCATGTGTGCCTGGTGTAATATGTGTCCCAGGTGTCCCTGGTGTATCACGTGTCCCAGGTGTATCAGGTGTACCATGTGTCCCAGGTGTATCATGTGTATCATGTGTCCCAGGTGTATCATGTGTGCCAGGTGTATCATGTGTGCCAGGTGTATCATGTGTCCCAGGTGTCCCAGGTGTATAATGTGTCCCAGGTGTATCATGTGTCTCAGGTGTATCATGTGTCCCAGGTTTATCATGTGTATCGGGTGTATCATGTGTATCAGGTGTATCTTGTGTCCCAGGTGTACCATGTGTCCTAGGTGTACCATGTGTGCCAGGTGTATCATGTGTCCCAGGTGTGTCGTATGTCCCAGGTTTATCATGTGTGCCAGGTGTATCATGTGTGCCAGGTGTATCTTGTGTCCCAGGTGTATCTTGTGTCCCAGGTGTATCTTGTGTCCCAGATGTATCTTGTGTCCAAGGTGTATCATGTGTCCCAGGTGTATCATGTGTGCCAGGTGTATCATGTGTGCCAGGTGTATCATGTGTCCCAGGTGTATCATGTGTGCCAGGTCTATCATGTGTCCCAGGTGTATCATGTGTGCCAGGTGTCCCAGGTGTATCAGGTGTCCCAGGTGTCCCAGGTGTATCATGTGTGCCAGTTGTATCATGTGTGCCAGGTGTATCATGTGCTGCATGTGTCCCAGGTGTGTCATGTGTGCCAGGTGTCCCAGGTGTATCATGTGTCCCAGGTGTAGCATGTGTCCCAGGTGTATCTTGTGTCCCAGGTGTTTATGTGGCCCAGGTGTATCAGGTGTATCTTGTGTCCCAGGTGTATCATGTGTGCCAGGTGTAGCATGTGTCCCAGGTGTATCATGTGTCCCAGGTGTATCATGTGTCCCAGCTGTACCATGTGTCTCAGGTGTACCATGTGTCCCAGGTGTATCATGTGTCCCAGGTGTATCATGTGTCCCAGGTGAATCATGTGTCCCAGGTGTATCATGTGTGCCAGGTGTATCATGTGTGCCAGGTGTATCATGTGTGCCAGGTGTATCATGTGTGCCAGGTGTCCCAGGTGTATCAGGTGTCCCAGGTGTATCATGTGTGCCAGGTGTATCATGTGTGCCAGGTATATCATGTGTATCATGTGTCCCAGGTGTATCATGTGTGCCAGGTGTCCCAGGTGTATCATGTGTCCCAGGTGTGTCATGTGTCCCAGGCGTATCATGTGTGCCAGGTGTTTCATGTGTCCCAGGCGTATCATGTGTGCCTGGTGTATCATGTGTCCCAGGTGTCCCTGGTGTATCACGTGTCCCAGGTGTACCATGTGTCCCAGGTGTATCATGTGTCCCAGGTGTATCATGTGTGCCAGGTGTATCATGTGTGCCAGGTGTATCATGTGTCCCAGGTGTATCATGTGTCCGAGGAGTATCATGTGTGCCAGGTGTATCATGTGTCCCAGTTGTCCCTGGTGTATCACGTGTGCCAGGTGTATCAGGTGTACCATGTGTCCCAGGTGTATCATGTGTCCCAGGGGTATCATGTGTGCCAGGTGTATCATTTGTGCCTGGTGTATCATGTGTCCCAGGAGTCCCAGGTGTATAATGTGTCCCAGGTGTCTCAGGTATATCATGTGTGCCAGGTGTATCATGTGTATCATGTGTGCCAGGTTTATCATGTGTGTCAGGTTTTCATGTGTCCCAGGCGTATCATGTGTGCCAGGTGTATCATGTGTCTCAGGTGTCCCAGGTGTATCACGTGTGCCAGATGTATCAGGTGTACCATGTGTCCCAGGTGTATCATGTGTCCCAGGTGTATCATGTGTGCCAGGTGTATCATGTGTCCCAGGTGTATATTGTGTCCCAGGTGTATCTTGTGTCCCAGGTGTATCTTGTGTCCTAGGTTTATCTTGTATCATAGGTGTATATTGTGTCCCAGGTGTATCTTGTGTGCCAGGTAATACATGTGTCCCAGGTGTATCATGTGTATCAGGTGTATCATGTGTCCCAGGTGTATCATGTGTGCCAGGTGTATCAGGTGTCCCAGGTGTATCATGTGTGCCAGGTGTATCATGTGTGCCAGGTATATCATGTGTATCATATGTCCCAGGTGTATCATGTGTGCCAGGTGTCCCAGGTGTATAATGTGTCCCAGGTGTATCATGTGTCTCAGGTGTATCATGTGTCCCAGGTGTATCATGTGTATCAGGTGTATCATGTGTCCCAGGTGTATCATGTGTGCCAGGTGTATCATGTGTGCCAGGTGTCCCAGGTCTATCAGGTGTCCCAGGTGTATCATGTGTGCCAGGTGTATCATGTGTGCCAGGTATATCATGCGTATCATGTGTGCCAGGTGTATCATGTGTCCCAGGTGTCCCAGGTGTATCACGTGTGCCATGTGACCATGTGTCCCAGATGTATCATGTGTCCCAGGTGTATCATGTGTGCCAGGTGTATCATGTGTCCCAGGTGTATCATGTGTCCCAGGCATATCATGTGTGCCAGGTGTATCATGTGTCCCAGTTGTCCCTGGTGTATCACGTGTGCCAGGTGTATCAGGTGTGCAAGGTTTATCATGTGTATCAGGTGTATCATGTGTATCAGGTGTATCTTGTGTCCCAGGTGTACCATGTGTCCTAGGTGTACCATGTGTGCCAGGTGTATCATGTGTCCCAGGTGTGTCGTATGTCCCAGGTTTATCATGTGTGCCAGGTGTATCATGTGTGCCAGGTGTATCTGGTGTCCCAGGTGTATCTTGTGTCCCAGATGTATCTTGTGTCCAAGGTGTATCATGTGTCCCAGGTGTATCATGTGTGCCAGGTGTATCATGTGTGCCAGGTGTATCAAGTGTCCCAGGTGTATCATGTGTGACAGGTCTATCATGTGTCCCAGGTGTATCATGTGTGCCAGGTGTCCCAGGTGTGTCAGGTGTCCCAGGTGTCCCAGGTGTATCATGTGTGCCAGGTGTATCATGTGTGCCAGGTGTATCATGTGTCCCAGGTGTATCATGTGTGCCAGGTCTATCATGTGTCCCAGGTGTATCATGTGTGCCAGGTGTCCCAGGTGTATCAGGTGTCCCAGGTGTCCCAGGTGTATCATGTGTGCCAGGTGTATCATGTGTGCCAGGTGTATCATGTGCTGCATGTGTCCCAGGTGTGTCATGTGTGCCAGGTGTCCCAGGTGTATCATGTGTCCCAGGTGTAGCATGTTTCCCAGGTGTATCTTGTGTCCCAGGTGTTTATGTGGCCCAGGTGTATCAGGTGTATCTTGTGTCCCAGGTGTATCATGTGTGCCAGGTGTAGCATGTGTCCCAGGTGTACCATGTGTCCCAGGTGTATCTTGTGTCCCAGGTAATCATGTGTGCCAGGTGTATCATGTGTGCCAGGTGTCCCAGGTGTATCAGGTGTCCCAGGTGTATCATGTGTGCCAGGTGTATCATGTGTGCCAGGTATATCATGTGTATCATGTGTCCCAGGTGTATCATGTGTCTCAGGTGTATCATGTGGCCCAGGTGTATCAGGTGTATCTTGTGTCCCAGGTGTATCATGTGTGCCAGGTGTATCAGGTGTTTCATGTGTCCCAGGTGTATCATGTGTCCCAGGTGTATCATGTGTGCCAGGTGTTTCATGTGTCCCATGTGTATCATGTGTGCCAGGTGTATCATGTGTCCCAGGTGTATCATGTGTGCCAGGTGTATCATGTGTCCCAGGTGTATCATGTGTGCCAGGTGTCCCAGGTGTATCAGGTGTCCCAGGTGTCCCTGGTGTATCATGTGTGCAAGGTGTATCATGTGTGCCAGGTGTATCATGTGCTGCATGTGTCCCAGGTGTGTCATGTGTGCCATTTGTCCCAGGTGTATCATGTGTCCCAGGTGTATCTTGTGTCCCAGGTGTATCTTGTGTCCCAGGTGTATCATGTGTCCCAGGTGTATCATGTGTGCCAGGTGTTTCATGTGTCCCATGTGTATCATGTGTGCCAGGTGTATCATGTGTCCCAGGTTTATCATGTGTCCCAGGTGTATCATGTGTCCCAGGAATATCATGTGTGCCAGGTGTATCATGTGTCCCAGGTGTCCCTGGTGTATCACGTGTGCCAGGTGTATCAGGTGTACCATGTGTCCCAGGTGTATCATGTGTCCCAGGTGTATCATGTTTGCCAGGTGTATCATGTGTGCCTGGTGTATCATGTGTCCCAGGTGTCCCAGGTGTATTATATGTCCCTGGTGTCTCAGGTGTATCATGTGTCCCAGGTGTATCATGTGTATCAGGTGTATCAGGTGTATCTTGTGTCCCAGGTGTACCATATGTCCTAGGTGTATCATGTGTGCCAGGTGTATCATGTGTGCCTGGTGTATCATGTGTCCCAGGTGTCCCAGGTGTATAATGTGTCCCAGGTGTCTCAGGTGTATCATGTGTCCCAGGTGTATCATGTGTATCAGGTGTATCAGGTGTATCTTGTGTCCCAGGTGTACCATGTGTCCTAGGTGTACCATGTGTCCCAGGTGTATCATGTGTCCCAGGTGTATCATGTGTGCCAGGTGTATCATGTGTGCCTGGTGTATCATGTGTCCCAGGTGTCCCAGGTGTATAATGTGTCCCAGGTGTCTCAGGTGTATCATGTGTCCCAGGTGTATCATGTGTATCAGGTGTATCAGGTGTATCTTGTGTCCCAGGTGTACCATGTGTCCTAGGTTTACCATGTGTGCCAGGTGTATCATGTGTCCCAGGTTTATCATGTGTCCCAGGTGTATCATGTGTCCCAGGCGTATCATGTGTGCCAGGTGTATCATGTGTCCCAGGCGTATCATGTGTGCCTGGTGTATCATGTGTCCCAGGTGTCCCTGGTATATCACGTGTCCCAGGTGTATCAGGTGTAGCATGTGTCCCAGGTGTTATCATGTGTCCTAGGTGTATCATATGTCCCAGGTGTACCATGTGTCTCAGGTGTACCATGTGTCCCAGGTGTATCATTTGTCCCAGGTGTATCATGTGTCCCAGGTGAAGCATGTGTCCCAGGTGTATCATGTGTGCCAGGTGTATCATGTGTGCCAGGTGTGTCATGTGTGCCAGGTTTATCATGTGTATCATGTGTCCCAGGTGTATCATGTGTGCCAGGTGTCCCAGGTGTATCATGTGTGCCAGGTGTATCATGTGTCCCAGGTGTATCATGTGTCCCAGGTGTCCCAGGTGTATAATGTGTCCCAGGTGTATCATGTGTATCAGGTGTATCAGGTGTATCATGTGTCCCAGGTGTATCATGTGTATCAGGTGTATATTGTGTCCCAGGTGTACCATGTGTCCTAGGTGTACCATGTGTGCCAGGTGTATCATGTGTCCCAGGTGTGTCGTGTGTATCATGTGTGCCAGGTGTATCTTGTGTCCCAGGTGTATCTTGTGTCCCAGGTGTATCTTGTGTCCCAGATGCATCATGTGTCCCAGGTGTATCATGTGTGCCAGGTGTATCATGTGTCCCAGGTGTCTCATGTGTGCTAGGTGTATCATGTGTCCCAGGTGTATCATGTGTGCCAGGTGTATCATGTGTATAATGTGTGCTAGGTGTATCATGTGTCCCAAGTGTCCCAGGTGTATCATGTGTGCCAGGTGTATCAGGTGTACCATGTGTCCCAGGTGTATCATGTGTCCCAGGTGTATCATGTGTGCCAGGTGTTTCATGTGTCCCATGTGTATCATGTGTGCCAGGTGTATCATGTGTCCCAGGTGTATCATGTGTCCCAGGTGTATCATGTGTGCCAGGTGTTTCATGTGTCCCATGTGTATCATGTGTGCCAGGTGTATCATGTGTGCCAGGTGTCCCAGGTCTATCAGGTGTCCCAGGTGTATCATATGTGCCAGGTGTATCATGTGTGCCAGGTATATCATGCGTATCATGTGTGCCAGGTGTATCATGTGTCCCAGGTGTCCCAGGTGTATCACGTGTGCCAGGTGACCATGTATCCCAGGTGTATCATGTGTCCCAGGTGTATCATGTGTCCCAGACATATCATGTGTGCAAGGTGTATCATGTGTCCCAGGCGTATCATGTGTGCCTGGTGTAATATGTGTCCCAGGTGTCCCTGGTGTATCACGTGTCCCAGGTGTATCAGGTGTACCATGTGTCCCAGGTGTATCATGTGTATCATGTGTCCCAGGTGTATCATGTGTGCCAGGTGTATCATGTGTGCCAGGTGTATCATGTGTCCCAGGTGTCCCAGGTGTATAATGTGTCCCAGGTGTATCATGTGTCTCAGGTGTATCATGTGTCCCAGGTTTATCATGTGTATCGGGTGTATCATGTGTATCAGGTGTATCTTGTGTCCCAGGTGTACCATGTGTCCTAGGTGTACCATGTGTGCCAGGTGTATCATGTGTCCCAGGTGTGTCGTATGTCCCAGGTTTATCATGTGTGCCAGGTGTATCATGTGTGCCAGGTGTATCTTGTGTCCCAGGTGTATCTTGTGTCCCAGGTGTATCTTGTGTCCCAGATGTATCTTGTGTCCAAGGTGTATCATGTGTCCCAGGTGTATCATGTGTGCCAGGTGTATCATGTGTGCCAGGTGTATCATGTGTCCCAGGTGTATCATGTGTGCCAGGTCTATCATGTGTCCCAGGTGTATCATGTGTGCCAGGTGTCCCAGGTGTATCAGGTGTCCCAGGTGTCCCAGGTGTATCATGTGTGCCAGTTGTATCATGTGTGCCAGGTGTATCATGTGCTGCATGTGTCCCAGGTGTGTCATGTGTGCCAGGTGTCCCAGGTGTATCATGTGTCCCAGGTGTAGCATGTGTCCCAGGTGTATCTTGTGTCCCAGGTGTTTATGTGGCCCAGGTGTATCAGGTGTATCTTGTGTCCCAGGTGTATCATGTGTGCCAGGTGTAGCATGTGTCCCAGGTGTATCATGTGTCCCAGGTGTATCATGTGTCCCAGCTGTACCATGTGTCTCAGGTGTACCATGTGTCCCAGGTGTATCATGTGTCCCAGGTGTATCATGTGTCCCAGGTGAATCATGTGTCCCAGGTGTATCATGTGTGCCAGGTGTATCATGTGTGCCAGGTGTATCATGTGTGCCAGGTGTATCATGTGTGCCAGGTGTCCCAGGTGTATCAGGTGTCCCAGGTGTATCATGTGTGCCAGGTGTATCATGTGTGCCAGGTATATCATGTGTATCATGTGTCCCAGGTGTATCATGTGTGCCAGGTGTCCCAGGTGTATCATGTGTCCCAGGTGTGTCATGTGTCCCAGGCGTATCATGTGTGCCAGGTGTTTCATGTGTCCCAGGCGTATCATGTGTGCCTGGTGTATCATGTGTCCCAGGTGTCCCTGGTGTATCACGTGTCCCAGGTGTACCATGTGTCCCAGGTGTATCATGTGTCCCAGGTGTATCATGTGTGCCAGGTGTATCATGTGTGCCAGGTGTATCATGTGTCCCAGGTGTATCATGTGTCCGAGGAGTATCATGTGTGCCAGGTGTATCATGTGTCCCAGTTGTCCCTGGTGTATCACGTGTGCCAGGTGTATCAGGTGTACCATGTGTCCCAGGTGTATCATGTGTCCCAGGGGTATCATGTGTGCCAGGTGTATCATGTGTGCCTGGTGTATCATGTGTCCCAGGAGTCCCAGGTGTATAATGTGTCCCAGGTGTCTCAGGTATATCATGTGTGCCAGGTGTATCATGTGTATCATGTGTGCCAGGTTTATCATGTGTGTCAGGTTTTCATGTGTCCCAGGCGTATCATGTGTGCCAGGTGTATCATGTGTCTCAGGTGTCCCAGGTGTATCACGTGTGCCAGATGTATCAGGTGTACCATGTGTCCCAGGTGTATCATGTGTCCCAGGTGTATCATGTGTGCCAGGTGTATCATGTGTCCCAGGTGTATATTGTGTCCCAGGTGTATCTTGTGTCCCAGGTGTATCTTGTGTCCTAGGTTTATCTTGTATCATAGGTGTATATTGTGTCCCAGGTGTATCTTGTGTGCCAGGTAATACATGTGTCCCAGGTGTATCATGTGTATCAGGTGTATCATGTGTCCCAGGTGTATCATGTGTGCCAGGTGTATCAGGTGTCCCAGGTGTATCATGTGTGCCAGGTGTCCCAGGTGTATAATGTGTCCCAGGTGTATCATGTGTCTCAGGTGTATCATGTGTCCCAGGTGTATCATGTGTATCAGGTGTATCATGTGTCCCAGGTGTATCATGTGTGCCAGGTGTATCATGTGTGCCAGGTATATCATGTGTATCATATGTCCCAGGTGTATCATGTGTGCCAGGTGTCCCAGGTGTATAATGTGTCCCAGGTGTATCATGTGTCTCAGGTGTATCATGTGTCCCAGGTGTATCATGTGTATCAGGTGTAGCATGTGTCCCAGGTGTATCATGTGTGCCAGGTGTATCATGTGTGCCAGGTGTCCCAGGTCTATCAGGTGTCCCAGGTGTATCATGTGTGCCAGGTGTATCATGTGTGCCAGGTATATCATGCGTATCATGTGTGCCAGGTGTATCATGTGTCCCAGGTGTCCCAGGTGTATCACGTGTGCCATGTGACCATGTGTCCCAGATGTATCATGTGTCCCAGGTGTATCATGTGTGCCAGGTGTATCATGTGTCCCAGGTGTATCATGTGTCCCAGGCATATCATGTGTGCCAGGTGTATCATGTGTCCCAGTTGTCCCTGGTGTATCACGTGTGCCAGGTGTATCAGGTGTGCAAGGTTTATCATGTGTATCAGGTGTATCATGTGTATCAGGTGTATCTTGTGTCCCAGGTGTACCATGTGTCCTAGGTGTACCATGTGTGCCAGGTGTATCATGTGTCCCAGGTGTGTCGTATGTCCCAGGTTTATCATGTGTGCCAGGTGTATCATGTGTGCCAGGTGTATCTTGTGTCCCAGGTGTATCTTGTGTCCCAGATGTATCTTGTGTCCAAGGTGTATCATGTGTCCCAGGTGTATCATGTGTGCCAGGTGTATCATGTGTGCCAGGTGTATCAAGTGTCCCAGGTGTATCATGTGTGACAGGTCTATCATGTGTCCCAGGTGTATCATGTGTGCCAGGTGTCCCAGGTGTATCAGGTGTCCCAGGTGTCCCAGGTGTATCATGTGTGCCAGGTGTATCATGTGTGCCAGGTGTATCATGTGTCCCAGGTGTATCATGTGTGCCAGGTCTATCATGTGTCCCAGGTGTATCATGTGTGCCAGGTGTCCCAGGTGTATCAGGTGTCCCAGGTGTCCCAGGTGTATCATGTGTGCCAGGTGTATCATGTGTGCCAGGTGTATCATGTGCTGCATGTGTCCCAGGTGTGTCATGTGTGCCAGGTGTCCCAGGTGTATCATGTGTCCCAGGTGTAGCATGTTTCCCAGGTGTATCTTGTGTCCCAGGTGTTTATGTGGCCCAGGTGTATCAGGTGTATCTTGTGTCCCAGGTGTATCATGTGTGCCAGGTGTAGCATGTGTCCCAGGTGTACCATGTGTCCCAGGTGTATCATGTGTCCCAGCTGTACCATGTGTCTCAGGTGTACCATGTGTCCCAGGTGTATCATGTGTCCCAGGTGTATCATGTGTCCCAGGTGAATCATGTGTCCCAGGTGTATCATGTGTGCCAGGTGTATCATGTGTGCCAGGTAATCATGTGTGCCAGGTGTATCATGTGTGCCAGGTGTCCCAGGTGTATCAGGTGTCCCAGGTGTATCATGTGTGCCAGGTGTATCATGTGTGCCAGGTATATCATGTGTATCATGTGTCCCAGGTGTACCATGTGTCCCAGGTGTATCATGTGTCCCAGGTGTATCATGTGTGCCAGGTGTATCATGTGTGCCAGGTGTATCATGTGTCCCAGGTGTATCATGTGTCCCAGGAGTATCATGTGTGCCAGGTGTATCATGTGTCCCAGTTGTCCCTGGTGTATCACGTGTGCCAGGTGTATCAGGTGTACCATGTGTCCCAGGTGTATCATGTGTCCCAGGGGTATCATGTGTGCCAGGTGTATCATGTGTGCCTGGTGTATCATGTGTCCCAGCAGTCCCAGGTGTATAATGTGTCCCAAGTGTCTCAGGTATATCATGTGTGCCAGGTGTATCATGTGTATCATGTGTGCCAGGTTTATCATGTGTGTCAGGTTTTCATGTGTCCCAGGCGTATCATGTGTGACAGGTGTATCATGTGTCTCAGGTGTCCCAGGTGTATCACGTGTGCCAGGTGTATCAGGTGTACCATGTGTCCCAGGTGTATCATGTGTCCCAGGTGTATCATGTGTGCCAGGTGTATCATGTGTCCCAGGTGTATATTGTGTCCCAGGTGTATCTTGTGTCCCAGGTGTATCTTGTGTCCTAGGTTTATCTTCTATCATAGGTGTATATTGTGTCCCAGGTGTATCTTGTGTGCCAGGTAATACATGTGTCCCAGGTGTATCATGTGTATCAGGTGTATCATGTGTCCCAGGTGTATCATGTGTGCCAGGTGTATCAGGTGTCCCAGGTGTATCATGTGTGCCAGGTGTTCCAGGTGTATAATGTGTCCCAGGTGTATCATGTGTCTCAGGTGTATCATGTGTCCCAGGTGTATCATGTGTATCAGGTGTATCATGTGTCCCAGGTGTATCATGTGTGCCAGGTGTATCATGTGTGCCAGGTATATCATGTGTATCATATGTCCCAGGTGTATCATGTGTGCCAGGTGTCCCAGGTGTATAATGTGTCCCAGGTGTATCATGTGTCTCAGGTGTATCATGTGTCCCAGGTGTATCATGTGTATCAGGTGTATCATGTGTCCCAGGTGTATCATGTGTGCCAGGTGTATCATGTGTGCCAGGTGTCCCAGGTCTATCAGGTGTCCCAGATGTATCATGTGTGCCAGGTGTATCATGTGTGCCAGGTATATCATGCGTATCATGTGTGCCAGGTGTATCATGTGTCCCAGGTGTCCCAGGTGTATCACGTGTGCCAGGTGACCATGTGTCCCAGATGTATCATGTGTCCCAGGTGTATCATGTGTGCCAGGTGTATCATGTGTCCCAGGTGTATCATGTGTCCCAGGCATATCATGTGTGCCAGGTGTATCATGTGTCCCAGTTGTCCATGGTGTATCACGTGTGCCAGGTGTATCAGGTGTACCAGGTTTATCATGTGTATCAGGTGTATCATGTGTATCAGGTGTATCTTGTGTCCCAGGTGTACCATGTGTCCTAGGTGTACCATGTGTCCCAGGTGTATCATGTGTATCAGGTGTATCATGTGTCCCAGGTGTATCATGTGTGCCAGGTGTATCAGGTGTCCCAGGTGTATCATGTGTGCCAGGTGTTCCAGGTGTATAATGTGTCCCAGGTGTATCATGTGTCTCAGGTGTATCATGTGTCCCAGGTGTATCATGTGTATCAGGTGTATCATGTGTCCCAGGTGTATCATGTGTGCCAGGTGTATCATGTGTGCCAGGTATATCATGTGTATCATATGTCCCAGGTGTATCATGTGTGCCAGGTGTCCCAGGTGTATAATGTGTCCCAGGTGTATCATGTGTCTCAGGTGTATCATGTGTCCCAGGTGTATCATGTGTATCAGGTGTATCATGTGTCCCAGGTGTATCATGTGTGCCAGGTGTATCATGTGTGCCAGGTGTCCCAGGTCTATCAGGTGTCCCAGATGTATCATGTGTGCCAGGTGTATCATGTGTCCCAGGTGTATCATGTGTGCCAGGTGTATCATGTGTCTCAGGTGTCCCAGGTGTATCACGTGTGCCAGGTGTATCAGGTGTACCATGTGTCCCAGGTGTATCATGTGTCCCAGGTGTATCATGTGTGCCAGGTGTATCATGTGTCCCAGGTGTATATTGTGTCCCAGGTGTATCTTGTGTCCCAGGTGTATCTTGTGTGCCAGGTGTCCCTGGTGTATCACGTGTCCCAGGTGTACCATGTGTCCCAGGTGTATCATGTGTCCCAGGTGTATCATGTGTGCCAGGTGTGCCAGGTGTCCCTGGTGTATCACGTGTCCCAGGTGTACCATGTGTCCCAGGTGTATCATGTGTCCCAGGTGTATCATGTGTGCCAGGTGTATCATGTGTGCCAGGTGTATCATGTGTCCCAGGTGTATCATGTGTCCCAGGAGTATCATGTGTGCCAGGTGTATCATGTGTCCCAGTTGTCCCTGGTGTATCACGTGTGCCAGGTGTATCAGGTGTACCATGTGTCCCAGGTGTATCATGTGTCCCAGGGGTATCATGTGTGCCAGGTGTATCATGTGTGCCTGGTGTATCATGTGTCCCAGGAGTCCCAGGTGTATAATGTGTCCCAGGTGTCTCAGGTATATCATGTGTGCCAGGTGTATCATGTGTATCATGTGTGCCAGGTTTATCATGTGTGTCAGGTTTTCATGTGTCCCAGGCGTATCATGTGTGACAGGTGTATCATGTGTCTCAGGTGTCCCAGGTGTATCACGTGTGCCAGGTGTATCAGGTGTACCATGTGTCCCAGGTGTATCATGTGTCCCAGGTGTATCATGTGTGCCAGGTGTATCATGTGTCCCAGGTGTATATTGTGTCCCAGGTGTATCTTGTGTCCCAGGTGTATCTTGTGTCCCAGGTGTATCTTGTGTGCCAGGTGTCCCTGGTGTATCACGTGTCCCAGGTGTAC
This sequence comes from Salmo salar, assembly GCF_965601325.2. NCBI lineage: Eukaryota > Metazoa > Chordata > Actinopteri > Salmoniformes > Salmonidae > Salmo > Salmo salar. The sequence goes on from NC_138308.1 coordinate 52,124,986, forward strand.
CATGTGTCCCAGGTGTATCATGTGTCCCAGGTGTATCATGTGTGCCAGGTGTATCATGTGTCTCAGGTGTCCCAGGTGTATCACGTGTGCCAGGTGTATCAGGTGTACCATGTGTCCCAGGTGTATCATGTGTCCCAGGTGTATCATGTGTGCCAGGTGTATCATGTGTCCCAGGTGTATATTGTGTCCCAGGTGTATCTTGTGTCCCAGGTGTATCTTGTGTGCCAGGTGTCCCTGGTGTATCACGTGTCCCAGGTGTACCATGTGTCCCAGGTGTATCATGTGTCCCAGGTGTATCATGTGTGCCAGGTGTGCCAGGTGTCCCTGGTGTATCACGTGTCCCAGGTGTACCATGTGTCCCAGGTGTATCATGTGTCCCAGGTGTATCATGTGTGCCAGGTGTATCATGTGTGCCAGGTGTATCATGTGTCCCAGGTGTATCATGTGTCCCAGGAGTATCATGTGTGCCAGGTGTATCATGTGTCCCAGTTGTCCCTGGTGTATCACGTGTGCCAGGTGTATCAGGTGTACCATGTGTCCCAGGTGTATCATGTGTCCCAGGGGTATCATGTGTGCCAGGTGTATCATGTGTGCCTGGTGTATCATGTGTCCCAGGAGTCCCAGGTGTATAATGTGTCCCAGGTGTCTCAGGTATATCATGTGTGCCAGGTGTATCATGTGTATCATGTGTGCCAGGTTTATCATGTGTGTCAGGTTTTCATGTGTCCCAGGCGTATCATGTGTGACAGGTGTATCATGTGTCTCAGGTGTCCCAGGTGTATCACGTGTGCCAGGTGTATCAGGTGTACCATGTGTCCCAGGTGTATCATGTGTCCCAGGTGTATCATGTGTCCCAGGTGTATCATGTGTGCCAGGTGTATCAGGTGTCCCAGGTGTATCATGTGTGCCAGGTGTCCCAGGTGTATAATGTGTCCCAGGTGTATCATGTGTCTCAGGTGTATCATGTGTATCAGGTGTATCATGTGTCCCAGGTGTATCATGTGTGCCAGGTGTATCAGGTGTCCCAGGTGTATCATGTGTGCCAGGTGTCCCAGGTGTATAATGTGTCCCAGGTGTATCATGTGTGCCAGGTGTATCATGTGTGCCAGGTGTATCATGTGTCCCAGGTGTATCATGTGTGCCAGGTCTATCATGTGTCCCAGGTGTATCATGTGTGCCAGGTGTCCCAGGTGTATCAGGTGTCCCAGGTGTCCCAGGTGTATCATGTGTGCCAGGTGTATCATGTGTATCATGTGTGCCAGGTTTATCATGTGTGTCAGGTTTCATGTGTCCCAGGCGTATCATGTGTGCCAGGTGTATCATGTGTCTCAGGTGTCCCAGGTGTATCACGTGTGCCAGGTGTATCAGGTGTACCATGTGTCCCAGGTGTATCATGTGTCCCAGGTGTATCATGTGTGCCAGGTGTATCATGTGTCCCAGGTGTATATTGTGTCCCAGGTGTATCTTGTGTCCCAGGTGTATCTTGTGTGCCAGGTGTCCCTGGTGTATCACGTGTCCCAGGTGTACCATGTGTCCCAGGTGTATCATGTGTCCCAGGTGTATCATGTGTGCCAGGTGTGCCAGGTGTCCCTGGTGTATCACGTGTCCCAGGTGTACCATGTGTCCCAGGTGTATCATGTGTCCCAGGTGTATCATGTGTGCCAGGTGTATCATGTGTGCCAGGTGTATCATGTGTCCCAGGTGTATCATGTGTCCCAGGAGTATCATGTGTGCCAGGTGTATCATGTGTCCCAGTTGTCCCTGGTGTATCACGTGTGCCAGGTGTATCAGGTGTACCATGTGTCCCAGGTGTATCATGTGTCCCAGGGGTATCATGTGTGCCAGGTGTATCATGTGTGCCTGGTGTATCATGTGTCCCAGGAGTCCCAGGTGTATAATGTGTCCCAGGTGTCTCAGGTATATCATGTGTGCCAGGTGTATCATGTGTATCATGTGTGCCAGGTTTATCATGTGTGTCAGGTTTTCATGTGTCCCAGGCGTATCATGTGTGACAGGTGTATCATGTGTCTCAGGTGTCCCAGGTGTATCACGTGTGCCAGGTGTATCAGGTGTACCATGTGTCCCAGGTGTATCATGTGTCCCAGGTGTATCATGTGTGCCAGGTGTATCATGTGTCCCAGGTGTATATTGTGTCCCAGGTGTATCTTGTGTCCCAGGTGTATCTTGTGTCCCAGGTGTATCTTGTGTGCCAGGTGTCCCTGGTGTATCACGTGTCCCAGGTGTACCATGTGTCCCAGGTGTATCATGTGTCCCAGGTGTATCATGTGTGCCAGGTGTATCATGTGTCTCAGGTGTCCCAGGTGTATCACGTGTGCCAGGTGTATCAGGTGTACCATGTGTCCCAGGTGTATCATGTGTCCCAGGTGTATCATGTGTGCCAGGTGTATCATGTGTCCCAGGTGTATATTGTGTCCCAGGTGTATCTTGTGTCCCAGGTGTATCTTGTGTGCCAGGTGTCCCTGGTGTATCACGTGTCCCAGGTGTACCATGTGTCCCAGGTGTATCATGTGTCCCAGGTGTATCATGTGTGCCAGGTGTGCCAGGTGTCCCTGGTGTATCACGTGTCCCAGGTGTACCATGTGTCCCAGGTGTATCATGTGTCCCAGGTGTATCATGTGTGCCAGGTGTATCATGTGTGCCAGGTGTATCATGTGTCCCAGGTGTATCATGTGTCCCAGGAGTATCATGTGTGCCAGGTGTATCATGTGTCCCAGTTGTCCCTGGTGTATCACGTGTGCCAGGTGTATCAGGTGTACCATGTGTCCCAGGTGTATCATGTGTCCCAGGGGTATCATGTGTGCCAGGTGTATCATGTGTGCCTGGTGTATCATGTGTCCCAGGAGTCCCAGGTGTATAATGTGTCCCAGGTGTCTCAGGTATATCATGTGTGCCAGGTGTATCATGTGTATCATGTGTGCCAGGTTTATCATGTGTGTCAGGTTTTCATGTGTCCCAGGCGTATCATGTGTGACAGGTGTATCATGTGTCTCAGGTGTCCCAGGTGTATCACGTGTGCCAGGTGTATCAGGTGTACCATGTGTCCCAGGTGTATCATGTGTCCCAGGTGTATCATGTGTCCCAGGTGTATCATGTGTGCCAGGTGTATCAGGTGTCCCAGGTGTATCATGTGTGCCAGGTGTCCCAGGTGTATAATGTGTCCCAGGTGTATCATGTGTCTCAGGTGTATCATGTGTATCAGGTGTATCATGTGTCCCAGGTGTATCATGTGTGCCAGGTGTATCAGGTGTCCCAGGTGTATCATGTGTGCCAGGTGTCCCAGGTGTATAATGTGTCCCAGGTGTATCATGTGTCTCAGGTGTATCATGTGTCCCAGGTGTATCATGTGTATCAGGTGTATCATGTGTCCCAGGTGTATCATGTGTGCCAGGTGTATCATGTGTGCCAGGTATATCATGTGTATCATATGTCCCAGGTGTATCATGTGTGCCAGGTGTCCCAGGTGTATAATGTGTCCCAGGTGTATCATGTGTCTCAGGTGTATCATGTGTCCCAGGTGTATCATGTGTATCAGGTGTATCATGTGTCCCAGGTGTATCATGTGTGCCAGGTGTATCATGTGTGCCAGGTGTCCCAGGTCTATCAGGTGTCCCAGATGTATCATGTGTGCCAGGTGTATCATGTGTGCCAGGTATATCATGCGTATCATGTGTGCCAGGTGTATCATGTGTCCCAGGTGTCCCAGGTGTATCACGTGTGCCAGGTGACCATGTGTCCCAGATGTATCATGTGTCCCAGGTGTATCATGTGTGCCAGGTGTATCATGTGTCCCAGGTGTATCATGTGTCCCAGGCATATCATGTGTGCCAGGTGTATCATGTGTCCCAGTTGTCCCTGGTGTATCACGTGTGCCAGGTGTATCAGGTGTACCAGGTTTATCATGTGTATCAGGTGTATCATGTGTATCAGGTGTATCTTGTGTCCCAGGTGTACCATGTGTCCTAGGTGTACCATGTGTGCCAGGTGTATCATGTGTCCCAGGTGTGTCGTATGTCCCAGGTTTATCATGTGTGCCAGGTGTATCATGTGTGCCAGGTGTATCTTGTGTCCCAGGTGTATCTTGTGTCCCAGGTGTATCTTGTGTCCCAGATGTATCTTGTGTCCAAGGTGTATCATGTGTCCCAGGTGTATCATGTGTGCCAGGTGTATCATGTGTGCCAGGTGTATCATGTGTCCCAGGTGTATCATGTGTGCCAGGTCTATCATGTGTCCCAGGTGTATCATGTGTGCCAGGTGTCCCAGGTGTATCAGGTGTCCCAGGTGTCCCAGGTGTATCATGTGTGCCAGGTGTATCATGTGTATCATGTGTGCCAGGTTTATCATGTGTGTCAGGTTTTCATGTGTCCCAGGCGTATCATGTGTGCCAGGTGTATCATGTGTCTCAGGTGTCCCAGGTGTATCACGTGTGCCAGGTGTATCAGGTGTACCATGTGTCCCAGGTGTATCATGTGTCCCAGGTGTATCATGTGTGCCAGGTGTATCATGTGTCCCAGGTGTATATTGTGTCCCAGGTGTATCTTGTGTCCCAGGTGTATCTTGTGTCCTAGGTTTATCTTGTATCATAGGTGTATATTGTGTCCCAGGTGTATCTTGTGTGCCAGGTAATACATGTGTCCCAGGTGTATCATGTGTATCAGGTGTATCATGTGTCCCAGGTGTATCATGTGTGCCAGGTGTATCAGGTGTCCCAGGTGTATCATGTGTGCCAGGTGTCCCAGGTGTATAATGTGTCCCAGGTGTATCATGTGTCTCAGGTGTAACATGTGTCCCAGGTGTATCATGTGTATCAGGTGTATCATGTGTCCCAGGTGTATCATGTGTGCCAGGTGTATCATGTGTGCCAGGTATATCATGTGTATCATATGTCCCAGGTGTATCATGTGTGCCAGGTGTCCCAGGTGTATAATGTGTCCCAGGTGTATCATGTGTCTCAGGTGTATCATGTGTCCCAGGTGTATCATGTGTATCAGGTGTATCATGTGTCCCAGGTGTATCATGTGTGCCAGGTGTATCATGTGTGCCAGGTGTCCCAGGTCTATCAGGTGTCCCAGGTGTATCATGTGTGCCAGGTGTATCATGTGTGCCAGGTATATCATGCGTATCATGTGTGCCAGGTGTATCATGTGTCCCAGGTGTCTCAGGTGTATCACGTGTGCCATGTGACCATGTGTCCCAGATGTATCATGTGTCCCAGGTGTATCATGTGTGCCAGGTGTATCATGTGTCCCAGGTGTATCATGTGTCCCAGGCATATCATGTGTGCCAGGTGTATCATGTGTCCCAGTTGTCCCTGGTGTATCACGTGTGCCAGGTGTATCAGGTGTACAAGGTTTATCATGTGTATCAGGTGTATCATGTGTATCAGGTGTATCTTGTGTCCCAGGTGTACCATGTGTCCTAGGTGTACCATGTGTGCCAGGTGTATCATGTGTCCCAGGTGTGTCGTATGTCCCAGGTTTATCATGTGTGCCAGGTGTATCATGTGTGCCAGGTGTATCTTGTGTCCCAGGTGTATCTTGTGTCCCAGATGTATCTTGTGTCCAAGGTGTATCATGTGTCCCAGGTTTATCATGTGTGCCAGGTGTATCATGTGTGCCAGGTGTATCAAGTGTCCCAGGTGTATCATGTGTGACAGGTCTATCATGTGTCCCAGGTGTATCATGTGTGCCAGGTGTCCCAGGTGTATCAGGTGTCCCAGGTGTCCCAGGTGTATCATGTGTGCCAGGTGTATCATGTGTGCCAGGTGTATCATGTGTCCCAGGTGTATCATGTGTGCCAGGTCTATCATGTGTCCCAGGTGTATCATGTGTGCCAGGTGTCCCAGGTGTATCAGGTGTCCCAGGTGTCCCAGGTGTATCATGTGTGCCAGGTGTATCATGTGTGCCAGGTGTATCATGTGCTGCATGTGTCCCAGGTGTGTCATGTGTGCCAGGTGTCCCAGGTGTATCATGTGTCCCAGGTGTAGCATGTTTCCCAGGTGTATCTTGTGTCCCAGGTGTTTATGTGGCCCAGGTGTATCAGGTGTATCTTGTGTCCCAGGTGTATCATGTGTGCCAGGTGTAGCATGTGTCCCAGGTGTATCATGTGTCCCAGGTGTATCATGTGTCCCAGCTGTACCATGTGTCTCAGGTGTACCATGTGTCCCAGGTGTATCATGTGTCCCAGGTGTATCATGTGTCCCAGGTGAATCATGTGTCCCAGGTGTATCATGTGTGCCAGGTGTATCATGTGTGCCAGGTGTATCATGTGTGCCAGGTGTATCATGTGTGCCAGGTGTCCCAGGTGTATCAGGTGTCCCAGGTGTATCATGTGTGCCAGGTGTGTCATGTGTGCCAGGTATATCATGTGTATCATGTGTCCCAGGTGTATCATGTGTGCCAGGTGTCCCTGGTGTATCACGTGTCCCAGGTGTACCATGTGTCCCAGGTGTATCATGTGTCCCAGGTGTATCATGTGTGCCAGGTGTATCATGTGTGCCAGGTGTATCATGTGTCCCAGGTGTATCATGTGTCCCAGGTGTCTCAGGTATATCATGTGTGCCAGGTGTATCATGTGTATCATGTGTGCCAGGTTTATCATGTGTGTCAGGTTTTCATGTGTCCCAGGCGTATCATGTGTGACAGGTGTATCATGTGTCTCAGGTGTCCCAGGTGTATCACGTGTGCCAGGTGTATCAGGTGTACCATGTGTCCCAGGTGTATCATGTGTCCCAGGTGTATCATGTGTGCCAGGTGTATCATGTGTCCCAGGTGTATATTGTGTCCCATGTGTATCTTGTGTCCCAGGTGTATCTTGTGTCCTAGGTTTATCTTGTATCATAGGTGTATATTGTGTCCCAGGTGTATCTTGTGTGCCAGGTAATACATGTGTCCCAGGTGTATCATGTGTATCAGGTGTATCATGTGTCCCAGGTGTATCATGTGTGCCAGGTGTATCAGGTGTCCCAGGTGTATCATGTGTGCCAGGTGTCCCAGGTGTATAATGTGTCCCAGGTGTATCATGTGTCTCAGGTGTATCATGTGTCCCAGGTGTATCATGTGTATCAGGTGTATCATGTGTCCCAGGTGTATCATGTGTGCCAGGTGTATCATGTGTGCCAGGTATATCATGTGTATCATATGTCCCAGGTGTATCATGTGTGCCAGGTGTCCCAGGTGTATAATGTGTCCCAGGTGTATCATGTGTCTCAGGTGTATCATGTGTCCCAGGTGTATCATGTGTATCAGGTGTATCATGTGTCCCAGGTGTATCATGTGTGCCAGGTGTATCATGTGTGCCAGGTGTCCCAGGTCTATCAGGTGTCCCAGATGTATCATGTGTGCCAGGTGTATCATGTGTGCCAGGTATATCATGCGTATCATGTGTGCCAGGTGTATCATGTGTCTCAGGTGTCCCAGGTGTATCACGTGTGCCAGGTGACCATGTGTCCCAGATGTATCATGTGTCCCAGGTGTATCATGTGTGCCAGGTGTATCATGTGTCCCAGGTGTATCATGTGTCCCAGGCATATCATGTGTGCCAGGTGTATCATGTGTCCCAGTTGTCCCTGGTGTATCACGTGTGCCAGGTGTATCAGGTGTACCAGGTTTATCATGTGTATCAGGTGTATCATGTGTATCAGGTGTATCTTGTGTCCCAGGTGTACCATGTGTCCTAGGTGTACCATGTGTGCCAGGTGTATCATGTGTCCCAGGTGTGTCGTATGTCCCAGGTTTATCATGTGTGCCAGGTGTATCATGTGTGCCAGGTGTATCTTGTGTCCCAGGTGTATCTTGTGTCCCAGGTGTATCTTGTGTCCCAGATGTATCTTGTGTCCAAGGTGTATCATGTGTCCCAGGTGTATCATGTGTGCCAGGTGTATCATGTGTGCCAGGTGTATCATGTGCATCAGGTGTATCATGTGTGCCAGGTCTATCATGTGTCCCAGGTGTATCATGTGTCCCAGCTGTACCATGTGTCTCAGGTGTACCATGTGTCCCAGGTGTATCATGTGTCCCAGGTGTATCATGTGTCCCAGGTGAATCATGTGTCCCAGGTGTATCATGTGTGCCAGGTGTATCATGTGTGCCAGGTGTCCCAGGTGTATCAGGTGTCCCAGGTGTATCATGTGTGCCAGGTATATCATGTGTGCCAGGTATATCATGTGTATCATGTGTCCCAGGTGTATCATGTGTGCCAGGTGTCCCAGGTGTATCATGTGTCCCAGGTGTGTCATGTGTCCCAGGCGTATCATGTGTGCCAGGTGTTTCATGTGTCCCAGGCGTATCATGTGTGCCTGGTGTATCATGTGTCCCAGGTGTCCCTGGTGTATCACGTGTCCCAGGTGTATCATGTGTCCCAGGTGTATCATGTGTCCCAGGTGTATCATGTGTGCCAGGTGTATCATGTGTGCCAGGTGTATCATGTGTCCCAGGTGTATCATGTGTCCCAGGAGTATCATGTGTGCCAGGTGTATCATGTGTCCCAGTTGTCCCTGGTGTATCACGTGTGCCAGGTGTATCAGGTGTACCATGTGTCCCAGGTGTATCATGTGTCCCAGGTGTATCATGTGTGCCAGGTGTATCATGTGTGCCTGGTGTATCATGTGTCCCAGGAGTCCCTGGTGTATAATGTGTCCCAGGTGTCTCAGGTATATCATGTGTGCCAGGTTTATCATGTGTACCAGGTTTATCATGTGTATCAGGTGTATCATGTGTATCAGGTGTATCTTGTGTCCCAGGTGTACCATGTGTCCTAGGTGTACCATGTGTGCCAGGTGTATCATGTGTCCCAGGTGTGTCGTATGTCCCAGGTTTATCATGTGTGCCAGGTGTATCATGTGTGCCAGGTGTATCTTGTGTCCCAGGTGTATCTTGTGTCCCAGGTGTATCTTGTGTCCCAGATGTATCTTGTGTCCAAGGTGTATCATGTGTCCCAGGTGTATCATGTGTGCCAGGTGTATCATGTGTGCCAGGTGTATCATGTGTCCCAGGTGTATCATGTGTGCCAGGTCTATCATGTGTCCCAGGTGTATCATGTGTGCCAGGTGTCCCAGGTGTATCAGGTGTCCCAGGTGTCCCAGGTGTATCATGTGTGCCAGGTGTATCATGTGTGCCAGGTGTATCATGTGCTGCATGTGTCCCAGGTGTGTCATGTGTGCCAGGTGTCCCAGGTGTATCATGTGTCCCAGGTGTAGCATGTGTCCCAGGTGTATCTTGTGTCCCAGGTGTTTATGTGGCCCAGGTGTATCAGGTGTATCTTGTGTCCCAGGTGTATCATGTGTGCCAGGTGTAGCATGTGTCCCAGGTGTATCATGTGTCCCAGGTGAATCATGTGTCCCAGGTGTATCATGTGTGCCAGGTGTATCATGTGTGCCAGGTGTCCCAGGTGTATCAGGTGTCCCAGGTGTATCATGTGTGCCAGGTGTATCATGTGTGCCAGGTATATCATGTGTATCATGTGTCCCAGGTGTATCATGTGTGCCAGGTGTCCCAGGTGTATCATGTGTCCCAGGTGTGTCATGTGTCCCAGGCGTATCATGTGTGCCAGGTGTTTCATGTGTCCCAGGCGTATCATGTGTGCCTGGTGTATCATGTGTCCCAGGTGTCCCTGGTGTATCACGTGTCCCAGGTGTACCATGTGTCCCAGGTGTATCATGTGTCCCAGGTGTATCATGTGTGCCAGGTGTATCATGTGTGCCAGGTGTATCATGTGTCCCAGGTGTATCATGTGTCCCAGGAGTATCATGTGTGCCAGGTGTATCATGTGTCCCAGTTGTCCCTGGTGTATCACGTGTGCCAGGTGTATCAGGTGTACCATGTGTCCCAGGTGTATCATGTGTCCCAGGTGTATCATGTGTGCCAGGTGTATCATGTGTGCCTGGTGTATCATGTGTCCCAGGAGTCCCAGGTGTATAATGTGTCCCAGGTGTCTCAGGTATATCATGTGTGCCAGGTTTATCATGTGTATCATGTGTGCCAGGTTTATCATGTGTGCCAGGTTTTCATGTGTCCCAGGCGTATCATGTGTGCCAGGTGTATCATGTGTCTCAGGTGTCCCAGGTGTATCACATGTGCCAGGTGTATCAGTTGTACCATGTGTCCCAGGTGTATCATGTGTCCCAGGTGTATCATGTGTGCCAGGTGTATCATGTGTCCCAGGTGTATATTGTGTCCCAGGTGTATCTCGTGTCCCAGGTGTATCTTGTGTCCTAGGTTTATCTTGTATCATAGGTGTATATTGTGTCCCAGGTGTATCTTGTGTGCCAGGTAATACATGTGTCCTAGGTGTATCATGTGTATCAGGTGTATCATGTGTCCCAGGTGTATCATGTGTGCCAGGTGTATCAGGTGTCCCAGGTGTATCATGTGTGCCAGGTGTCCCAGGTGTATAATGTGTCCCAGGTGTATCATGTGTCTCAGGTGTATCATGTGTCCCAGGTGTATCATCTGTATCAGGTGTATCATGTGTCCCAGGTGTATCATGTGTGCCAGGTGTGTCATGTGTGCCAGGTATATCATGTGTATCATATGTCCCAGGTGTATCATGTGTGCCAGGTTTCCCAGGTGTATAATGTGTCCCAGGTGTATCATGTGTCTCAGGTGTATCATGTGTCCCAGGTGTATCATGTGTATCAGGTGTATAATGTGTCCCAGGTGTATCATGTGTGCCAGGTGTATCATGTGTGCCAGGTGTCCCAGGTCTATCAGGTGTCCCAGGTGTATCATGTGTGCCAGGTGTATCATGTGTGCCAGGTATATCATGCGTATCATGTGTGCCAGGTGTATCATGTGTCCCAGGTGTCCCAGGTGTATCACGTGTGCCAGGTGACCATGTGTCCCAGATGTATCATGTGTCCCAGGTGTATCATGTGTGCCAGGTGTATCATGTGTCCCAGGTGTATCATGTGTCCCAGGCATATCATGTGTGCCAGGTGTATCATGTGTCCCAGTTGTCCCTGGTGTATCACGTGTGCCAGGTGTATCAGGTGTACCATGTGTCCCAGGTGTATCATGTGTCCCAGGTGTATCATGTGTGCCAGGTGTATCATGTGTGCCTGGTGTCTCATGTGTCCCAGGTGTCCCAGGTGTATAATGTGTCCCAGGTGTCTCAGGTGTATCATGTGTCCCAGGTGTATCATGTGTATCAGGTGTATCAGGTGTATCTTGTGTCCCAGGTGTCTCAGGTGTATCATGTGTCCCAGGTGTATCATGTGTATCAGGTGTATCAGGTGTATCTTGTGTCCCAGGTGTACCATGTGTCCTAGGTGTACCATGTGTGCCAGGTGTATAATGTGTCCCAGGTTTAACATGTGTCCCAGGTGTATCATGTGTCCCAGACATATCATGTGTGCCAGGTGTATCATGTGTCCCAGGCGTATCATGTGTGCCTGGTGTATCATGTGTCCCAGGTGTCCCTGGTGTATTACGTGTCCCAGGTGTATCAGGTGTACCATGTGTCCCAGGTGTATCATGTGTCCCAGGTGTATCATGTGTGCCAGGTGTATCATGTGTGCCAGGTGTATCATGTGTCCCAGGTGTCCCAGGTGTATAATGTGTCCCAGGTGTATCATGTGTCTCAGGTGTATCATGTGTCCCAGGTTTATCATGTGTATCAGGTGTATCATGTGTATCAGGTGTATCATGTGTCCCAGGTGTCCCTGGTGTATTACGTGTCCCAGGTGTATCAGGTGTACCATGTGTCCCAGGTGTATCATGTGTGCCTGGTGTATCATGTGTGCCAGGTGTATCATGTGTCCCAGGTGTCCCAGGTGTATAATGTGTCCCAGGTGTATCATGTGTCTCAGGTGTATCATGTGTCCCAGGTTTATCATGTGTATCAGGTGTATCATGTGTTTCAGGTGTATCTTGTGTCCCAGGTGTACCATGTGTCCTAGGTGTACCATGTGTGCCAGGTGTATCATGTGTCCCAGGTGTGTCGTATGTCCCAGGTGTATCATGTGTGCCAGGTGTATCATGTGTGCCAGGTGTATCATGTGTCCCAGGTGTATCTTGTGTCCCAGGTGTATCTTGTGTCCCAGATGTATCTTGTGTCCAAGGTGTATCATGTGTCCCAGGTGTATCATGTGTGCCAGGTGTATCATGTGTGCCAGGTGTATCATGTGTCCCAGGTGTATCATGTGTGCCAGGTGTATCATGTGTCCCAGGTGTATCATGTGTGCCAGGTGTCCCAGGTGTATCAGGTGTCCCAGGTGTCCCAGGTGTATCATGTGTGCCAGGTGTATCATGTGTGCCAGGTGTATCATGTGCTGCATGTGTCCCAGGTGTGTCATGTGTGCCAGGTGTCCCAGGTGTATCATGTGTCCCAGGTGTAGCATGTGTGCCAGGTGTAGCATGTGTCCCAGGTGTATCATGTGTCCCAGGTGTATCATGTGTCCCAGGTGTACCATGTGTCTCAGGTGTACCATGTGTCCCAGGTGTATCAGGTGACCCAGGTGTATCATGTGTGCCATGTGTATCTTGTGTCCCAGGTGTATCTTGTGTCCCAGATGTATCTTGTGTCCAAGGTGTATCATGTGTCCCAGGTTTATCATGTGTGCCAGGTGTATCATGTGTGCCAGGTGTATCAAGTGTCCCAGGTGTATCATGTGTGACAGGTCTATCATGTGTCCCAGGTGTATCATGTGTGCCAGGTGTCCCAGGTGTATCAGGTGTCCCAGGTGTCCCAGGGGTATCATGTGTGCCAGGTGTATCATGTGTGCCTGGTGTATCATGTGTCCCAGGAGTCCCAGGTGTATAATGTGTCCCAGGTGTCTCAGGTATATCATGTGTGCCAGGTGTATCATGTGTATCATGTGTGCCAGGTTTATCATGTGTGTCAGGTTTTCATGTGTCCCAGGCGTATCATGTGTGACAGGTGTATCATGTGTCTCAGGTGTCCCAGGTGTATCACGTGTGCCAGGTGTATCAGGTGTACCATGTGTCCCAGGTGTATCATGTGTCCCAGGTGTATCATGTGTGCCAGGTGTATCATGTGTCCCAGGTGTATATTGTGTCCCATGTGTATCTTGTGTCCCAGGTGTATCTTGTGTCCTAGGTTTATCTTGTATCATAGGTGTATATTGTGTCCCAGGTGTATCTTGTGTGCCAGGTAATACATGTGTCCCAGGTGTATCATGTGTATCAGGTGTATCATGTGTCCCAGGTGTATCATGTGTGCCAGGTGTATCAGGTGTCCCAGGTGTATCATGTGTGCCAGGTGTCCCAGGTGTATAATGTGTCCCAGGTGTATCATGTGTCTCAGGTGTATCATGTGTCCCAGGTGTATCATGTGTATCAGGTGTATCATGTGTCCCAGGTGTATCATGTGTGCCAGGTGTATCATGTGTGCCAGGTATATCATGTGTATCATATGTCCCAGGTGTATCATGTGTGCCAGGTGTCCCAGGTGTATAATGTGTCCCAGGTGTATTATGTGTCTCAGGTGTATCATGTGTCCCAGGTGTATCATGTGTATCAGGTGTATCATGTGTCCCAGGTGTATCATGTGTGCCAGGTGTATCATGTGTGCCAGGTGTCCCAGGTCTATCAGGTGTCCCAGATGTATCATGTGTGCCAGGTGTATCATGTGTGCCAGTTATATCATGCGTATCATGTGTGCCAGGTGTATCATGTGTCTCAGGTGTCCCAGGTGTATCACGTGTGCCAGGTGACCATGTGTCCCAGATGTATCATGTGTCCCAGGTGTATCATGTGTGCCAGGTGTATCATGTGTCCCAGGTGTATCATGTGTCCCAGGCATATCATGTGTGCCAGGTGTATCATGTGTCCCAGTTGTCCCTGGTGTATCACGTGTGCCAGGTGTATCAGGTGTACCAGGTTTATCATGTGTATCAGGTGTATCATGTGTATCAGGTGTATCTTGTGTCCCAGGTGTACCATGTGTCCTAGGTGTACCATGTGTGCCAGGTGTATCATGTGTCCCAGGTGTGTCGTATGTCCCAGGTTTATCATGTGTGCCAGGTGTATCATGTGTGCCAGGTGTATCTTGTGTCCCAGGTGTATCTTGTGTCCCAGGTGTATCTTGTGTCCCAGATGTATCTTGTGTCCAAGGTGTATCATGTGTCCCAGGTGTATCATGTGTGCCAGGTGTATCATGTGTGCCAGGTGTATCATGTGTCCCAGGTGTATCATGTGTGCCAGGTCTATCATGTGTCCCAGGTGTATCATGTGTGCCAGGTGTCCCAGGTGTATCAGGTGTCCCAGGTGTCCCAGGTGTATCATGTGTGCCAGGTGTATCATGTGTGCCAGGTGTATCATGTGCTGCATGTGTCCCAGGTGTGTCATGTGTGCCAGGTGTCCCAGGTGTATCATGTGTCCCAGGTGTAGCATGTGTCCCAGGTGTATCTTGTGTCCCAGGTGTTTATGTGGCCCAGGTGTATCAGGTGTATCTTGTGTCCCAGGTGTATCATGTGTGCCAGGTGTAGCATGTGTCCCAGGTGTATCATGTGTCCCAGGTGTATCATGTGTCTCAGCTGTACCATGTGTCTCAGGTGTACCATGTGTCCCAGGTGTATCATGTGTCCCAGGTGTATCATGTGTCCCAGGTGAATCATGTGTCCCAGGTGTATCATGTGTGCCAGGTGTATCATGTGTGCCAGGTGTCCCAGGTGTATCAGGTGTCCCAGGTGTATCATGTGTGCCAGGTGTATCATGTGTGCCAGGTATATCATGTGTATCATGTGTCCCAGGTGTATCATGTGTGCCAGGTGTCCCAGGTGTATCATGTGTCCCAGGTGTGTCATGTGTCCCAGGCGTATCATGTGTGCCAGGTGTTTCATGTGTCCCAGGCGTATCATGTGTGCCTGGTGTATCATGTGTCCCAGGTGTCCCTGGTGTATCACGTGTCCCAGGTGTACCATGTGTCCCAGGTGTATCATGTGTCCCAGGTGTATCATGTGTGCCAGGTGTATCATGTGTGCCAGGTGTATCATGTGTCCCAGGTGTATCATGTGTCCTAGGAGTATCATGTGTGCCAGGTGTATCATGTGTCCCAGTTGTCCCTGGTGTATCACGTGTGCCAGGTGTATCAGGTGTACCATGTGTCCCAGGTGTATCATGTGTCCCAGGTGTATCATGTGTGCCAGGTGTATCATGTGTGCCTGGTGTATCATGTGTCCCAGGAGTCCCAGGTGTATAATGTGTCCCAGGTGTCTCAGGTATATCATGTGTGCCAGGTTTATCATGTGTATCATGTGTGCCAGGTTTATCATGTGTGCCAGGTTTTCATGTGTCCCAGGCGTATCATGTGTGCCAGGTGTATCATGTGTCTCAGGTGTCCCAGGTGTATCACGTGTGCCAGGTGTATCAGTTGTACCATGTGTCCCAGGTGTATCATGTGTCCCAGGTGTATCATGTGTGCCAGGTGTATCATGTGTCCCAGGTGTATATTGTGTCCCAGGTGTATCTCGTGTCCCAGGTGTATCTTGTGTCCTAGGTTTATCTTGTATCATAGGTGTATATTGTGTCCCAGGTGTATCTTGTGTGCCAGGTAATACATGTGTCCCAGGTGTATCATGTGTATCAGGTGTATCATGTGTCCCAGGTGTATCATGTGTGCCAGGTGTATCAGGTGTCCCAGGTGTATCATGTGTGCCAGGTGTCCCAGGTGTATAATGTGTCCCAGGTGTATCATGTGTCTCAGGTGTATCATGTGTCCAAGGTGTATCATCTGTATCAGGTGTATCATGTGTCCCAGGTGTATCATGTGTGCCAGGTGTGTCATGTGTGCCAGGTATATCATGTGTATCATATGTCCCAGGTGTATCATGTGTGCCAGGTTTCCCAGGTGTATAATGTGTCCCAGGTGTATCATGTGTCTCAGGTGTATCATGTGTCCCAGGTGTATCATGTGTATCAGGTGTATCATGTGTCCCAGGTGTATCTTGTGTGCCAGGTGTATCATGTGTGCCAGGTGTCCCAGGTCTATCAGGTGTCCCAGGTGTATCATGTGTGCCAGGTGTATCATGTGTGCCAGGTATATCATGCGTATCATGTGTGCCAGGTGTATCATGTGTCCCAGGTGTCCCAGGTGTATCACGTGTGCCAGGTGACCATGTGTCCCAGATGTATCATGTGTCCCAGGTGTATCATGTGTGCCAGGTGTATCATGTGTCCCAGGTGTATCATGTGTCCCAGGCATATCATGTGTGCCAGGTGTATCATGTGTCCCAGTTGTCCCTGGTGTATCACGTGTGCCAGGTGTATCAGGTGTACCATGTGTCCCAGGTGTATCATGTGTCCCAGGTGTATCATGTGTGCCAGGTGTATCATGTGTGCCTGGTGTCTCATGTGTCCCAGGTGTCCCAGGTGTATAATGTGTCCCAGGTGTCTCAGGTGTATCATGTGTCCCAGGTGTATCATGTGTATCAGGTGTATCAGGTGTATCTTGTGTCCCAGGTGTCTCAGGTGTATCATGTGTCCCAGGTGTATCATGTGTATCAGGTGTATCAGGTGTATCTTGTGTCCCAGGTGTACCATGTGTCCTAGGTGTACCATGTGTGCCAGGTGTATAATGTGTCCCAGGTTTAACATGTGTCCCAGGTGTATCATGTGTCCCAGACATATCATGTGTGCCAGGTGTATCATGTGTCCCAGGCGTATCATGTGTGCCTGGTGTATCATGTGTCCCAGGTGTCCCTGGTGTATTACGTGTCCCAGGTGTATCAGGTGTACCATGTGTCCCAGGTGTATCATGTGTCCCAGGTGTATCATGTGTGCCAGGTGTATCATGTGTGCCAGGTGTATCATGTGTCCCAGGTGTCCCAGGTGTATAATGTGTCCCAGGTGTATCATGTGTCTCAGGTGTATCATGTGTCCCAGGTTTATCATGTGTATCAGGTGTATCATGTGTATCAGGTGTATCATGTGTCCCAGGTGTCCCTGGTGTATTACGTGTCCCAGGTGTATCAGGTGTACCATGTGTCCCAGGTGTATCATGTGTGCCTGGTGTATCATGTGTGCCAGGTGTATCATGTGTCCCAGGTGTCCCAGGTGTATAATGTGTCCCAGGTGTATCATGTGTCTCAGGTGTATCATGTGTCCCAGGTTTATCATGTGTATCAGGTGTATCATGTGTTTCAGGTGTATCTTGTGTCCCAGTTGTACCATGTGTCCTAGGTGTACCATGTGTGCCAGGTGTATCATGTGTCCCAGGTGTGTCGTATGTCCCAGGTGTATCATGTGTGCCAGGTGTATCATGTGTGCCAGGTGTATCATGTGTCCCAGGTGTATCTTGTGTCCCAGGTGTATCTTGTGTCCCAGATGTATCTTGTGTCCAAGGTGTATCATGTGTCCCAGGTGTATCATGTGTGCCAGGTGTATCATGTGTGCCAGGTGTATCATGTGTCCCAGGTGTATCATGTGTGCCAGGTGTATCATGTGTCCCAGGTGTATCATGTGTGCCAGGTGTCCCAGGTGTATCAGGTGTCCCAGGTGTCCCAGGTGTATCATGTGTGCCAGGTGTATCATGTGTGCCAGGTGTATCATGTGCTGCATGTGTCCCAGGTGTGTCATGTGTGCCAGGTGTCCCAGGTGTATCATGTGTCCCAGGTGTAGCATGTGTGCCAGGTGTAGCATGTGTCCCAGGTGTATCATGTGTCCCAGGTGTATCATGTGTCCCAGGTGTACCATGTGTCTCAGGTGTACCATGTGTCCCAGGTGTATCAGGTGACCCAGGTGTATCATGTGTGCCAGGTGTATCATGTGTGCCAGGTATATCATGTGTATCATGTGTCCCAGGTGTATCATGTGTGCCAGGTGTCCCAGGTGTATCATGTGTCCCAGGTGTATCATGTGTCCCAGGCGTATCATGTGTGCCAGGTGTATCATATGTCCCAGGCGTATCATGTGTGCCTGGTGTATCATGTGTCCCAGGTGTCCCTGGTGTATCACGTGTCCCAGGTGTATCAGGTGTACCATGTGTCCCAGGTGTATCATGTGTGCCAGGTGTATCATGTGTGCCAGGTATATCATGCGTATCATGTGTGCCAGGTGTATCATGTGTCCCAGGTGTCCCTGGTGTATCACGTGTCCCAGGTGTATCAGGTGTACCATGTGTCCCAGGTGTATCTTGTGTCCCAGGTGTATCTTGTGTCCTAGGTTTATCTTGTATCATAGGTGTATATTGTGTCCCAGGTGTATCTTGTGTGCCAGGTAATACATGTGTCCCAGGTGTATCATGTGTATCAGGTGTATCATGTGTCCCAGGTGTATCATGTGTGCCAGGTGTATCAGGTGTCCCAGGTGTATCATGTGTGCCAGGTGTCCCAGGTGTATAATGTGTCCCAGGTGTATCATGTGTCTCAGGTGTATCATGTGTCCCAGGTGTATCATCTGTATCAGGTGTATCATGTGTCCCAGGTGTATCATGTGTGCCAGGTGTGTCATGTGTGCCAGGTATATCATGTGTATCATATGTCCCAGGTGTATCATGTGTGCCAGGTTTCCCAGGTGTATAATGTGTCCCAGGTGTATCATGTGTCTCAGGTGTATCATGTGTCCCAGGTGTATCATGTGTATCAGGTGTATCATGTGTCCCAGGTGTATCATGTGTGCCAGGTGTATCATGTGTGCCAGGTGTCCCAGGTCTATCAGGTGTCCCAGGTGTATCATGTGTGCCAGGTGTATCATGTGTGCCAGGTATATCATGCGTATCATGTGTGCCAGGTGTATCATGTGTCCCAGGTGTCCCAGGTGTATCACGTGTGCCAGGTGACCATGTGTCCCAGATGTATCATGTGTCCCAGGTGTATCATGTGTGCCAGGTGTATCATGTGTCCCAGGTGTATCATGTGTCCCAGGCATATCATGTGTGCCAGGTGTATCATGTGTCCCAGTTGTCCCTGGTGTATCACGTGTGCCAGGTGTATCAGGTGTACCATGTGTCCCAGGTGTATCATGTGTCCCAGGTGTATCATGTGTGCCAGGTGTATCATGTGTGCCTGGTGTCTCATGTGTCCCAGGTGTCCCAGGTGTATAATGTGTCCCAGGTGTCTCAGGTGTATCATGTGTCCCAGGTGTATCATGTGTATCAGGTGTATCAGGTGTATCTTGTGTCCCAGGTGTCTCAGGTGTATCATGTGTCCCAGGTGTATCATGTGTATCAGGTGTATCAGGTGTATCTTGTGTCCCAGGTGTACCATGTGTCCTAGGTGTACCATGTGTGCCAGGTGTATAATGTGTCCCAGGTTTAACATGTGTCCCAGGTGTATCATGTGTCCCAGACATATCATGTGTGCCAGGTGTATCATGTGTCCCAGGCGTATCATGTGTGCCTGGTGTATCATGTGTCCCAGGTGTCCCTGGTGTATTACGTGTCCCAGGTGTATCAGGTGTACCATGTGTCCCAGGTGTATCATGTGTCCCAGGTGTATCATGTGTGCCAGGTGTATCATGTGTGCCAGGTGTATCATGTGTCCCAGGTGTCCCAGGTGTATAATGTGTCCCAGGTGTATCATGTGTCTCAGGTGTATCATGTGTCCCAGGTTTATCATGTGTATCAGGTGTATCATGTGTATCAGGTGTATCATGTGTCCCAGGTGTCCCTGGTGTATTACGTGTCCCAGGTGTATCAGGTGTACCATGTGTCCCAGGTGTATCATGTGTGCCTGGTGTATCATGTGTGCCAGGTGTATCATGTGTCCCAGGTGTCCCAGGTGTATAATGTGTCCCAGGTGTATCATGTGTCTCAGGTGTATCATGTGTCCCAGGTTTATCATGTGTATCAGGTGTATCATGTGTTTCAGGTGTATCTTGTGTCCCAGGTGTACCATGTGTCCTAGGTGTACCATGTGTGCCAGGTGTATCATGTGTCCCAGGTGTGTCGTATGTCCCAGGTGTATCATGTGTGCCAGGTGTATCATGTGTGCCAGGTGTATCATGTGTCCCAGGTGTATCTTGTGTCCCAGGTGTATCTTGTGTCCCAGATGTATCTTGTGTCCAAGGTGTATCATGTGTCCCAGGTGTATCATGTGTGCCAGGTGTATCATGTGTGCCAGGTGTATCATGTGTCCCAGGTGTATCATGTGTGCCAGGTGTATCATGTGTCCCAGGTGTATCATGTGTGCCAGGTGTCCCAGGTGTATCAGGTGTCCCAGGTGTCCCAGGTGTATCATGTGTGCCAGGTGTATCATGTGTGCCAGGTGTATCATGTGCTGCATGTGTCCCAGGTGTGTCATGTGTGCCAGGTGTCCCAGGTGTATCATGTGTCCCAGGTGTAGCATGTGTGCCAGGTGTAGCATGTGTCCCAGGTGTATCATGTGTCCCAGGTGTATCATGTGTCCCAGGTGTACCATGTGTCTCAGGTGTACCATGTGTCCCAGGTGTATCAGGTGACCCAGGTGTATATCATGTGTCCCAGGTGTATCATGTGTGCCAGGTTTATCATGTGTGCCAGGTTTTCATGTGTCTCAGGCGTATCATGTGTGCCAGGTGTATCATGTGTCTCAGGTGTCCCAGGTGTATCACGTGTGCCAGGTGTATCAGGTGTACCATGTGTCCCAGGTGTATCATGTGTCCCAGGTGTATCATGTGTGCCAGGTGTATCATGTGTCCCAGGTGTATATTGTGTCCCATGTGTATCTTGTGTCCCAGGTGTATCTTGTGTCCTAGGTTTATCTTGTATCATAGGTGTATATTGTGTCCCAGGTGTATCTTGTGTGCCAGGTAATACATGTGTCCCAGGTGTATCATGTGTATCAGGTGTATCATGTGTCCCAGGTGTATCATGTGTGCCAGGTGTATCAGGTGTCCCAGGTGTATCATGTGTGCCAGGTGTCCCAGGTGTATAATGTGTCCCAGGTGTATCATGTGTCTCAGGTGTATCATGTGTCCCAGGTGTATCATGTGTATCAGGTGTATCATGTGTCCCAGGTGTATCATGTGTGCCAGGTGTATCATGTGTGCCAGGTATATCATGTGTATCATATGTCCCAGGTGTATCATGTGTGCCAGGTGTCCCAGGTGTATAATGTGTCCCAGGTGTATCATGTGTCTCAGGTGTATCATGTGTCCCAGGTGTATCATGTGTATCAGGTGTATCATGTGTCCCAGGTGTATCATGTGTGCCAGGTGTATCATGTGTGCCAGGTGTCCCAGGTCTATCAGGTGTCCCAGATGTATCATGTGTGCCAGGTGTATCATGTGTGCCAGGTATATCATGCGTATCATGTGTGCCAGGTGTATCATGTGTCTCAGGTGTCCCAGGTGTATCACGTGTGCCAGGTGACCATGTGTCCCAGATGTATCATGTGTCCCAGGTGTATCATGTGTGCCAGGTGTATCATGTGTCCCAGGTGTATCATGTGTCCCAGGCATATCATGTGTGCCAGGTGTATCATGTGTCCCAGTTGTCCCTGGTGTATCACGTGTGCCAGGTGTATCAGGTGTACCAGGTTTATCATGTGTATCAGGTGTATCATGTGTATCAGGTGTATCTTGTGTCCCAGGTGTACCATGTGTCCTAGGTGTACCATGTGTGCCAGGTGTATCATGTGTCCCAGGTGTGTCGTATGTCCCAGGTTTATCATGTGTGCCAGGTGTATCATGTGTGCCAGGTGTATCTTGTGTCCCAGGTGTATCTTGTGTCCCAGGTGTATCTTGTGTCCCAGATGTATCTTGTGTCCAAGGTGTATCATGTGTCCCAGGTGTATCATGTGTGCCAGGTGTATCATGTGTGCCAGGTGTATCATGTGCATCAGGTGTATCATGTGTGCCAGGTCTATCATGTGTCCCAGGTGTATCATGTGTCCCAGCTGTACCATGTGTCTCAGGTGTACCATGTGTCCCAGGTGTATCATGTGTCCCAGGTGTATCATGTGTCCCAGGTGAATCATGTGTCCCAGGTGTATCATGTGTGCCAGGTGTATCATGTGTGCCAGGTGTCCCAGGTGTATCAGGTGTCCCAGGTGTATCATGTGTGCCAGGTATATCATGTGTGCCAGGTATATCATGTGTATCATGTGTCCCAGGTGTATCATGTGTGCCAGGTGTCCCAGGTGTATCATGTGTCCCAGGTGTGTCATGTGTCCCAGGCGTATCATGTGTGCCAGGTGTTTCATGTGTCCCAGGCGTATCATGTGTGCCTGGTGTATCATGTGTCCCAGGTGTCCCTGGTGTATCACGTGTCCCAGGTGTACCATGTGTCCCAGGTGTATCATGTGTCCCAGGTGTATCATGTGTGCCAGGTGTATCATGTGTGCCAGGTGTATCATGTGTCCCAGGTGTATCATGTGTCCCAGGAGTATCATGTGTGCCAGGTGTATCATGTGTCCCAGTTGTCCCTGGTGTATCACGTGTGCCAGGTGTATCAGGTGTACCATGTGTCCCAGGTGTATCATGTGTCCCAGGTGTATCATGTGTGCCAGGTGTATCATGTGTGCCTGGTGTATCATGTGTCCCAGGAGTCCCTGGTGTATAATGTGTCCCAGGTGTCTCAGGTATATCATGTGTGCCAGGTTTATCATGTGTACCAGGTTTATCATGTGTATCAGGTGTATCATGTGTATCAGGTGTATCTTGTGTCCCAGGTGTACCATGTGTCCTAGGTGTACCATGTGTGCCAGGTGTATCATGTGTCCCAGGTGTGTCGTATGTCCCAGGTTTATCATGTGTGCCAGGTGTATCATGTGTGCCAGGTGTATCTTGTGTCCCAGGTGTATCTTGTGTCCCAGGTGTATCTTGTGTCCCAGATGTATCTTGTGTCCAAGGTGTATCATGTGTCCCAGGTGTATCATGTGTGCCAGGTGTATCATGTGTGCCAGGTGTATCATGTGTCCCAGGTGTATCATGTGTGCCAGGTCTATCATGTGTCCCAGGTGTATCATGTGTGCCAGGTGTCCCAGGTGTATCAGGTGTCCCAGGTGTCCCAGGTGTATCATGTGTGCCAGGTGTATCATGTGTGCCAGGTGTATCATGTGCTGCATGTGTCCCAGGTGTGTCATGTGTGCCAGGTGTCCCAGGTGTATCATGTGTCCCAGGTGTAGCATGTGTCCCAGGTGTATCTTGTGTCCCAGGTGTTTATGTGGCCCAGGTGTATCAGGTGTATCTTGTGTCCCAGGTGTATCATGTGTGCCAGGTGTAGCATGTGTCCCAGGTGTATCATGTGTCCCAGGTGTATCATGTGTCTCAGCTGTACCATGTGTCTCAGGTGTACCATGTGTCCCAGGTGTATCATGTGTCCCAGGTGTATCATGTGTCCCAGGTGAATCATGTGTCCCAGGTGTATCATGTGTGCCAGGTGTATCATGTGTGCCAGGTGTCCCAGGTGTATCAGGTGTCCCAGGTGTATCATGTGTGCCAGGTGTATCATGTGTGCCAGGTATATCATGTGTATCATGTGTCCCAGGTGTATCATGTGTGCCAGGTGTCCCAGGTGTATCATGTGTCCCAGGTGTGTCATGTGTCCCAGGCGTATCATGTGTGCCAGGTGTTTCATGTGTCCCAGGCGTATCATGTGTGCCTGGTGTATCATGTGTCCCAGGTGTCCCTGGTGTATCACGTGTCCCAGGTGTACCATGTGTCCCAGGTGTATCATGTGTCCCAGGTGTATCATGTGTCCCAGGTGTATCATGTGTGCCAGGTGTATCATGTGTGCCAGGTGTATCATGTGTCCCAGGTGTATCATGTGTCCCAGGAGTATCATGTGTGCCAGGTGTATCATGTGTCCCAGTTGTCCCTGGTGTATCACGTGTGCCAGGTGTATCAGGTGTACCATGTGTCCCAGGTGTATCATGTGTCCCAGGTGTATCATGTGTGCCAGGTGTATCATGTGTGCCTGGTGTATCATGTGTCCCAGGAGTCCCAGGTGTATAATGTGTCCCAGGTGTCTCAGGTATATCATGTGTGCCAGGTTTATCATGTGTATCATGTGTGCCAGGTTTATCATGTGTGCCAGGTTTTCATGTGTCCCAGGCGTATCATGTGTGCCAGGTGTATCATGTGTCTCAGGTGTCCCAGGTGTATCACGTGTGCCAGGTGTATCAGTTGTACCATGTGTCCCAGGTGTATCATGTGTCCCAGGTGTATCATGTGTGCCAGGTGTATCATGTGTCCCAGGTGTATATTGTGTCCCAGGTGTATCTCGTGTCCCAGGTGTATCTTGTGTCCTAGGTTTATCTTGTATCATAGGTGTATATTGTGTCCCAGGTGTATCTTGTGTGCCAGGTAATACATGTGTCCCAGGTGTATCATGTGTATCAGGTGTATCATGTGTCCCAGGTGTATCATGTGTGCCAGGTGTATCAGGTGTCCCAGGTGTATCATGTGTGCCAGGTGTCCCAGGTGTATAATGTGTCCCAGGTGTATCATGTGTCTCAGGTGTATCATGTGTCCCAGGTGTATCATCTGTATCAGGTGTATCATGTGTCCCAGGTGTATCATGTGTGCCAGGTGTGTCATGTGTGCCAGGTATATCATGTGTATCATATGTCCCAGGTGTATCATGTGTGCCAGGTTTCCCAGGTGTATAATGTGTCCCAGGTGTATCATGTGTCTCAGGTGTATCATGTGTCCTAGGTGTATCATGTGTATCAGGTGTATCATGTGTCCCAGGTGTATCATGTGTGCCAGGTGTATCATGTGTGCCAGGTGTCCCAGGTCTATCAGGTGTCCCAGGTGTATCATGTGTGCCAGGTGTATCAGGTGTGCCAGGTATATCATGCGTATCATGTGTGCCAGGTGTATCATGTGTCCCAGGTGTCCCAGGTGTATCACGTGTGCCAGGTGACCATGTGTCCCAGATGTATCATGTGTCCCAGGTGTATCATGTGTGCCAGGTGTATCATGTGTCCCAGGTGTATCATGTGTCCCAGGCATATCATGTGTGCCAGGTGTATCATGTGTCCCAGTTGTCCCTGGTGTATCACGTGTGCCATGTGTATCAGGTGTACCATGTGTCCCAGGTGTATCATGTGTCCCAGGTGTATCATGTGTGCCAGGTGTATCATGTGTGCCTGGTGTCTCATGTGTCCCAGGTGTCCCAGGTGTATAATGTGTCCCAGGTGTCTCAGGTGTATCATGTGTCCCAGGTGTATCATGTGTATCAGGTGTATCAGGTGTATCTTGTGTCCCAGGTGTCTCAGGTGTATCATGTGTCCCAGGTGTATCATGTGTATCAGGTGTATCAGGTGTATCTTGTGTCCCAGGTGTACCATGTGTCCTAGGTGTACCATGTGTGCCAGGTGTATAATGTGTCCCAGGTTTAACATGTGTCCCAGGTGTATCATGTGTCCCAGACATATCATGTGTGCCAGGTGTATCATGTGTCCCAGGCGTATCATGTGTGCCTGGTGTATCATGTGTCCCAGGTGTCCCTGGTGTATTACGTGTCCCAGGTGTATCAGGTGTACCATGTGTCCCAGGTGTATCATGTGTCCCAGGTGTATCATGTGTGCCAGGTGTATCATGTGTGCCAGGTGTATCATGTGTCCCAGGTGTCCCAGGTGTATAATGTGTCCCAGGTGTATCATGTGTCTCAGGTGTATCATGTGTCCCAGGTTTATCATGTGTATCAGGTGTATCATGTGTATCAGGTGTATCATGTGTCCCAGGTGTCCCTGGTGTATTACGTGTCCCAGGTGTATCAGGTGTACCATGTGTCCCAGGTGTATCATGTGTGCCTGGTGTATCATGTGTGCCAGGTGTATCATGTGTCCCAGGTGTCCCAGGTGTATAATGTGTCCCAGGTGTATCATGTGTCTCAGGTGTATCATGTGTCCCAGGTTTATCATGTGTATCAGGTGTATCATGTGTTTCAGGTGTATCTTGTGTCCCAGGTGTACCATGTGTCCTAGGTGTACCATGTGTGCCAGGTGTATCATGTGTCCCAGGTGTGTCGTATGTCCCAGGTGTATCATGTGTGCCAGGTGTATCATGTGTGCCAGGTGTATCATGTGTCCCAGGTGTATCTTGTGTCCCAGGTGTATCTTGTGTCCCAGATGTATCTTGTGTCCAAGGTGTATCATGTGTCCCAGGTGTATCATGTGTGCCAGGTGTATCATGTGTGCCAGGTGTATCATGTGTCCCAGGTGTATCATGTGTGCCAGGTGTATCATGTGTCCCAGGTGTATCATGTGTGCCAGGTGTCCCAGGTGTATCAGGTGTCCCAGGTGTCCCAGGTGTATCATGTGTGCCAGGTGTATCATGTGTGCCAGGTGTATCATGTGCTGCATGTGTCCCAGGTGTGTCATGTGTGCCAGGTGTCCCAGGTGTATCATGTGTCCCAGGTGTAGCATGTGTGCCAGGTGTAGCATGTGTCCCAGGTGTATCATGTGTCCCAGGTGTATCATGTGTCCCAGGTGTACCATGTGTCTCAGGTGTACCATGTGTCCCAGGTGTATCAGGTGACCCAGGTGTATCATGTGTGCCAGGTGTATCATGTGTGCCAGGTATATCATGTGTATCATGTGTCCCAGGTGTATCATGTGTGCCAGGTGTCCCAGGTGTATCATGTGTCCCAGGTGTATCATGTGTCCCAGGCGTATCATGTGTGCCAGGTGTATCATATGTCCCAGGCGTATCATGTGTGCCTGGTGTATCATGTGTCCCAGGTGTCCCTGGTGTATCACGTGTCCCAGGTGTATCAGGTGTACCATGTGTCCCAGGTGTATCATGTGTGCCAGGTGTATCATGTGTGCCAGGTATATCATGCGTATCATGTGTGCCAGGTGTATCATGTGTCCCAGGTGTCCCTGGTGTATCACGTGTCCCAGGTGTATCAGGTGTACCATGTGTCCCAGGTGTATCATGTGTCCCAGGTGTATCATGTGTGCCAGGTGTATCATGTGTGCCTGGTGTATCATGTGTCCCAGGTGTCCCAGGTGTATAATGTGTCCCAGGTGTCTCAGGTGTATCATGTGTCCCAGGTGTATCATGTGTATCAGGTGTATCAGGTGTATCTTGTGTCCCAGGTGTACCATGTGTCCTAGGTGTACCATGTGTGCCAGGTGTATAATGTGTCCCAGGTGTATCATGTGTCCCAGGTTTATCATGTGTCCCAGGCGTATCATGTGTGCCAGGTGTATCATGTGTCCCAGGCGTATCATGTGTGCCTGGTGTATCATGTGTCCCAGGTGTCCCTGGTATATCATGTGTCCCAGGTGTATCAGGTGTACCATGTGTCCCAGGTGTATCATGTATGCCAGGTGTATCAAGTGTGCCAGGTGTATCATGTGTGCCAGGTGTGTCATGTGTCCCAGGTGTCCCAGGTGTATAATGTTTCCCAGGTGTATCATGTGTCTCAGGTTTATCATGTGTCCCAGGTTTATCATGTGTATCAGGTGTATCATGTGTATCAGGTGTATCTTGTGTCCCAGGTGTACCATGTGTCCTAGGTGTACCATGTGTGCCAGGTATATAATGTGTCCCAGGTTTGTCGTATGTCCCAGGTGTATCATGTGTGCCCGGTGTATCTTGTGTCCCAGGTGTATCTTGTGTCCCAGGTGTATCTTGTGTCCCAGATGTATCTTGTGTCCAAGGTGTATCATGTGTCCCAGGTGTATCATGTGTCCCAGGTGTATCATGTGTGCCCGGTATATCATGTGTGCCAGGTGTATCATGTGTCCCAGGTGTATCATGTGTGCCAGGTGAATCATGTGTCCCAGGTGTATCATGTGTGCCAGGTGTATCATGTGTCCCAGGTGTATCATGTGTGCCAGGTTTATCATGTGTGCCAGGTTTTCATGTGTCTCAGGCGTATCATGTGTGCCAGGTGTATCATGTGTCTCAGGTGTCCCAGGTGTATCACGTGTGCCAGGTGTATCAGGTGTACCATGTGTCCCAGGTGTATCATGTGTCCCAGGTGTATCATGTGTGCCAGGTGTATCATGTGTCCCAGGTGTATATTGTGTCCCAGGTGTATATTGTGTCCCAGGTTTATCTTGTGTCCTAGGTGTATCTTGTATCATAGGTGTATATTGTGTCCCAGGTGTATCTTGTGTGCCAGGTATATCATGTGTATCATGTGTCCCAGGTGTATCATGTGTGCCAGGTGTCCCAGGTGTATAATGTGTCCCAGGTGTATCTTGTGTCTCAGGTGTATCATGTGTCCCAGGTGTATCATGTTTATCAGGTGTATCATGTGTGCCAGGTGTCTCATGTGTGCCAGTTTTATCAGGTGTCCCAGGTGTATCATGTGTCCCAGGCGTATCATGTGTGCCTGGTGTATCATGTGTCCCAGGTGTCCCTGGTGTATCACGTGTCCCAGGTGTATCAGGTGTACCATGTGTGCCAGGTGTATCATGTGTGCCAGGTGTATCATGTGTCCCAGGTGTCCCAGGTGTATAATGTGTCCCAGGTGTATCATGTGTCTCAGGTGTATCATGTGTCCCAAGTTTATCATGTGTATCAGGTGTATCATGTGTATCAGGTGTATCTTGTGTCCCAGGTGTATCATGTGTGCCAGGTGTATCATGTGTCCCAGGTGTATCATGTGTGCCAGGTGTCCCAGGTGTATCAGGTGTCCCAGGTGTCCCAGGTGTATCATGTGTGCCAGGTGTATCATGTGTGCCAGGTGTATCATGTGCTGCATGTGTCCCAGGTGTGTCATGTGTGCCAGGTGTCCCAGGTGTATCATGTATCCCAGGTGTAGCATGTGTCCCAGGTGTATCTTGTGTCCCAGGTGTATCATGTGGCCCAGGTGTATCAGGTGTATCATGTGTCCCAGGTGTATATTGTGTCCCAGGTGTATATTGTGTCCCAGGTGTATCTTGTGTCCTAGGTGTATCTTGTATCATAGGTGTATATTGTGTCCCAGGTGTATCTTGTGTGCCAGGTATATCATGTGTATCATGTGTCCCAGGTGTATCATGTGTGCCAGGTGTCCCAGGTGTATAATGTGTCCCAGGTGTGTCATGTGTCTCAGGTGTATCATGTGTCCCAGGTGTATCATGTGTATCAGGTGTATCATGTGTGCCAGGTGTATCATGTGTGCCAGTTTTATCAGGTGTCCCAGGTGTATCATGTGTCCCAGGCGTATCATGTGTGCCTGGTGTATCATGTGTCCCAGGTGTCCCTGGTGTATCACGTGTCCCAGGTGTATCAGGTGTACCATGTGTGCCAGGTGTATCATGTGTGCCAGGTGTATCATGTGTCCCAGGTGTCCCAGGTGTATAATGTGTCCCAGGTGTATCATGTGTCTCAGGTGTATCATGTGTCCCAAGTTTATCATGTGTATCAGGTGTATCATGTGTATCAGGTGTATCTTTTGTCCCAGGTGTATCATGTGTGCCAGGTGTATCATGTGTCCCAGGTGTATCATGTGTGCCAGGTGTCCCAGGTGTATCAGGTGTCCCAGGTGTCCCAGGTGTATCATGTGTGCCAGGTGTATCATGTGTGCCAGGTGTATCATGTGCTGCATGTGTCCCAGGTGTGTGATGTGTGCCAGGTGTCCCAGGTGTTCATGTGTCCCAGGTGTAGCATGTGTCCCAGGTGTATCTTGTGTCCCAGGTGTATCATGTGGCCCAGGTGTATCAGGTATATCTTGTGTCCCAGGTGTATCATGTGTGTCAGGTGTAGCATGTGTCCCAGGTGTATCATGTGTCCCAGGTGTATCATGTGTCCCAGGTGTATCATGTGTCCCAGACATATCATGTGTGCCAGGTGTATCATGTGTCCCAGGCGTATCATGTGTGCCTGGTGTATCATGTGTGCCAGGTGTCCCAGGTGTATCATGTGTGCCAGGTGTATCATGTGTGCCAGGTATATCATGTGTATCATGTGTCCCAGGTGTATCATGTGTCCCAGGTGTACCATGTGTCTCAGGTGTACCATGTGTCCCAGGTGTATCATGTGTCCCAGGTGTATCATGTGTCCCAGGTGAATCATGTGTCCCAGGTGTATCATGTGTGCCAGGTGTATCATGTGTGCCAGGTGTATCATGTGTGCCAGGTGACCCAGGTGTATCAGGTGTCCCAGGTGTATCATGTGTGCCAGGTGTATCATGTGTGCCAGGTATATCATGTGTATCATGTGTCCTAGGTGTATCATGTGTGCCAGGTGTCCCAGGTGTATCATGTGTCCCAGGTGTATCATGTGTCCCAGGCGTATCATGTGTGCCAGGTGTATCATGTGTCCCATGCGTATCATGTGTGCCTGGTGTATCATGTGTCCCAGGTGTCCCTGGTGTATCACGTGTCCCAGGTGTACAATGTGTCCTAGGTGTATCATGTGTATCAGGTGTATCATGTGTCCCAGGTTTATCATGTGTGTCATGTGTATCAGGTGTATCTTGTGTCCCAGGTGTACTATGTGTCCTAGGTGTACCATGTGTCCCAGGTGTCCCTGGTGTATCACGTGTCCCAGGTGTATCAGGTGTACCATGTGTCCCAGGTGTATCATGTGTCCCAGGTGTATCATGTGTGCCAGGTGTATCATGTGTGCCAGGTGTATCATGTGTCCCAGGTGTCCCAGGTGTATAATGTGTCCCAGGTGTATCATGTGTCTCTGGTGTATCATGTGTCCCAGGTTTATCATGTGTATCAGGTGTATCATGTGTATCAGGTGTATCTTGTGTCCCAGGTGTACCATGTGTCCTAGGTGTACCATGTGTGCCAGGTGTATCATGTGTCCCAGGTGTGTCGTATGTCCCAGGTGTATCATGTGTGCCAGGTGTATCATGTGTGCCAGGTGTATCTTGTGTCCCAGGTGTATCTTGTGTCCCAGGTGTATCTTGTGTCCCAGATGTATCTTGTGTCCCAGGTGTATCATGTGTCCCAGGTGTATCATGTGTGCCAGGTGTATCATGTGTGCCAGGTGTATCATGTGTCCCAGGTGTATCATGTGTGCCAGGTGTATCATGTGTCCCAGGTGTATCATGTGTGCCAGGTGTCCCAGGTGTATCAGGTGTCCCAGGTGTCCCAGGTGTATCATGTGTGCCAGGTGTATCATGTGTGCCAGGTGTATCATGTGTCCCAGGTGTCCCTGGTGTATCACGTGTGCCAGGTGTATCAGGTGTACCATGTGTTCCAGGTGTATCATGTGTCCCAGGTGTATCATGTGTGCCAGGTGTATCATGTGTGCCTGGTGTTTCATGTGTCCCAGGTGTATAATGTGTCCCAGGTGTATCATGTGTATCAGGTGTCACAGGTGTATCTTGTGTCCCAGGTGTACCATGTGTCCTAGGTGTACCATGTGTGCCAGGTGTATCATGTGTCCCAGGTTTATCATGTGTCCCAGGTGTATCATGTGTCCCAGGTGTATCATGTGTCCCAGGTGTATCATGTGTGCCAGGTATATCATGTGTGCCAGGTGTATCATGTGTGCCAGGTGTATCATGTGTGCCAGGTGACCCAGGTGTATCAGGTGTCCCAGGTGTATCATGTGTGCCAGGTGTATCATGTGTGCCAGGTATATCATGTGTATCATGTGTCCCAGGTGTATCATGTGTGCCAGGTGTCCCAGGTGTATCATGTGTCCCAGGTTTATCATGTGTCCCAGGCGTATCATGTGTGCCAGGTGTATCATGTGTCCCATGCGTATCATGTGTGCCTGGTGTATCATGTGTCCCAGGTGTCCCTGGTGTATCACGTGTCCCAGGTGTACCATGTGTCCTAGGTGTATCATGTGTATCAGGTGTATCATGTGTCCCAGGTTTATCATGTGTATCAGGTGTATCAGGTGTATCTTGTGTCCCAGGTGTACTATGTGTCCTAGGTGTACCATGTGTCCCAGGTGTCCCTGGTGTATCACGTGTCCCAGGTGTATCAGGTGTACCATGTGTCCCAGGTGTATCATGTGTCCCAGGTGTATCATGTGTGCCAGGTGTATCATGTGTGCCAGGTGTATCATGTGTCCCAGGTGTCCCAGGTGTATAATGTGTCCCAGGTGTATCATGTGTCTCAGGTGTATCATGTGTCCCAGGTTTATCATGTGTATCAGGTGTATCATGTGTATCAGGTGTATCTTGTGTCCCAGGTGTACCATGTGTCCTAGGTGTACCATGTGTGCCAGGTGTATCATGTGTCCCAGGTGTGTCGTATGTCCCAGGTGTATCATGTGTGCCAGGTGTATCATGTGTGCCAGGTGTATCTTGTGTCCCAGGTGTATCTTGTGTCCCAGATGTATCTTGTGTCCCAGGTGTATCATGTGTCCCAGGTGTATCATGTGTGCCAGGTGTATCATGTGTGCCAGGTGTATCATGTGTCCCAGGTGTATCATGTGTGCCAGGTTCTATCATGTGTCCCAGGTGTATCATGTGTGCCAGGTGTCCCAGGTGTCCCAGGTGTATCAGGTGTCCCAGGTGTCCCAGGTGTATCATGTGTGCCAGGTGTATCATGTGTGCCAGGTGTATCATGTGTCCCTGGTGTCCCTGGTGTATCACGTGTGCCAGGTGTATCAGGTGTACCATGTGTTCCAGGTGTATCATGTGTCCCAGGTGTATCATGTGTGCCAGGTGTATCATGTGTGCCTGGTGTTTCATGTGTCCCAGGTGTATAATGTGTCCCAGGTGTATCATGTGTATCAGGTGTATCAGGTGTATCTTGTGTCCCAGGTCTACCATGTGTCCTAGGTGTACCATGTGTGCCAGGTGTATCATGTGTCCCAGGTTTATCATGTGTCCCAGGTGTATCATGTGTCCCAGGTGTATCATGTGTCCCAGGTGTATCATGTGTGCCAGGTGTATCATGTGTGCCAGGTGTATCATGTGTCCCAGGTGTCCCAGGTGTATAATGTGTCCGAGGTGTATCATGTGTCCCAGGTGTCCCAGGTGTATCATGTGTGCCAGGTGTATCATGTGTCCCAGGTGTATCATGTGTGCCAGGTGTCCCAGGTGTATCAGGTGTCCCAGGTGTCCCAGGTGTATCATGTGTGCCAGGTGTATCATGTGTGCCAGGTGTATCATGTGCTGCATGTGTCCCAGGTGTGTCATGTGTGCCAGGTGTACCAGGTGTATCATGTGTCCCAGGTGTAGCATGTGTCCCAGGTGTATCTTGTGTCCCAGGTGTATCATGTGGCCCAGGTGTATCAGGTGTATCATGTGTCCCAGGTGTATATTGTGTCCCAGGTGTATATTGTGTCCCAGGTGTATCTTGTGTCCTAGGTGTATCTTGTATCATAGGTGTATATTGTGTCCCAGGTGTATCTTGTGTGCCAGGTATATCATGTGTATCATGTGTCCCAGGTGTATCATGTGTGCCAGGTGTCCCAGGTGTATAATGTGTCCCAGATGTGTCATGTGTCTCAGGTGTATCATGTGTCCCAGGTGTATCATGTGTATCAGGTGTATCATGTGTGCCAGGTGTATCATGTGTGCCAGTTTTATCATGTGTCCCAGGTGTATCATGTGTCCCAGGCGTATCATGTGTGCCTGGTGTATCATGTGTCCCAGGTGTCCCTGGTGTATCACGTGTCCCAGGTGTATCAGGTGTACCATGTGTGCCAGGTGTATCATGTGTGCCAGGTGTATCATGTGTCCCAGGTGTCCCAGGTGTATAATGTGTCCCAGGTGTATCATGTGTCTCAGGTGTATCATGTGTCCCAAGTTTATCATGTGTATCAGGTGTATCATGTGTATCAGGTGTATCTTTTGTCCCAGGTGTATCATGTGTGCCAGGTGTATCAGGTGTCCCAGGTGTATCATGTGTGCCAGGTGTCCCAGGTGTATCAGGTGTCCCAGGTGTCCCAGGTGTATCATGTGTGCCAGGTGTATCATGTGTGCCAGGTGTATCATGTGCTGCATGTGTCCCAGGTGTGTGATGTGTGCCAGGTGTCCCAGGTGTTCATGTGTCCCAGGTGTAGCATGTGTCCCAGGTGTATCTTGTGTCCCAGGTGTATCATGTGGCCCAGGTGTATCAGGTATATCTTGTGTCCCAGGTGTATCATGTGTGCCAGGTGTAGCATGTGTCCCAGGTGTATCATGTGTCCCAGGTGTATCATGTGTCCCAGGTGTATCATGTGTCCCAGACATATCATGTGTGCCAGGTGTATCATGTGTCCCAGGCGTATCATGTGTGCCTGGTGTATCATGTGTGCCAGGTGTCCCAGGTGTATCATGTGTGCCAGGTGTATCATGTGTGCCAGGTATATCATGTGTATCATGTGTCCCAGGTGTATCATGTGTCCCAGGTGTACCATGTGTCTCAGGTGTACCATGTGTCCCAGGTGTATCATGTGTCCCAGGTGTATCATGTGTCCCAGGTGAATCATGTGTCCCAGGTGTATCATGTGTGCCAGGTGTATCATGTGTGCCAGGTGTATCATGTGTGCCAGGTGACCCAGGTGTATCAGGTGTCCCAGGTGTATCATGTGTGCCAGGTATATCATGTGTGCCAGGTATATCATGTGTATCATGTGTCCTAGGTGTATCATGTGTGCCAGGTGTCCCAGGTGTATCATGTGTCCCAGGTGTATCATGTGTCCCAGGCGTATCATGTGTGCCAGGTGTATCATGTGTCCCATGCGTATCATGTGTGCCTGGTGTATCATGTGTCCCAGGTGTCCCTGGTGTATCACGTGTCCCAGGTGTACAATGTGTCCTAGGTGTATCATGTGTATCAGGTGTATCATGTGTCCCAGGTTTATCATGTGTGTCATGTGTATCAGGTGTATCTTGTGTCCCAGGTGTACTATGTGTCCTAGGTGTACCATGTGTCCCAGGTGTCCCTGGTGTATCACGTGTCCCAGGTGTATCAGGTGTACCATGTGTCCCAGGTGTATCATGTGTCCCAGGTGTATCATGTGTGCCAGGTGTATCATGTGTGCCAGGTGTATCATGTGTCCCAGGTGTCCCAGGTGTATAATGTGTCCCAGGTGTATCATGTGTCTCTGGTGTATCATGTGTCCCAGGTTTATCATGTGTATCAGGTGTATCATGTGTATCAGGTGTATCTTGTGTCCCAGGTGTACCATGTGTCCTAGGTGTACCATGTGTGCCAGGTGTATCATGTGTCCCAGGTGTGTCGTATGTCCCAGGTGTATCATGTGTGCCAGGTGTATCATGTGTGCCAGGTGTATCTTGTGTCCCAGGTGTATCTTGTGTCCCAGGTGTATCTTGTGTCCCAGATGTATCTTGTGTCCCAGGTGTATCATGTGTCCCAGGTGTATCATGTGTGCCAGGTGTATCATGTGTGCCAGGTGTATCATGTGTCCCAGGTGTATCATGTGTGCCAGGTGTATCATGTGTCCCAGGTGTATCATGTGTGCCAGGTGTCCCAGGTGTATCAGGTGTCCCAGGTGTCCCAGGTGTATCATGTGTGCCAGGTGTATCATGTGTGCCAGGTGTATCATGTGTCCCAGGTGTCCCTGGTGTATCACGTGTGCCAGGTGTATCAGGTGTACCATGTTTTCCAGGTGTATCATGTGTCCCAGGTGTATCATGTGTGCCAGGTGTATCATGTGTGCCTGGTGTTTCATGTGTCCCAGGTGTATAATGTGTCCCAGGTGTATCATGTGTATCAGGTGTCACAGGTGTATCTTGTGTCCCAGGTGTACCATGTGTCCTAGGTGTACCATGTGTGCCAGGTGTATCATGTGTCCCAGGTTTATCATGTGTCCCAGGTGTATCATGTGTCCCAGGTGTATCATGTGTCCCAGGTGTATCATGTGTGCCAGGTATATCATGTGTGCCAGGTGTATCATGTGTGCCAGGTGTATCATGTGTGCCAGGTGACCCAGGTGTATCAGGTGTCCCAGGTGTATCATGTGTGCCAGGTGTATCATGTGTGCCAGGTATATCATGTGTATCATGTGTCCCAGGTGTATCATGTGTGCCAGGTGTCCCAGGTGTATCATGTGTCCCAGGTTTATCATGTGTCCCAGGCGTATCATGTGTGCCAGGTGTATCATGTGTCCCATGCGTATCATGTGTGCCTGGTGTATCATGTGTCCCAGGTGTCCCTGGTGTATCACGTGTCCCAGGTGTACCATGTGTCCTAGGTGTATCATGTGTATCAGGTGTATCATGTGTCCCAGGTTTATCATGTGTATCAGGTGTATCAGGTGTATCTTGTGTCCCAGGTGTACTATGTGTCCTAGGTGTACCATGTGTCCCAGGTGTCCCTGGTGTATCACGTGTCCCAGGTGTATCAGGTGTACCATGTGTCCCAGGTGTATCATGTGTCCCAGGTGTATCATGTGTGCCAGGTGTATCATGTGTGCCAGGTGTATCATGTGTCCCAGGTGTCCCAGGTGTATAATGTGTCCCAGGTGTATCATGTGTCTCAGGTGTATCATGTGTCCCAGGTTTATCATGTGTATCAGGTGTATCATGTGTATCAGGTGTATCTTGTGTCCCAGGTGTACCATGTGTCCTAGGTGTACCATGTGTGCCAGGTGTATCATGTGTCCCAGGTGTGTCGTATGTCCCAGGTGTATCATGTGTGCCAGGTGTATCATGTGTGCCAGGTGTATCTTGTGTCCCAGGTGTATCTTGTGTCCCAGATGTATCTTGTGTCCCAGGTGTATCATGTGTCCCAGGTGTATCATGTGTGCCAGGTGTATCATGTGTGCCAGGTGTATCATGTGTCCCAGGTGTATCATGTGTGCCAGGTTCTATCATGTGTCCCAGGTGTATCATGTGTGCCAGGTGTCCCAGGTGTCCCAGGTGTATCAGGTGTCCCAGGTGTCCCAGGTGTATCATGTGTGCCAGGTGTATCATGTGTGCCAGGTGTATCATGTGTCCCTGGTGTCCCTGGTGTATCACGTGTGCCAGGTGTATCAGGTGTACCATGTGTTCCAGGTGTATCATGTGTCCCAGGTGTATCATGTGTGCCAGGTGTATCATGTGTGCCTGGTGTTTCATGTGTCCCAGGTGTATAATGTGTCCCAGGTGTATCATGTGTATCAGGTGTATCAGGTGTATCTTGTGTCCCAGGTCTACCATGTGTCCTAGGTGTACCATGTGTGCCAGGTGTATCATGTGTCCCAGGTTTATCATGTGTCCCAGGTGTATCATGTGTCCCAGGTGTATCATGTGTCCCAGGTGTATCATGTGTGCCAGGTGTATCATGTGTGCCAGGTGTATCATGTGTCCCAGGTGTCCCAGGTGTATAATGTGTCCGAGGTGTATCATGTGTCCCAGGTGTCCCAGGTGTATCATGTGTGCCAGGTGTATCATGTGTCCCAGGTGTATCATGTGTGCCAGGTGTCCCAGGTGTATCAGGTGTCCCAGGTGTCCCAGGTGTATCATGTGTGCCAGGTGTATCATGTGTGCCAGGTGTATCATGTGCTGCATGTGTCCCAGGTGTGTCATGTGTGCCAGGTGTACCAGGTGTATCATGTGTCCCAGGTGTAGCATGTGTCCCAGGTGTATCTTGTGTCCCAGGTGTATCATGTGGCCCAGGTGTATCAGGTGTATCATGTGTCCCAGGTGTATATTGTGTCCCAGGTGTATATTGTGTCCCAGGTGTATCTTGTGTCCTAGGTGTATCTTGTATCATAGGTGTATATTGTGTCCCAGGTGTATCTTGTGTGCCAGGTATATCATGTGTATCATGTGTCCCAGGTGTATCATGTGTGCCAGGTGTCCCAGGTGTATAATGTGTCCCAGATGTGTCATGTGTCTCAGGTGTATCATGTGTCCCAAGTTTATCATGTGTATCAGGTGTATCATGTGTATCAGGTGTATCTTTTGTCCCAGGTGTATCATGTGTGCCAGGTGTATCAGGTGTCCCAGGTGTATCATGTGTGCCAGGTGTCCCAGGTGTATCAGGTGTCCCAGGTGTCCCAGGTGTATCATGTGTGCCAGGTGTATCATGTGTGCCAGGTGTATCATGTGCTGCATGTGTCCCAGGTGTGTGATGTGTGCCAGGTGTCCCAGGTGTTCATGTGTCCCAGGTGTAGCATGTGTCCCAGGTGTATCTTGTGTCCCAGGTGTATCATGTGGCCCAGGTGTATCAGGTATATCTTGTGTCCCAGGTGTATCATGTGTGCCAGGTGTAGCATGTGTCCCAGGTGTATCATGTGTCCCAGGTGTATCATGTGTCCCAGGTGTATCATGTGTCCCAGACATATCATGTGTGCCAGGTGTATCATGTGTCCCAGGCGTATCATGTGTGCCTGGTGTATCATGTGTGCCAGGTGTCCCAGGTGTATCATGTGTGCCAGGTGTATCATGTGTGCCAGGTATATCATGTGTATCATGTGTCCCAGGTGTATCATGTGTCCCAGGTGTACCATGTGTCTCAGGTGTACCATGTGTCCCAGGTGTATCATGTGTCCCAGGTGTATCATGT
Source organism: Salmo salar (assembly GCF_965601325.2). NCBI lineage: Eukaryota > Metazoa > Chordata > Actinopteri > Salmoniformes > Salmonidae > Salmo > Salmo salar. The sequence goes on from NC_138308.1 coordinate 52,163,189, forward strand.
GTCCCAGGTGAATCATGTGTCCCAGGTGTATCATGTGTGCCAGGTGTATCATGTGTGCCAGGTGTATCATGTGTGCCAGGTGACCCAGGTGTATCAGGTGTCCCAGGTGTATCATGTGTGCCAGGTATATCATGTGTGCCAGGTATATCATGTGTATCATGTGTCCTAGGTGTATCATGTGTGCCAGGTGTCCCAGGTGTATCATGTGTCCCAGGTGTATCATGTGTCCCAGGCGTATCATGTGTGCCAGGTGTATCATGTGTCCCATGCGTATCATGTGTGCCTGGTGTATCATGTGTCCCAGGTGTCCCTGGTGTATCACGTGTCCCAGGTGTACAATGTGTCCTAGGTGTATCATGTGTATCAGGTGTATCATGTGTCCCAGGTTCATCATGTGTGTCATGTGTATCAGGTGTATCTTGTGTCCCAGGTGTACTATGTGTCCTAGGTGTACCATGTGTCCCAGGTGTCCCTGGTGTATCACGTGTCCCAGGTGTATCAGGTGTACCATGTGTCCCAGGTGTATCATGTGTCCCAGGTGTATCATGTGTGCCAGGTGTATCATGTGTGCCAGGTGTATCATGTGTCCCAGGTGTCCCAGGTGTATAATGTGTCCCAGGTGTATCATGTGTCTCTGGTGTATCATGTGTCCCAGGTTTATCATGTGTATCAGGTGTATCATGTGTATCAGGTGTATCTTGTGTCCCAGGTGTACCATGTGTCCTAGGTGTACCATGTGTGCCAGGTGTATCATGTGTCCCAGGTGTGTCGTATGTCCCAGGTGTATCATGTGTGCCAGGTGTATCATGTGTGCCAGGTGTATCTTGTGTCCCAGGTGTATCTTGTGTCCCAGGTGTATCTTGTGTCCCAGATGTATCTTGTGTCCCAGGTGTATCATGTGTCCCAGGTTTATCATGTGTGCCAGGTGTATCATGTGTGCCAGGTGTATCATGTGTCCCAGGTGTATCATGTGTGCCAGGTGTATCATGTGTCCCAGGTGTATCATGTGTGCCAGGTGTCCCAGGTGTATCAGGTGTCCCAGGTGTCCCAGGTGTACCATGTGTCCTAGGTGTACCATGTGTGCCAGGTGTATCATGTGTCCCAGGTGTGTCGTATGTCCCAGGTGTATCATGTGTGCCAGGTGTATCATGTGTGCCAGGTGTATCTTGTGTCCCAGGTGTATCTTGTGTCCCAGATGTATCTTGTGTCCCAGGTGTATCATGTGTGCCAGGTGTATCATGTGTCCCAGGTGTATAATGTGTCCCAGGTGTATCATGTGTCTCAGGTGTATCATGTGTCCCAAGTTTATCATGTGTATCAGGTGTATCATGTGTATCAGGTGTATCTTTTGTCCCAGGTGTATCATGTGTGCCAGGTGTATCATGTGTCCCAGGTGTATCATGTGTGCCAGGTGTCCCAGGTGTATCAGGTGTCCCAGGTGTCCCAGGTGTATCATGTGTGCCAGGTGTATCATGTGTGCCAGGTGTATCATGTGCTGCATGTGTCCCAGGTGTGTGATGTGTGCCAGGTGTCCCAGGTGTTCATGTGTCCCAGGTGTAGCATGTGTCCCAGGTGTATCTTGTGTCCCAGGTGTATCATGTGGCCCAGGTGTATCAGGTATATCTTGTGTCCCAGGTGTATCATGTGTGCCAGGTGTAGCATGTGTCCCAGGTGTATCATGTGTCCCAGGTGTATCATGTGTCCCAGGTGTATCATGTGTCCCAGACATATCATGTGTGCCAGGTGTATCATGTGTCCCAGGCGTATCATGTGTGCCTGGTGTATCATGTGTGCCAGGTGTCCCAGGTGTATCATGTGTGCCAGGTGTATCATGTGTGCCAGGTATATCATGTGTATCATGTGTCCCAGGTGTATCATGTGTCCCAGGTGTACCATGTGTCTCAGGTGTACCATGTGTCCCAGGTGTATCATGTGTCCCAGGTGTATCATGTGTCCCAGGTGAATCATGTGTCCCAGGTGTATCATGTGTGCCAGGTGTATCATGTGTGCCAGGTGTATCATGTGTGCCAGGTGACCCAGGTGTATCAGGTGTCCCAGGTGTATCATGTGTGCCAGGTGTATCATGTGTGCCAGGTATATCATGTGTATCATGTGTCCTAGGTGTATCATGTGTGCCAGGTGTCCCAGGTGTATCATGTGTCCCAGGTGTATCATGTGTCCCAGGCGTATCATGTGTGCCAGGTGTATCATGTGTCCCATGCGTATCATGTGTGCCTGGTGTATCATGTGTCCCAGGTGTCCCTGGTGTATCACGTGTCCCAGGTGTACAATGTGTCCTAGGTGTATCATGTGTATCAGGTGTATCATGTGTCCCAGGTTTATCATGTGTGTCATGTGTATCAGGTGTATCCTGTGTCCCAGGTGTACTATGTGTCCTAGGTGTACCATGTGTCCCAGGTGTCCCTGGTGTATCACGTGTCCCAGGTGTATCAGGTGTACCATGTGTCCCAGGTGTATCATGTGTCCCAGGTGTATCATGTGTGCCAGGTGTATCATGTGTGCCAGGTGTATCATGTGTCCCAGGTGTCCCAGGTGTATAATGTGTCCCAGGTGTATCATGTGTCTCTGGTGTATCATGTGTCCCAGGTTTATCATGTGTATCAGGTGTATCATGTGTATCAGGTGTATCTTGTGTCCCAGGTGTACCATGTGTCCTAGGTGTACCATGTGTGCCAGGTGTATCATGTGTCCCAGGTGTGTCGTATGTCCCAGGTGTATCATGTGTGCCAGGTGTATCATGTGTGCCAGGTGTATCTTGTGTCCCAGGTGTATCTTGTGTCCCAGGTGTATCTTGTGTCCCAGATGTATCTTGTGTCCCAGGTGTATCATGTGTCCCAGGTGTATCATGTGTGCCAGGTGTATCATGTGTGCCAGGTGTATCATGTGTCCCAGGTGTCCCAGGTGTATAATGTGTCCCAGGTGTATCATGTGTCTCTGGTGTATCATGTGTCCCAGGTTTATCATGTGTATCAGGTGTATCATGTGTATCAGGTGTATCTTGTGTCCCAGGTGTACCATGTGTCCTAGGTGTACCATGTGTGCCAGGTGTATCATGTGTCCCAGGTGTGTCGTATGTCCCAGGTGTATCATGTGTGCCAGGTGTATCATGTGTGCCAGGTGTATCTTGTGTCCCAGGTGTATCTTGTGTCCCAGGTGTATCTTGTGTCCCAGATGTATCTTGTGTCCCAGGTGTATCATGTGTCCCAGGTGTATCATGTGTGCCAGGTGTATCATGTGTGCCAGGTGTATCATGTGTCCCAGGTGTATCATGTGTGCCAGGTGTATCATGTGTCCCAGCTGTATCATGTGTGCCAGGTGTCCCAGGTGTATCAGGTGTCCCAGGTGTCCCAGGTGTACCATGTGTCCTAGGTGTACCATGTGTGCCAGGTGTATCATGTGTCCCAGGTGTGTCGTATGTCCCAGGTGTATCATGTGTGCCAGGTGTATCATGTGTGCCAGGTGTATCTTGTGTCCCAGGTGTATCTTGTGTCCCAGATGTATCTTGTGTCCCAGGTGTATCATGTGTCCCAGGTGTATCATGTGTGCCAGGTGTCCCAGGTGTCCCAGGTGTATCAGGTGTCCCAGGTGTCCCAGGTGTATCATGTGTGCCAGGTGTATCATGTGTGCCAGGTGTATCATGTGTCCCTGGTGTCCCTGGTGTATCACGTGTGCCAGGTGTATCAGGTGTACCATGTGTTCCAGGTGTATCATGTGTCCCAGGTGTATCATGTGTGCCAGGTGTATCATGTGTGCCTGGTGTTTCATGTGTCCCAGGTGTATAATGTGTCCCAGGTGTATCATGTGTATCAGGTGTATCAGGTGTATCTTGTGTCCCAGGTGTACCATGTGTCCTAGGTGTACCATGTGTGCCAGGTGTATCATGTGTCCCAGGTTTATCATGTGTCCCAGGTGTATCATGTGTCCCAGGTGTATCATGTGTCCCAGGTGTATCATGTGTGCCAGGTGTATCATGTGTGCCAGGTGTATCATGTGTCCCAGGTGTCCCAGGTGTATAATGTGTCCGAGGTGTATCATGTGTCCCAGGTGTCCCAGGTGTATAATGTGTCCCAGGTGTATCATGTGTCTCAGGTGTATCATGTGTCCCAGGTTTATCATGTGTATCAGGAGTATCAGGTGTATCTTGTGTCCCAGGTGTACTATGTGTCCTAGGTGTACCATGTGTGCCAGGTATATCATGTGTCCCAGGTGTGTCGTATGTCCCAGGTGTATCATGTGTGCCAGGTGTATCATGTGTGACCGGTGTATCATGTGTGACCGGTGTATCATGTGTGACCGGTGTATCTTGTGTCCCAGGTGTATCTTGTGTCCCAGGTGTATCTTGTGTCCCAGATGTATCTTGTGTCCAAGGTGTATCATGTGTCCCAGGTGTATCATGTGTGCCAGGTGTATCATGTGTGCCAGGTGTATCATGTGTGCCAGGTGTATCATGTGTCCCAGGTGTATCAGGTGTCCCAGGTGTATCATGTGTTTCAGGTGTATCATGTGTCCCAGGTGTATCATGTGTGCCAGGTATATCATGTGTATCATGTGTCCCAGGTGTATCATGTGTGCCAGGTGTCCCAGGTGTATCATGTGTCCCAGGTGTATCATGTGTCCCAGGCGTATCATGTGTGCCAGGTGTATCATGTGTCCCAGGCGTATCATGTGTGCCTGGTGTCTCATGTGTCCCAGGTGTCCCTGGTGTATCACGTGTCCCAGGTGTATCATGTGTCTCAGGTGTATCATGTGTCCCAGGTTTATCATGTGTATCAGGTGTATCATGTATATCAGGTGTATCTTGTGTCCCAGGTGTACCATGTGTCCTAGGTGTACCATGTGTGCCAGGTGTATCATGTGTCCCAGGTGTGTCGTATGTCCCAGGTGTATCATGTGTGCCAGGTGTATCATGTGTGCCAGGTGTATCTTGTGTCCCAGGTGTATCTTGTGTCCCAGATGTATCTTGTGTCCCAGGTGTATCATGTGTCCCAGGTGTATCATGTGTGCCAGGTGTATCATGTGTCCCAGGTGTATCATGTGTGCCAGGTGTATCATGTGTATCATGTGTGCCAGGTTTATCATGTGTGCCAGGTTTCCATGTGTCCCAGGCGTATCATGTGTGCCAGGTGTATCATGTGTCCCAGGTGTCCCAGGTGTGCCAGGTGTATCAGGTGTACCATGTGTCCCAGGTGTTCCATGTGTCCCAGGTGTACCATGTGTCCTAGGTGTATCATGTGTGCCAGGTGTATCATGTGTCCCAGGTGTATGTTGTGTCCCAGGTGTATCTTGTGTCCCAGATGTATCTTGTGTCCAAGGTTTATCATGTGTCCCAGGTGTATCATGTGTGCCAGGTGTATCATGTGTGCCAGGTGTATCATGTGTCCCAGGTGTCCCTGGTGTATCACGTGTGCCAGGTGTATCAGGTGTACCATGTGTTCCAGGTGTATCATGTGTCCCAGGTGTATCATGTGTGCCAGGTGTATCATGTGTGCCTGGTGTTTCATGTGTCCCAGGTGTATAATGTGTCCCAGGTGTATCATGTGTATCAGGTGTCACAGGTGTATCTTGTGTCCCAGGTGTACCATGTGTCCTAGGTGTACCATGTGTGCCAGGTGTATCATGTGTCCCAGGTTTATCATGTGTCCCAGGTGTATCATGTGTCCCAGGTGTATCATGTGTCCCAGGTGTATCATGTGTGCCAGGTGTATCATGTGTGCCAGGTGTATCATGTGTGCCAGGTGTATCATGTGTGCCAGGTGACCCAGGTGTATCAGGTGTCCCAGGTGTATCATGTGTGCCAGGTGTATCATGTGTGCCAGGTAAATCATGTGTATCATGTGTCCCAGGTGTATCATGTGTGCCAGGTGTCCCAGGTGTATCATGTGTCTCAGGTTTATCATGTGTCCCAGGCGTATCATTTGTGCCAGGTGTATCATGTGTCCCATGCGTATCATGTGTGCCTGGTGTATCATGTGTCCCAGGTGTCCCTGGTGTATCACGTGTCCCAGGTGTACCATGTGTCCTAGGTGTATCATGTGTATCAGGTGTATCATGTGTCCCAGGTTTATCATGTGTATCAGGTGTATCAGGTGTATCTTGTGTCCCAGGTGTACTATGTGTCCTAGGTGTACCATGTGTCCCAGGTGTCCCTGGTGTATCACGTGTCCCAGGTGTATCAGGTGTCCCAGGTGTGTCGTATGTCCCAGGTGTATCATGTGTGCCAGGTGTATCATGTGTGCCAGGTGTATCTTGTGTCCCAGGTGTATCTTGTGTCCCAGATGTATCTTGTGTCCCAGGTGTATCATGTGTCCCAGGTGTATCATGTGTGCCAGGTGTATCATGTGTGCCAGGTGTATCATGTGTCCCAGGTGTATCATGTGTGCCAGGTGTATCATGTGTCCCAGGTGTATCATGTGTGCCAGGTGTCCCAGGTGTCCCAGGTGTATCAGGTGTCCCAGGTGTCCCAGGTGTATCATGTGTGCCAGGTGTATCATGTGTGCCAGGTGTATCATGTGTCCCTGGTGTCCCAGGTGTATCATGTGTGCCAGGTGTATCATGTGTGCCTGGTGTTTCATGTGTCCCAGGTGTATAATGTGTCCCAGGTGTATCATGTGTATCAGGTGTATCAGGTGTATCTTGTGTCCCAGGTGTACCATGTGTCCTAGGTGTACCATGTGTGCCAGGTGTATCATGTGTCCCAGGTTTATCATGTGTCCCAGGTGTATCATGTGTCCCAGGTGTATCATGTGTCCCAGGTGTATCATGTGTGCCAGGTGTATCATGTGTGCCAGGTGTATCATGTGTCCCAGGTGTCCCAGGTGTATAATGTGTCCGAGGTGTATCATGTGTCCCAGGTGTCCCAGGTGTATAATGTGTCCCAGGTGTATCATGTGTCTCAGGTGTATCATGTGTCCCAGGTTTATCATGTGTATCAGGAGTATCAGGTGTATCTTGTGTCCCAGGTGTACTATGTGTCCTAGGTGTACCATGTGTGCCAGGTATATCATGTGTCCCAGGTGTGTCGTATGTCCCAGGTGTATCATGTGTGCCAGGTGTATCATGTGTGACCGGTGTATCATGTGTGACCGGTGTATCATGTGTGCCAGGTGTATCATGTGTGCCAGGTGTATCATGTGTCCCAGGTGTTACATGTGTCCCAGGTGTATCATGTATGCCAGGTGTATCATGTGTCCCAGGTGTATCATGTGTGCCAGGTGTATCATGTGTATCATGTGTGCCAGGTTTATCATGTGTCCCAGGTGTATCAGGTGTCCCAGGTGTATCATGTGTGCCAGGTGTATCATGTGTGCCAGGTGTATCATGTGTCCCAGGTGTTACATGTGTCCCAGGTGTATCATGTATGCCAGGTGTATCATGTGTCCCAGGTGTATCATGTGTGCCAGGTGTATCATGTGTATCATGTGTGCCAGGTTTATCATGTGTGCCAGGTTTATCATGTGTCCCAGGCGTATCATGTGTGCCAGGTGTATCATGTGTCCCAGGTGTATCACGTGTGCCATGTGTATCAGGTGTACCATGTGTCCCAGGTGTATCATGTGTCCCAGGTGTATCATGTGTGCCAGGTGTATCATGTGTCCCAGGTGTATATTGTGTCCCAGGTGTATCTTGTGTGCCAGGTATATCATGTGTATCATGTGTCCCAGGTGTATCATGTGTGCCAGGTGTCCCAGGTGTATAATGTGTCCCAGGTGTATCATGTGTCCCAGGTGTATCATGTGTATCAGGTGTATCATGTGTCCCAGGTGTATCATGTGTGCCAGGTGTATCATGTGTGCCAGGTATATCATGTGTATCATATGTCCCAGGTGTATCATGTGTGCCAGGTGTCCCAGGTGTATAATGTGTCCCAGGTGTATCATCTGTCTCAGGTGTATCATGTGTCCCAGGTGTATCATGTGTGCCAGGTGTATCATGTGTATCATGTGTGCCAGGTTCATCATGTGTGCCAGGTTTATCATGTGTCCCAGGCGTATCATGTGTGCCAGGTGTATCATGTGTCCCAGGTGTATCACGTGTGCCATGTGTATCAGGTGTACCATGTGTCCCAGGTGTATCATGTGTCCCAGGTGTATCATGTGTGCCAGGTGTATCATGTGTCCCAGGTGTATATTGTGTCCCAGGTGTATCTTGTGTGCCAGGTATATCATGTGTATCATGTGTCCCAGGTGTATCATGTGTGCCAGGTGTCCCAGGTGTATAATGTGTCCCAGGTGTATCATGTGTCCCAGGTGTATCATGTGTATCAGGTGTATCATGTGTCCCAGGTGTATCATGTGTGCCAGGTGTATCATGTGTGCCAGGTATATCATGTGTATCATATGTCCCAGGTGTATCATGTGTGCCAGGTGTCCCAGGTGTATAATGTGTCCCAGGTGTATCATCTGTCTCAGGTGTATCATGTGTCCCAGGTGTAACATGTGTGCCAGGTGTATCATGTGTGCCAGGTATATCATGTGTAACATATGTCCCAGGTGTATCATGTGTGCCAGGTGTCCCAGGTGTATAATGTGTCCCAGGTGTATCATGTGTCTCAGGTGTATCATGTGTCCCAGGTGTATCATGTGTATCAGGTGTATCATGTGTCCCAGGTGTATCATGTGTGCCAGGTGTATCATGTGTGCCAGGTATATCATGCGTATCATGTGTGCCAGGTGTATCATGTGTCCCAGGTGTCCCAGGTGTATCACGTGTCCCAGGTGTATCATGTGTGCCAGGTGTATCATGTGTCCCAGGTGTATCATGTGTCCCAGGTGTATATTGTGTCCCAGGTGTATCTTGTGTCCTAGGTGTATCTTGTGTCCTAGGTGTATCGTGTGTCCTAGGTGTATCTTGTGTCCTAGGTGTATCGTGTTTCCCAGGTGTATCTTGTGTCCCAGGTGAATATTGTGTCCTAGGTGTATCGTGTGTGCCAGGTGTATCTTGTGTCCCAGGTGTATCTTGTGTCCCAGGTGTACCGAGGTTTTACTGCACACCTCAGTCAGATCAGTAGTTATTGTGGATCAAAACATAGCCAGCTCTGTTATTTATGCTCTCTGTTGATCTCCTGTCTGTCCGTCCGTCCGTCTTCCCACACCGTACAGGAGAGAAGGTAATGCAGGATGACGTCTTCACCTGTGACCTGTTCCGTTTCCTCCAGCTGCTCTGTGAAGGTCACAACTCAGGTGAGCGGTACTGTCGTTTAGCCCAAGTCACACGAGACTTCCTGTCTGGCTCACCAGACTACTGTGAGCCAGAATCTGTGAGCCCCCCCCCCCCCCCCACTAGTCAATACCCAGAATCCATCTCCTCTCTGTTTCCTAGTTGTTTCCCCCAGTTGTACTTAGAATCTTACGTTGTCTGTGCGTTGTTACTCTACCAATTTTCCACCTCGATGTTGAAAGACTTTCAGAATTACTTGAGAACACAGACAGGGAACAACACTACAGTCAACGTCATCATCTCTACCGTGGACTACCTTCTTAGAGTTCAGGTGAGCTCACCTTTACAGTCTTCTTCGGGTTATATTGTTACGCCGCTTAAACTCTTGCTAAATAGAACAATCATACTGTTGCTAACCACTTGCCTATGTGTCTATTCTCGACACAGGAATCAATCAGTGATTTCTACTGGTACTATTCGGGAAAGGACGTCATTGATGAACAAGGACAGAGAAATTTCTCCAAGGCAATTAACGTCGCGAAACAGGTCTTCAATACACTCACAGAGTACATACAGGTACTGTTGATCCCAGGGCTATCCTTATTCTCCCTTGATATAGTAAAGTAAATGTTTTAACAGGCAGACTTTATGTACCATGATTTGTTGTTGTTTTTTTGTGTTGTAGGGACCGTGTACTGGGAACCAGCAGAGTTTAGCTCACAGCCGTCTGTGGGACGCTGTCGTTGGCTTCCTCCATGTCTTCGCTCACATGCAGATGAAGCTATCACAGGTCAGTAGCATTGAATTACTATGTAGTAGCAGTAGTAGTAGTAGTAGTAGTAGTAGTAGTATTAGTAGTATTAGTAGTAGTAGCAGTAGTAGCAGTAGTAACAGTAGTAGTAGTAGTAGTAGTAGCAGTAGTAGTAGTAGCAGTAGTAGTAGTAGTAGTAGTAGTAGTAGCAGTAGTAGTAGTAGTAGTAGTAGCAGTAGTAGTAGCAGTAGTAGTAGTAGCAGTAGTAGTAGTAGTAGTAGTAGTAGCAGTAGTAGTAGTAGTAGTGGTAGTAGTAGTGGTGGTAGTGGTAGTGGTAGCAGTAGTAGTAGTAGTGGTGGTAGTGGTAGTGGTGTTAGTAGTATTAGTAGCAGCAGTAGTAGTAGTACCAGTTGTAGCAGTAGTAGTACCAGTAGTAGTAGTACCAGTAGTAGTAGTACCAGTTGTAGTAGTAGTAGTAGTAGTAGTAGTACCAGTAGTAGTTGTACCAGTTGTAGTAGTAGTAGTAGTAGTACCAGTAGCAGTAGTACCAGTTGTGGTAGTAGTAGTAGTAGTACCAGTAGTAGTAGTAGTAGTACCAGTAGTAGTTGTACCAGTTGTTGTAGTAGTAACAGTAGTAGTAGTACCAGTTGTGGTGGTAGTAGTAGTAGTAGTACCAGTTGTAGCAGTAGTAGTAGTACCAGTAGTAGTAGTATCAGTTGTAGTAGTACCAGTAGTATTAGTGGTAATAGTAGTACCAGTAGTAGTGGTGGTAATAGTAGTACCAGTAGTAGTAGTACCAGTAGTAGTAGTAGTAGTAGTACCAGTAGTAGTAGTAACAGTAGTAGTAGTAGTACCAGTAGTATTAGTGGTAATAGTAGTACCGGTAGTAGTACCAGTAGTAGTAGTACCAGTTGTAGTAGTAGTACCAGTAATAGTAGTACCTGTAGTACCAGTTGTAGTAGTAGTACCAGTTGTAGTTGTACCAGTTGTTGTAGTAGTAGTAGTAGTACCAGTAGTAGTAGTACCAGTTGTAGCAGTAGTAGTAGTAGTAGTAGTAGTAGTATCAGTTGTAGTAGTAGTAGTATCAGTAGTAGTAGTACCAGTAGTAGTAGTACCAGTTGTAGTAGTAGTACCAGTAGTAGTAGTACCAGTAGTAGTTGTACCAGTAGTAGTAGTAGTAGTAGTACCAGTAGTAGTAGTACCAGTTGTAGTAGTAGTAGTAGTAGTGGTACCAGTAGTTGTAGTAGTAGTAGTACCAGTTGTAGTAGTAGTACCAGTTGTAGTAGTACCAGTTGTAGTTGTTGTAGTAGTAGTAGTAGTAGTAGTAGTAGTAGTAGTACCAGTAGTAGTAGTACCAGTAGTAGTAGTACCAGTTGTAGTAGTAGTAGTAGTAGTACCAGTTGTAGTAGTAGTAGTAGTGGTAGTACCAGTAGTAGTAGTAGTACCAGTAGTACCAGTTGTAGTAGTAGTACCAGTAGTAGTAGTACCAGTTGTAGTAGTACCAGTAGTAGTTGTACCAGTTGTAGTAGTAGTAGTAGTACCAGTAGTAGTAGTACCAGTAGTAGTAGTACCAGTTGTAGTAGTACCAGTAGAAACAAGAGCATCTACCGCCAACAGGGTTTCTGAAACAAGAGCATCTACCGCCAACAGGGTTTCTGAAACAAGAGCATTTACCACCAACAGGGTTTCAAAAACAAGAGCATTTTCCGCCAACAGGGTTTCTGAAACAAGAGCATTTACCGCCAACAGGGTTTCTGAAACAAGAGCATTTACCGCCAACAGGGTTTCTGAAACAAGAGCATTTACCGCCAACAGGGTTTCTGAAACAAGAGCATTTACCGCCAACAGGGTTTCTGAAACAAGAGCATTTACCGCCAACAGGGTTTCTGAAACAAGAGCATTTACCGCCAACAGGGTTTCTGAAACAAGAGCATTTACCGCCAACAGGGTTTCTGAAACAAGAGCATCTACCGCCAACAGGGTTTCTGTAACAAGAGCATTTCCCGCCAACATGGTTTCTGGAACAAGAGCATTTACCGCCAACAGGCACAACACACAAAAAAAGAGTGCAAGCCTTTATCGTTAACGTTTCTACAGAAATGTTTGGTGATTGAACTAGGAATGCCTTGAAGATCGACCGGTTGGCGACCACTGCAGTAGGAGCAGTAGTATTAGTTTTAGTAGTAGTAGTTATCGTGTCTTTGGGGTACCATTAAACTGAAGACATGTTTATCAATTAACTCCCTGTAATTATTATCACGCGATTAAACTGATTAATCGTTTAATTGTAATTAACTAGGAGATTGGGGCACCAAGGAGAATATTCAGATTACAAAGCTATAATTTTCCTAATATAACTTTCCTGTATTATAATATTCTATTCTATTATAGTATAGGCCGATTATCTTCTGGTTTAAATGGTGTATTTTACCTCGAGTCCAGTCTCATTCCAAACGTCGTAAATTGTTGTATCTGCACGAACCCAGTCTTTACTAAAATCATCCATACATCAATTGTCTTAAAATCATTTATTTACTACACTAAGTAATTAACAGAAAACATACAAACAGTAATTATCGTCACAAAGGATTGGTATAGTAATGTGCCCTAATGGCTAACAGGCATGGCTGGTCTGTTAGACAATGGGTCATAAACGGTCAGCTGAGAAGGTACACAGAGTTCATTAATATTAACAATTGACAATTGAAGGCTCGCTCATTCGGGAACAATTGCAATCAATATATATTTACGCTCATGTGTCGTCGGAATCCTTGTTCGAGCGTCGTTCTCTCGGTTAGGATGGATCTTTCAAAGCGACATTCATTAATGTCGTTATAGCCTTCGCGTTCGATGATATAATTTACTTAGCTGCAGACTAATAATTAATATCAAAGACTTGTTCTTATTCTGTCGGTATCAATAGTCTAAAAGTTAACCACGTGGTATGGTTCACTTTCAGTAGAGGAATTGGATGGTAAAACCTATTGGCCATGGAGTGGAGGCCTGGTCTAAAGAAATGTAAATCAGGGTGGGTTTTATAGTGACCCTTGAACAGGCTTGTCAAATGACGCCTGGTCCTGTCTGTGTCCCTTGGGGGGCGTGCCGATGGCTGAGTGAAGCTTGGTACAGAAATCCAATTCCATCACATTAACATCAGTACATAGCATCTCAATGTATTACAAATAGCTTTATCCTTATTAATACATTTTATACAACCATTATGATGCAAGTCTCAAGCTGAGGCTATTATATAAACAGTTTTATGGTAATATATTGTCTCTTCTGAGTATCACAAAATTGTACCAAGCGGACCAGTTCGTAGCTGGATTCTTCACCAATCTTCCATACCTTCTCCAGAACACAAATGTCGCTTGGCTCCCCAATTCTGTGAGTTGGAAGAATATCCTGTGTCTCTCTATGGGCCATGTGGCCAGAGATTCTCCTCTTAGAGTTTTTACAACCCTTTCACACAGGGCCTGGGTTGGGGGGAAGGTAGGTTGGGGGATGGTATAAAGGGGAGGGTTGTCAACTGTCCTCCCTGTACCAAAAGAGGCCAACGTCATGACATAGTAGTAGTAGTAGTAGCAGTAGTATTAGTTGTAGCATTAGTAGTAGTAGTAGCAGTAGTAGTAGTAGTAGTAGTAGCATTAGTAGTAGTAGTAGTAGTAGTAGCATTAGTAGTAGTAGTTGTGATAGTAGTAGTAGTAGTAGTATTAGTAGTAGTAGTTGTGATAGTAGTAGTAGTTTTCTTGATGTTCTGAACAGTTTTCTAAGTGGATGTTGTTGTCCTTCCTTCAGGACTCGAGCCAGATAGAGTTGTTGAAAGAGTTGATGGATCTGCAGAAAGACATGGTTGTGATGCTGCTGTCCATGCTGGAAGGCAACGTGGTCAACGGAACCATCGGGAAGCAGATGGTAGACATGTTAGTAGAGTCCTCCAACAACGTGGAGATGATCCTCAAGTTCTTCGACATGTTCCTTAAACTCAAAGACCTGACGTCGTCCGACGCCTTCAAGGTACTTTTAATGTACTTTTAATGTACTTTTCAAATACTTTAAAGGTACTTTTAAGGTACTTTTAATGTACTTTTAAGGTACTATTAATGTACTTTTAATGTACTTTCAATGTACGTTGAGTGTCTTGATTAGTGTCTTTGAAATCCAGTGAAATGTTTTATTATTCTTATAAAGGAGTACGACCCGGATGGTAAAGGGGTCATCTCCAAGAGAGACTTCCACAAAGCCATGGAGAGCCACAAGCACTATACCCAGTCTGAGACGGAGTTCCTGCTCTCCTGTGCCGAGCCTGATGAGAATGAGCTATTGGACTACGAGGAGTTTGTGGAGCGTTTCCACGAACCGGCCAAAGACATCGGCTTCAACGTGGCCGTCCTTCTGACCAACCTGTCGGAACACATGCCCCACGACACACGCCTGCAGACCTTCCTGGAGCTGGCTGAGAGTGTGCTGAATTACTTCCAGCCGTACCTGGGCCGTATCGAGATCATGGGCAGTGCCAAGCGCATCGAGAGAGTCTACTTCGAGATCAGTGAGTCCAGTCGTACTCAGTGGGAGAAGCCTCAGGTCAAAGAGTCCAAACGCCAGTTCATCTTCGACGTAGTCAACGAGGGCGGGGAGAAAGAGAAGATGGAGCTGTTCGTTAACTTCTGCGAGGACACCATCTTTGAGATGCAGCTGGCCGCCCAGATGTCCGACATCGGGGAACGGTCGGCCGTGAAGGAGGAGAGCGAGAAAGAGAAACCGGAAGAGGAGAGCCCTGAGATGGGCTTCTTCTCTGTGACCACGGTCCGGACCGCCCTGATGGCTCTACGCTACAACGTCATGTTCCTGATGAATGTAAATGTATTTAATTTGACAATATCAAAAGTATATATATATATATATATATATATATATATATATACAGCCAGTATATCCATTTAAAGACTACCAAGGACTTCTTTCCTCTACAGGTTCTGTCCATGAAGAGTCTGAAGAAGCAGATAAAGAGGATGAAAAAGATGACAGTGAAGGACATGGTGATGACGCTGGTCTCCTTCTATTGGTCCGTCATCATGGGCCTGTTCCACTTTACCTTCAGCGTCTCCAGAGGGTTCTGCAGAATCATGTACAACACCTTCCTAGGAGGCAGTCTGGTGGAGGGAGCCAAGACTATGAAGGTGAGAATCGCTTTTAGTGTCTGTGTCATTTCTTGTGTTGGTGTGTATTAGCTGGGGTGGTGTATATTAGCTGGTGTGGTGTGTATTAGCTGGTGTGGTGTATATTATCTGGGGTGGTGTCTTATTAGCTGGTGTGGTGTATATTAGCTGGCGTGGTGTGTATTAGCTGGTGTGGTGTATATTCGCTGGCGTGGTGTGTATTAGCTGGTGTGGTGTATATTAGCTGGTGTGGTGTATATTAGATGGTGTATATTAGCTGGTGTGGTGTATATTAGCTTGTGTGGTGTATATTAGATGGTGTATATTAGCTGGTGTGGTGTATATTAGCTGGTGTGGTGTACATTAGCTGGTGTATATTAGCTGGTGTGGTGTGTATTAGCTGGTGTGGTGTATATTAGCTGGTGTGGTGTGTATTAGCTTGTGTATATTAGCTGGCGTGGTGTATATTAGCTGGCGTGGTGTATATTAGCTGGTGTGGTGTATATTAGCTGGTGTATATTAGCTGGTGTATTGTATATTAGCTGGTGTGGTGTGTATTAGATGGTGTGGTGTATATTAGCTGCTGTGGTGTATATTAGCTGGTGTGGTGTATATTAGCTGGTGTATATTAGCTGGTGTGGTGTGTATTAGCTGGTGTGGTGTATATTAGCTGGTGTGGTGTGTATTAGCTGGTGTGGTGTGTATTAGCTGGTGTGGTGTGTATTAGCTGGTGTGGTGTGTATTAGCTGGTGTGGTGTATATTAGCTGGTGTGGTGTATATTAGCTGGTGTGGTGTATATTAGCTGGTTTGGTGTATATTAGCTGGTGTGGTGTGTATTAGCAAAGTGGTGTGTATTAGCTGGTGTGGTGTGTATTAGCTGGTGTGGTGTATATTAGATGGTATGGTGTGTATTAGCTGGTGTGGTGTATATTAGCTGGTGTGGTGTATATTAGCTGGTGTGGTGTGTATTAGCTGGTGTGGTGTGTATTAGCTGGTGTGGTGTATATTAGATGGTATGGTGTATATTAGCTGTGTGGTGTATATTAGCTGGTGTGGTGTATATTAGCTGGTGTGGTGTATATTAGCTGGTGTGGTGTACATTAGCTGGTGTATATTAGCTGGTGTGGTGTGTATTAGCTGGTGTGGTGTATATTAGCTGGTGTGGTGTGTATTAGCTTGTGTATATTAGCTGGCGTGGTGTATATTAGCTGGCGTGGTGTATATTAGCTGGTGTGGTGTATATTAGCTGGTGTATATTAGCTGGTGTATTGTATATTAGCTGGTGTGGTGTGTATTAGATGGTGTGGTGTATATTAGCTGCTGTGGTGTATATTAGCTGGTGTGGTGTATATTAGCTGGTGTATATTAGCTGGTGTGGTGTGTATTAGCTGGTGTGGTGTATATTAGCTGGTGTGGTGTGTATTAGCTGGTGTGGTGTGTATTAGCTGGTGTGGTGTGTATTAGCTGGTGTGGTGTATATTAGCTGGTGTGGTGTATATTAGCTGGTGTGGTGTATATTAGCTGGTGGGGTGTATATTAGCTGGTGTGGTGTGTATTAGCAAAGTGGTGTGTATTAGCTGGTGTGGTGTGTATTAGCTGGTGTGGTGTATATTAGATGGTATGGTGTGTATTAGCTGGTGTGGTGTATATTAGCTGGTGTGGTGTATATTAGCTGGTGTGGTGTGTATTAGCTGGTGTGGTGTGTATTAGCTGGTGTGGTGTATATTAGCTAGTGTTGTGTATATTATCTGGTGTGGTGTGTGGTGTATATTAGCTGGTGTGGTGTATATTACTGGTGTGGTGTATATTAGCTGGTGTATATTAGCTGGTGTGGTGTATATTAGCTAGTGTGGTGTATATTAGCTGGTGTGGTGTATATTAGCTAGTGTGGTGTATATTAGCTGGTGTGGTGTGTGGTGTATATTAGCTGGTGTGGTGTATATTAGCTGGTGTGGTGTATATTAGCTGGTGTGGTGTATATTAGCTAGTTTGGTGCATATTAGCTGGTGTGGTGTGTGGTGTATATTAGCTGGTGTGTATTAGCTGGTGTGGTGTATATTAGCTGGTGTGGTGTATATTAGCTGGTGTGGTGTATATTAGCTGGTGTGGTGTGTATTAGCTGGTGTGGTGTGTATTAGCTGGTGTGTATTAGCTGGTGTGGTGTATATTAGCTGGTGTGGTGTATATTAGCTGGTGTGGTGTGTATTAGCTGGTGTGGTGTGTATTATCTGGTGTGGTGTGTATTAGCTGGTGTGGTGTATATTAGCTGGTGTGGTGTATATTAGCTGGTGTATATTAGCTGGTGTGGTGAATATTAGCTGGTGTGGTGTGTATTAGCTGGTGTGGTGTATATTAGCTGGTGTATATTAGCTGGTGTGGTGTATATTAGCTGGTGTGGTGTATATTAGCTGGTGTGGTGTGTATTAGCTGGTGTGGTGTGTATTAGCTGGTGTGGTGTATATTAGCTAGTGTTGTGTATATTATCTGGTGTGGTGTGTGGTGTATATTAGCTGGTGTGGTGTATATTACTGGTGTGGTGTATATTAGCTGGTGTATATTAGCTGGTGTGGTGTATATTAGCTAGTGTGGTGTATATTAGCTGGTGTGGTGTATATTAGCTAGTGTGGTGTATATTAGCTGGTGTGGTGTGTGGTGTATATTAGCTGGTGTGGTGTATATTAGCTGGTGTGGTGTATATTAGCTGGTGTGGTGTATATTAGCTAGTTTGGTGCATATTAGCTGGTGTGGTGTGTGGTGTATATTAGCTGGTGTGTATTAGCTGGTGTGGTGTATATTAGCTGGTGTGGTGTATATTAGCTGGTGTGGTGTATATTAGCTGGTGTGGTGTGTATTAGCTGGTGTGGTGTGTATTAGCTGGTGTGTATTAGCTGGTGTGGTGTATATTAGCTGGTGTGGTGTATATTAGCTGGTGTGGTGTGTATTAGCTGGTGTGGTGTGTATTATCTGGTGTGGTGTGTATTAGCTGGTGTGGTGTATATTAGCTGGTGTGGTGTATATTAGCTGGTGTATATTAGCTGGTGTGGTGAATATTAGCTGGTGTGGTGTGTATTAGCTGGTGTGGTGTATATTAGCTGGTGTATATTAGCTGGTGTGGTGTATATTAGCTGGTGTGGTGTATATTACCTGGTGTGGTGTATATTAGCTGGTGTGGTGTATATTAGCTGGTGTGGTGTGTATTAGCTGGTGTGGTGTATATTAGCTGGTGTGGTGTATATTAGCTGGTGTGTTGTGTATTAGCTGGTGTGGTGTGTATTAGCTGGTGTGGTGTGTATTAGCTGGTGTGGTGTATATTAGCTGGTGTGTTGTATATTAGCTGGTGTGGTGTGTATTAGCTGGTGTGGTGTGTATTACCTGGTATGGTGTATATTACCTTGTGTGGTGTGTATTACCTGGTGTGGTGTATATTACCTGGTGTGGTGTGCATTAGCTGGTGTGGTGTATATTAGCTGGTGTGGTGTGTATTAGCTGGTGTGGTATATATTAGCTGGTGTGGTATATATTAGCTGACCAAAAGTATGTGGACACCTGGTCATCCAACATCTCATTCCAAAATTATGGGCATTAATATGGAGTTGGTCCCCCCTTTGCTGCTATAACAGCCTCCACTCTTCTGGGAAGTCTTACCACTAGATGTTGGAACATTGCTACAGGGACTTGCTTCCATGCAGCCACGAGAGCATTACTGAGGTCGGCATTGATTTTGGGCGATTAGACCTGGCTCGTTGTCGGCATTTCAATTCATCCTCAAGGTGTTCGATGGGGTTTAGGTCAGGGTTCTGTGCATTCGGGCAGGTAGCGTCTCCTGGCATCCGCCAAACCCAGATTCCTCCGTCGGACTGCCAGATGGTGAAGCGTGATTCATCACTCCAGAGAACGCATTTCCGCTGCTCTAGAGTCCAATGGCAGCAAGCTTTACACCACTCCAGCCGTAGCTTGGCGTCGCGCATGGTGATCTTAGGCTTGTGTGCGGCTGCTCGGCCATGGAAACCCATTTCATGAAGCTCCCGACGAACAGTTATTGTGCTGACGTTGCTTCCCGAGGCAGTTGGGAACTCGGTAGTGAGTGTTGCAACCCGAGGACAGACGATATTTACACGCTGCGCGCTCCAGCACTCGGCAGTCCCCTTCTGTGAGCTTGTGTGGCCTACCACTTCACGGCTGAGCCGTTGTTGCTCCTAGAGGTTTCTACTTCACAATAACAGCACTTACAGATGACCGGGGCAGCTCTAGCAGGGCAGAAATTTGACAAACTGATTTGTTGGAAAGGTGGCTTCCTATAACGGTGCCACATTGAAAGTCACTGAGTACTTCAGTAAGGCCATTCTACTGCCAATGTTTGTCTATGGAGATTGCATGGCTGTGTGCTTGATTTTATACACCTGTCAGCAACGGGTGTGGCTGAAATAGCCAGATCCACTAATTTGAAGGGGTATCCACATACTTTTGTCTATATAGTGTATGTGATGTAGTACGCAATTTTCAGGGACCACTTTTGGCTCGTGGGCACTGCTTTCAGAACTACTGGCTGAAAGTAAACAAATATAACAGAGAATCTCTTAAATAAAGTTACTGCTATCCTCCTCTCCTCTCCTCTCCTCTCCTCTCCTCTCCTCTTCTCTTCTCTTCTCTTCTCTTCTCTTCTCTTCTCTTCTCTTCTCTTCTCCTCTGAAGGTGTCTGACCTGTTGGCCAACATGCCTGACCCAACCCAGGATGAGGTTCGAGAGGAGGGGGAGAAGGCGCTCTCAGCTAGACCCTCGGCTGAGGAGGAGCTGGCGGATCTGGCCCTGCCCGTGGACGGGACTGAAGTCCTCTCAGACATCTTTGGATTAGATCTGAGGAGAGGAGAAGGAGGACAGTATAAGATAACTGCTCACAACCCCAACGCCAGTCTGACTGATCTGCTTAACTCTCCGGTCCCCGCCTCTCCTGTCCCCGCTACCTCACCGTCCCCGGAACTGAGAAGAAGGCACCAGGTAATGTCATTTTACAGGCCCACCCCTTCTCTCTCTCTCTCTCTCTCCCTCTCTGTCCCTCTCTCTGTCTCTCTCTGTCCCTCTCTCTCTCTCTCTCTCTGTCTCTGTCTCACTCTGTCTCTTTCTCTCAATTCAATTCAAAGGCTTTCCTGGCATGGGAAACATTTCTTACCATTGCCAAAGCAAGTGAAATAGATAATAAACAAAAGTGAAATAAATAATACAAATTAACAGTAAACATTACACTCACTCATAGAACTTCCAAAATAACATTTAAAATGTCATATTATGTATATATACAGTGTTGTAATGATGTGCAAATAGTTAAAGTACAAAAGGGAAAATAAAGAAACATAAATATGGGTTGTATGTAAAATGGTGTTTATTCTTCACTGGTTGACCTTTTCTTGTGGCAACAGGTCACAAATCTTGCTGCTGTGATTGCACACTGTGGTGTCTGTCTGTCTCTCTGTCTCTGTGTCTCTCTCTCTGTCTCTCTCTCCCTCCTCCCTGGACCATTGCTTTCCCAGCAGGAAGAGACATTAGTGTCAGCCTGCCTGGACTCCCACCACTCTAACACATTATATACACATTACCACGACTCTGTCTCTGTGTCTCTCTCCCCCTCCCTCCCTCCCTGCCTGGACTCCTACCACTCTAACACATTATCTACACATTACCTCTGCTCTGTGTTGATAAGGCTGCTCTGCCCCTTGATGTTTTCGCTGTTATTCTGTGATGTGGTGCGTTTCTGCACGTTTTAGGCTAAAAGTCCTTCAGAGGAAGAGAGGACAGGGACTGAGCAAACCAAGGAGGCCAAGTCAGAGCCGGAGAAAGCAGAGTATGTACCACTTCCCCTTCCTCTGTTACTTCTGGTGTGTTCATCTGAAATACGTCAGTTGTCATATGCGTCGTAAAAAGTGGACCAAGGCGCAGCGGGTATCGTGCTCATCTTCCTTATTTATTTGGATAAACGTGAACACTTTAACAAAAATAACAAACAACGATGAAAACCAGTCCTGTAAGGCTACATAGCTATACATGAAACAACTACCCACAAACACAGTGACAAAACCCCCCTACTTAAATATGGCCTCCAATTAGAAGCAACGAAGAACAGCTGCTTCCAATTGAAGGCCAAACCAAACCTGAACATAGAAATAGACTAAATAGACATTCAAACATAAAAATAGACAACATAGAACATTACCCAAAAACCCAAGACACATAAATCAAACACACCCCTGCCACGTCCTGACCATACTATAATAACAAAATGACCCCTTACTGGTCAGGACGTGACAGCAGTTGAACATAATGAAACTAAGTTGATCATGGAAGAGCAATATTATTACAATGTAAAAGAATGTAACAACAAACAGCTGTAAACACTGGGCTCGCTCTGCTGCTTTTGTTAACTGAAAATGGAGACTCATATCTCCCTCACTAGCTTTAAGCACCACCTGTCAGAGCAGCTCACAGATCACTGCACCTGTACATAGCCCATCTATAAATAGCCCATCTAATCTACCTCATCCCCATACTGTTATTTATTTTGCTCCTTTGCACCCCAGTATCTCTACTTGCTCATTCATCTTCTGCACATCTACCATTCCAGTGTTTAATTGCTATATTGTAATTACTTCGCCACTACGGCCTATTTATTGCCTTACCTCCTTACTTCATTTGTACTCACTGTATATAGACTTTTTCTATTGTGTTATTGACTGTATGTTTTGTTTATTCCATGTGTAACTCTGTGTTGTTGTTTGTGTCGCACTGCTTTGCTTTATCTTGGCCAGGTCGCAGTTGTAAATGAGAACTTGTTCTCAACTTGCCTACCTGGTTAAATAAAGGTGAAATAAAATAAAATAAATAAAAAATAACTGATTGTTCCTGCTGTCCAGGGGAGTGGATGGAGAGAAGCAGGAGGAGGAGGAAAGGAGGAAGGAGGAGGAGAGGAGGAAGGAGGAGGAGAGGAGGAAGGAGGAGAAGAAGAGGAAGGAGGATAAGCCGAAAGCTAAAGTGAGACAGCACCACACCTCCAAGTCTGATGAGCATGACATGCAGGAGTCTGCCTTCTGGAAGAAAATCATCGCCTATCAGAGGAAGCTGCTGGTACGATACACACACACACACACACACACACACACACACACACCACACACCACACACCGCATACCACACACCACACACCACACACCACACCACACACCAGACACACACACACAACAAGACTGAGCTAATGTATATTACATTTACCCCCTCTATCAGCCACCTCACCCCCTCTATCAGCCACCCCACCCCCTCTATCAGCCACCCCACCCCCTCTATCAGCCACCTCACCCCCTCTATCAGCCACCCCACCCCCTCTATCAGCCACCCCACCCCTCTCTATCAGCCACCCTACCCCCTCTATCAGCCACCCCACCCCCTCTATCAGCCCCCTACCCCCTCTATCAGCCACCCCACCCCCTCTATCAGCCACCCCACCCCCTCTATCAGCCCCCTACCCCGTCTATCAGCCACCCCACCCTCCACCCCCTCTATCAGCCACCCCACCCTCCACCCCCTCTATAAGCCACCCCACCCCCCTCTATCAGCCACCCCACCCCTCTATCAGCCACTCCACCCCCCCTCTATCAGCCACCCCACCTCCTCTATCAGCCACCCCACCCCCCCTATCAGCCACCCAACCCCCCCTATCAGCTACCTCACCTCCCCTATCAGCCACCTCACCCCCTCTATCAGCCACACCTCCCGCTATCAGCCACCTCACCTCCTCTATCAGCCCCCCACTCCCCTCTATCAGCCCCCCCACCCCCTCTATCAGCCACCCCCACACCCTCTATCAGCACCCTACCCCCTCTATCAGCCACCCACCCCCTCTATCAGCCACCCCACCCCCTCTATCAGCCCCCTACCCCCTCTATCAGCCACCCCACCCCCCCTCTATCAGCCACCCCACCCCCTCTATCAGCCAGCCAGCCAGCCCACCCCCCCTCTATCAGCCACCCCACCCCGTCTATCAGCCAGCCCACCCCCCCTCTATCAGCCACCCCACCTCCTCTATTAGTCACCCCACCTCCTCTATCAGCCACCCCACCCCCCCTCTATCAGCCACCCCACCCCCCCTATCAGCCACCTCACCCCTCCTATCACCCACCTCACCCCCTCTATCAGCCACCCCACCCCCTCTATCAGCCACCCCACCCCCCCTCTATCAGCCACCCCATCCCCCCTTTATCAGCCACCCCACCCCCTTTATCAGCCACCCCACCCCCTCTATCAGCCACTCCACCCCCTATATCAGCCACCCCACCCCCCTCTATCAGCCACCCCACCCCCCTCTATCAGCCACCCCACACCCTCTATCAGCCACCCCTCCCGCTATCAGCCACCTCACCTCCTCTATCAGCCCCCCACTCCCCTCTATCAGCCCCCCCACCCCCTCTATCAGCCACCCCCACACCCTCTATCAGCCACCCTACCCCCTTTTATCAGCCACCCCAGCCCCTCTATTAGCCACCTCACCTCCTCTATCAGCCACCCCACCCCCTCTATCAGCCACCCCACCCCCTCTATCAGCCACCCCACCCCCATCCCCTCTATCAGCCACCCTACCCCCTCTATCAGCCACCCCACCCCCTCTATCAGCCAACCCCACCCCCTCTATTAGCCCCCCACCCCCTCTATCAGCCCCCCCACCCCTTCTATCAACCACCCCACCCCCTCTATCAGCCACCCCCACCCCCTCTATTAGCCCCCCCACCCTCTCTATCAGCCTTCCCCACCCCCTCTATCAGCCACCTCACCTCCTCTTTCAGCCACCCCACCCCCTCTATCAGCCCCCCACCCCCTCTATCAGCCCCTCCACCCCCTCTATCAGCCACCCCACCCCCTCTATCAGCCCCCCTCTATCAGCCCCCCTCTATCAGCCCCCCAAACCCCCTCTATCAGCCCCCCACCCCCTCTATCAGCCACCCCACCCCCTCTATCAGCCACCCCACCCCCCACCCCCCTCTATCAGCCACCCTACCCCCTTCTATCAGCCACCCCAGCCCCTCTATCAGCCACCTCACCTCCTCTATCAGCCACCCCACCCCCTCTATCAGCCACCCCACCCCCTCTATCAGCCACCCTACCCCCTCTATCAGCCACCCCACCCCCTCTATCAGCCAACCCCACCCCCTCTATTAGCCCCCCACCCCCTCTATCAGCCCCCCCACCCCTTCTATCAACCACCCCACCCCCTCTATCAGCCACCCCCACCCCCTCTATTAGCCCCCCCACCCTCTCTATCAGCCTTCCCCACCCCCTCTATCAGCCACCTCACCTCCTCTTTCAGCCACCCCACCCCCTCTATCAGCCCCCCACCCCCTCTATCAGCCACCCCACCCCCTCTATCAGCCACCCCACCCCCTCTATCAGCCCCCCCACCCCCCTCTATCAGCCCCCCAACCCCCCTCTATCAGCCCCCCACCCCCTCTATCAGCCACCCCACCCCCTCTATCAGCCACCCCACCCCCCACCCCTCTCTATCAGCCACCCTACCCCCTTCTATCAGCCACCCCAGCCCCTCTATCAGCCACCTCACCTCCTCTATCAGCCACCCCACCCCCTCTATCAGCCACCCCACCCCCTCTATCAGTCACCCCACCCCCTCTATCAGCCACCCACCCCCTCTATCAGCCACCCTACTCCCTTCTATCAGCCACCCCACCCCCTCTATCAGCCACCCCACCCCTTCTATCAGCCACCCCACCCCCTCTATCAGCCAACCCCCCCCTCTATCAGCCACACTCTCCTTCACAAACATCTCATCAATGTGTTGTGATTTGACTTTTTTTCTAGAACTATTTTGCTCGGAACTTCTACAACATGAGAATGCTGGCGTTGTTTGTGGCCTTCGCGATCAACTTCATCCTCCTCTTCTACAAGGTAATCACAACCTGTAGGAAGTAGCTAGCTTTACGTGTTTATTAACCACCCCATGGATACCTCTGGGGATGCTGCTGGTGAAGGGTTAATGGGTGGGGGAGAACATTGGAGGGGATAGATCTCTCCAACAATATATATTTTAGTAATACATTTTCTATGGATTGTATTGATGAGGATCCAGCTACTCACTGTTTATAGTAGTTTTAGAGTGAGCCCATGGTTTATTGTTCCCCCTCACCCTCCTCCAGGTGTCATCCTCCTCAGCAGTGATGCCTGAAAGCAGAAGGCCCCGGGCAGAGAGCAGTGTGCGGTGGGACCCCGTGATGGAGGGTAGTGACCCCCAGGAGCCACAAAACCCCCAGCAGGGCCCTGTGTTTGTCCACTTTGTGCTGGAGGAGAGCACCGGATACATGGAGCCCACCCTGCGTATCCTGGCCATCCTACACACTGTCATCTCCTTCTGCTGCATCATAGGATACTACTGCCTCAAGGTACGATACTGCTGCCTCAAGGTAGGATACTGCTGTTACTACTGCCTCAAGGTAGGATACTACTGTCTCAAGGTAGGATACTGCTGTTACTACTGTCTTAAGGTAGGATACTGCTGTTACTACTGCCTCAAGGTAGGATATGCTGTCTCAAGGTAGGATACTGCTGTTACTACTGCCTTAAGGTAGGGTTCTGCTGTTACTACTGGCTCAAGGTAGGAACTGCTGCCTCAAGGTAGGATACTGCTGTTACTACTGCCTCAAAGTAGGATACTGCTGTTACTACTGCCTCAAGGTAGGATCCTGCTGTTACTACTGCCTCAAGGTAGGATACTGCTGTTACTACTGCCTTAAGGTAGGATACTGCTGTTACTACTCCCTCAAGGTAGGATCCTGCTGTTACTACTGCCTCAAGGTAGGATACTGCTGTTACTGCTGCCTTAAGGTAGGATACTGCTGTTACTACTTCCTCAAAGTAGGATCCTGCTGTTACTACTGCCTCAAGGTAGGATACTGCTGCCTCAAGGTAGGATACTGCTGTTACTACTGCCTTAAGGTAGAATACTGCTGTTACTACTGACTCAAGGTAGGATACTGCTGCCTCAAGGTAGGATAATGCTGTTACTACTGCCTCAAGGTAGGGTTCTGCTGTTACTACTGGCTCAAAGTAGGATACTGCTGTTACTACTGCCTTAAGGTAGGATCCTGCTGTTACTACTGCCTCAAGGTAGGATACTGCTGTTACTGCTGCCTTAAGGTAGGATACTGCTGTTACTACTCCCTCAAGGTAGGATCCTGCTGTTACTACTGCCTTAAGGTAGAATACTGCTGTTACTACTTCCTCAAGGTAGGATCCTGCTGTTACTACTGCCTTAAGGTAGAATACTGCTGTTACTACTGACTCAAGGTAGGATACTGCTGCCTCAAGGTAGGATACTGCTGTTACTACTGCCTCAAGGTAGGGTTCTGCTGTTACTACTGGCTCAAAGTAGGATACTGCTGTTACTGCTGCCTTAAGGTAGGATCCTGCTGTTACTACTGCCTCAAGGTAGGATCCTGCTGTTACTACTGCCTCAAGGTAGGATACTGCTGCCTCAAGGTGGGATAATGCTGTTACTACTGTCTCAAGGTAGGATACTGCTGTTACTACTGCCTCAAGGTAGGATCCCGCTGTTACTATGGTCTCAAGGTAGGATACTGCTGTTACTACTGGCTCAAGGTAGGATACTGCTGTTACTACCGACTTAAGGTAGAATCCTGCTGTTACTACTTCCTCAAGGTAGGTCACTGCTGTTACTACTGCCTCAAGGTAGTATACTGCTGTTACTACTGTCTCAAGGTAGGATACTGCTGTTACTACTGCCTCAAGGTAGGATACTGCTGATACTACTGCCTCAAGGTAGGATACTGCTGTTACTACTGCCTCGAGGTAGGATCCTGCTGTTACTACTGCCTCAAGGTAGGATACTGCTGTTACTACTGTCTCAGGGTAGTATACTGCTGTTACTACTGTCTCAAGGTAGGATACTGCTGTTACTACTGCCTCAAGGTAGGATACTGTTGATACTACTGCCTCAAGGTAGGATACTGCTGTTACTACTGCCTCAAGGTAGGATACTGCTGCCTCAAGGTAGGATACTGCTGTTACTACTGCCTTAAGGTAGAATACTGCTGTTACTACTGACTCAAGGTAGGATACTGCTGCCTCAAGGTAGGATACTGCTGTTACTACTGCCTCAAGGTAGGGTTCTGCTGTTACTACTGGCTCAAAGTAGGATACTGCTGTTACTACTGCCTTAAGGTAGGATACTGCTGTTACTACTGCCTCAAGGTAGGATCCTGCTGTTACTACTGCCTCACGGTAGGATACTGCTGCCTCAAGGTAGGATAGTGCTGATACTACTTCCTCAAGGTAGGATACTGCTGATACTACTGCCTCAAGGTAGGATACTGCTGTTACTACTGCCTCAAGGTAAGATACTACTGTTACTACTGCCTCAAGGTAGTATCCTGCTGTTACTACTGCCTCAAGGTAGAATACTGCTGTTACTACTGCCTCAAGGTAGGATCCTACTGTCTCAAGGTAGGATACTGCTGTTACTACTGCCTCAAGGTAGGATACTGCTGTTACTACTGTCTCAAGGTATGATACTGCTGTTACTACTGCTTTAAGTTAGGATTCTGCTGTTACTACTGCCTCAAGGTAGGATCCTGCTGTTACTACTGCCTCAAGGTAGGATTCTGCTGTTACTACTGCCTCAAGGTAGGATACTGCTGTTACTACTGCCTCAAGGTAGGATACTGCTGTTACTACTGCCTCAAGGTAGGATACTGCTGTTACTACTGCCTCAAGGTAGGACCCTGCTGTTACTACTGTCTCAAGGTAGGATAATGCTGTTACTACTGTCTCAAGGTAGGATACTGCTGTTACTACTGCCTCAAGGTAGGATACTGCTGTTACTACTGCCTCAAGGTAGGACCCTGCTGTTACTACTGTCTCAAGGTAGGATAATGCTGTTACTACTGTCTCAAGGTAGGATCCTGCTGTTACTACTGTGTCAAGGTAGGATATGCTGTTACTACTGTCTCAAGGTAGGACCGTGCTGTTACTACTGACTCAAGGTAGGATCCTGCTGTTACTACTTCCTCAAGGTAGGATCCTGCTGTTACTACTGCCTTAAGGTAGGATACTGCTGTTACTACTCCCTCAAGGTAGGATGTGGCTGTTACTACTGCCTCCAGGTAGCTTTCTACTGCCTCAAGGTAGGTTCCTTCTGCCTCCAGGTAGCTTTCTACTCCCTCAAGGTAGAATACTGCTGTTATGCTGCCTCCAGGTAGGTTTCTACTGCCTCCAGGTGCAGTTCTCCACCTCTCTGACCAACCCTTCCTCCGTGCCTGTTTACCCACCAGGTCCCGTTGGTGATCTTCAAGCGTGAGAAGGAGGTGGCGAGGAAGCTGGAGTTCGACGGTCTCTACATCACGGAGCAGCCATCGGAGGACGACATTAAAGGCCAGTGGGACAGACTGGTGATTAACACTGGGTAAGTCCCCTGTTACCGCTCAGTTACCGCTCAGTTCATTATCACAACCTCCCTAATGGAACCACATACCCTACCTAGTGCGCTACTGTAGACCAGCTCTGCTCAAATGGAGTGCGCTGTTGTAGGGTTTAGGGTGCCGTTTGGGACCCTGTCAGCTATTACAGCAGAGCTATTACAGCATGGTCCGGGTCCACGGAGGCCACAAGCTGGGCTAATTGTCCTCCTAAATGTTTAAATGTCAAACGTAACGATCACGCTCGTCTTGCAGTGATGATGCTTTGCCCCTGCATCCCTATGGATCCCATGCTAATGATATAGAGAAATGAATGAAACCGTTTTCGTTAATCCATTCCATCGCTGGATAATGTACTCTGTGTAGACTGAGCATTGTGGATAATAGTTTTTGTTTGGAGGATGTTGATTAGTAATGTAATGTAATGTAATGTACTTTGGTTTTTGATTTTCAGATCGTTTCCAAACAACTACTGGGATAAGTTTGTGAAGAGGAAGGTAGGTCTGAATTCATATTCACTGAAGTCTCTCAATGATATACATTTAGCTCTACGTCAGTGACCTGTTTAGAACCAGTTTACAACATATTTAGAACCTGTTTAGAACCAGTTTACAACATATTTAGAACCAGTTTAGAACCTGTTTAGAACCAGTTTACAACATATTTAGAACCAGTTTAGAACCTGTTTAGAATCAGTTTACCACATATTTAGAACCAGTTTAGAACCTGTTTAGAATCAGTTTACAACATATTTAGAACCACTTTAGAACCTGTTTAGTACCAGTTTACAACACATTTAGAACCTGTTTAGAACCTGTTTAGCACCAGTTTACAACATATTTAGAACCTGTTTAGATCCTGTTTAGAACCAGTTTACAACATATTTAGAACCAGTTTAGAACCTGTTTAGAACCAGTTTACAACATGTTTAGAACCAGTTTACAACATATTTAGAACCAGTTTACAACATATTTAGAACCAGTTTAGAACCTGTTTACAACATATATAGAACCAGTTTAGAACCTGTTTACAACATATTTAGAACCAGTTTAGAACCTGTTTAGAATATATTAGAACAGTAGAGTAAAGCTGTGTGGTTATCCCTGCAGGTGATGGATAAGTATGGAGAGTTCTACGGCCATGACCGCATTAGTGAGCTGCTGGGTATGGACAAGGCTGCTCTGGACTTCAGCGACGCCCACGAGAAGAAGAAACCCAAGAAAGACAGCTCGTTAGCCGCAGTGTGAGTCTGGGGGTGGGGGGGACAGAGCCGGGTAGGGGGCTGGTGGTGATGGGGGAGAAATGACAGGGGAGGGGGAGGGTTTGGAGGGATGGAGGGGGGGGGGGGCCCTTTCGCTACACCCGCAATTACATCTGCTAAATATGTGTATGTGACCAATACATGAATTTGATTTGGATGTCCCTGACAGTGCCTGTCAGACCCTTCAAAGCCCACGCATTGAACTAAGATCATTAAAGCTCAAAGATGGGGAAGCTTACTCTACGTTAGAGAGAACAAAACATCTAATTCCACCTTCTAAAATGTGCATCTTTCTCTCTCCCTGTTGTTCATATGGAGGAAGCTTCCTCTGAAGCCAATATAGTGAGAGGTGTTTTTTGAAAGCTGTTCTCCTAATGTTTTAAGTGTTTCAGTTGGAAGATGGTTGTAATGACCAATCGCTGTACAGGATGGTGTCAGCAGGACCAATCACTGTACAGGATGGTGGCAGCAGGAGGCCTGATTGATGACAAATACACCCCAACATGAATCCTGTTGATGTTGTGTTCTCTCTCCTGTCTCGTTACAGATTAAACTCTGTTGATGTGAAGTACCAGATCTGGAAACTAGGAGTCGTCTTCACAGACAATGTAAATAAAGACTTCTTTCATCCTGCTAAGTAACTTTAACAGCTTATTTAATATACAATAATACACATTTACATTTTAGTCATTTAGCAGACGCTCTTATCCAGAGCGATTTACAGTAGTGAATGCATACATTTCATACAATTTCATACATTTTTTTTCTGTGCTGGCCCCCCCCGTGGGAATCGAACCCACAAACCTGGCGTTGCAAACACCATGCTCTACCAACTGAGCCACAGGGAATACATTTTATATGCCATTTAGCACTCTTCTTCTTCATGTTCTTCATCTTCTTCTTCGTCATCGTCTTCTTCTACCTGACCCCTGCAGTCGTTCCTGTACCTGGCTTGGTATATGACCATGTCCATCCTGGGTCACTATAACAACTTCTTCTTCGCCGCTCATCTCCTGGACATCGCCATGGGCTTCAAGACCCTCCGTACCATCCTGTCTTCTGTCACGCACAACGGCAAACAGGTACTGTCTCTGCACTTGACTTTATCACTATGTCTGCACTTACGTAGTATTCTACAAACCACTGTCTAAAGATACAATATGTTACTGTAGGTACATTCACAATATATTACTGTAGATACATACACTGTCTAAAGATACAATATATTACTGTAACTAATTCACAATATATTACTGTAGATACATACAGTGTCTAAAGATACAATATATTACTGTAGATATATACAGTGTCTAAAGATACAATATATTACTGTAGGTGCATACAGTGCCAAAAGATACAATATATTACTGTAGGTACATAAACTGTCTAAAGATACAATATGGTACTGTAGATACATAGTGTCTAAAGATACAATATATTACTGTAGATACATACAGTGTTTAAAGATACAATATATTACTGTAGATACATACAGTGTCTAAAGATACAATATATTACTGTAGATACATACAGTGTCTAAAGATACAATATATTACTGTAGATATATACAGTGTCTAAAGATACAATATATTACTGTAGGTACATACAGTGTCTAAAGATACAATATATTACTGTAGGTACATACAGTGTCTAAAGATACAATATATTACTGTAGATACATACAGTGTCTAAAGATACAATATATTACTGTAGATACATACAGTGTCTAAAGATACAATATGTTACTGTAGATACATACAGTGTCTAAAGATACAATATATTACTGTAGATACATAGTGTTTAAAGATACAATATGTTACTGTAGATACATACAGTGTTTAAAGATACAATATGTTACTGTAGGTAAATACAGTGTTTAAAGATACAATATGTTACTGTAGATACCTACAGTGTTTAAAGATACAGTATTATACTGTAGCTTGCTGTTTCGGCTCTGTACTCCAAAACTCATGGAGTATGTTCAT